>NC_048218.1:181826678-182054303 GCF_002007445.2 Ailuropoda melanoleuca | reverse complement strand
TTCCCTGCCCGTTGGAAGAGAAGAATCTAGCATATTAACAATTCTCTCCAAAGAACATTCCCCTGGCCTCTTCAACCTTCTGTATAAACTGAAAGTGATGATTGGCTAATCCTAGTAGAACAGATTTTGTTTACCTCCTTTATATGTTAATGGATGGGATGGACCCCCATCTCATTTTATCATGTGAAATTCCTTGTAATCTATTGATTTAATCTCCATTTTTGAAGCCTCTGTCAACACTGAAAAAATAGGAAGAATTACATTTAATAAAATGTTATATCTACATAATCAAAATGATCCCATATCCATGACTATGCCAATGGAACTGAAAATTCTGCATAAGAATGATAGATAAAATAGTTAGTTCAATCTCCTTGCAGTACACATGGAATTCTACAACCCAAAGCATAAACTTATTCTCAGATGGCTTTGTAGGACAGAGCTGAATTATTAAAGAATATGTCTATACTCTCACTGGGAAGGGCTGTGACTTGTAAGTGGCTTCTATCATTAGATTCCTCAACAATAAAAATGTAATGTTTGACAGTCACTACCTAATGAGTTAAATTTACCACTATAAATGAGCCTGATCCTTCAAATGTAAGCCACTCCCGTAGGACTTTCTTCAAGTTTTTAAGGACAATTTTCCTGAAACTAATGCTACCAGAATTCAATAGTATCCTACTTGTTTATGATAAGCCTAATGTAAGACAAGGGTATTATTAAGGTTGTTATTTGTGTCCCTTAGTGTCTAATCAAAAATATAAAATTATAATATAGCAAACAACACAGAAGTAAAATCTACTGCCTTCAATACTTCTGAGGCTGCTTTTATTAGATTTTAGAATATTCCTGAGGCCAAACTCATTAGCCTCTTAGTGATTTAGAAATAAAATGTGGTTTGTTTTATACAATGAAATATATAAATTTTATTTAATTTCAAATAAATTTATCAATGTTTTGCATATGCATGTATAAACCACTCAACAGTGCACAGTCTATGAGGGCCAACTGACATATAAATACATCAACAGCAAGTCAGATAATTAAATATCTTAACAGTGGTGCATATGAAGAGCTATAAATCATAAGAAAAATTATTTCTGTTCATAGAAGTTGAGTAAGGCTTCATGATCTGAATTTTGCTATTGTGTGGCTCTTCAGTGTTCCAACTACAAGCTCCACAACAGCAGGGACCAACTTTGTTTCCTCTATCTTTGTATACATAACACTTGGCATTAAGAACACAAAACAATGAATATATATTGTATTTTTCATTGTAATGATGTTGTATCATCTATGACTGTTGAATATGTATGTTCTAAGAAGGGTCTCATAGAGCAGTACTACTCTGGTAAATGATTAGGGCTGACAATCAATCAAAAAATCGTTTTTATATTTTTAGTCCTCCATCTTATCCTCTAAGAGATGAGTTACTTGACCTGAAATTACTTGACTTATATTTTAGGACTAAAGGGGACCCGTAAGTGACAAAATGGAGGACATAAACAAGGTGGCATATTTTTCTTCTCTATCAATCCTGAAAACATTACTGCTAGAAGACAGGTCAAATTTCTGGGGAGCACATTAGATTGCCAAAAATGCTATAATATTCACAGAGCTATAGCAGATAGTTTTCAACATGATGCCTTCTGGATTTGAAAGATAAATGAAAAGACAATTCTGTGAAGCCCTGAATGAGTATGTTTCTGTGTACATATGTGCTTCTCCATCACAAATGTGTCTATGATACACAGCCCTGGATGGGGCCTGGAATAAGTAACTCCTCCACAAATATTTGTTAACATAAGATTTACAGCTTCAAACCCAAGCCCTAGTAAACAAAGATAGTCTACTTTATACCCTCTCACTTCTAGCTGCCACCCATTTATTTAGTCANTGATTCCTATCACCAAATTTCTTGAATTAGTTTCACTTTAATCCCTCACATTATACTCCAGCTTTTACTGTTGTAAAGTTGTCCTCTTTAAGCTCACCAATTAAAGTCAATTTGACAAAATTTTTGGAATATTTACTCGGTGCAAAGCATTTAATAATCAGTGAAGTAGACTTTTTTTTTGATTTTCGCATATATTGTTAACCTCTTTGAAGCACTTGACGTGCTATCCTTTAAAGTGAAGAACATGGATTCTTTGACCTTATCAAAATTTTAGGATATGTTCTCATTCCTGTTTCTCTTTCCTCTCTTTTCTTTGATGTCCAATATTTTACTGTTCCTCTTTTCAGTGCATCAGTTTTTGAAAAGCTGAAATATGTTATCTTCTCTTTATCACCGACCTTTACCATGGTTGTCTCATATCCTCAAAGAACAGAGCTGCATTTACATGTAGACAGAATATTTTTCAAATGATTCTATAGTCTTTTTATGCTTCATGTATTTTTTTCACCTTTAAATGCCTACAAATCACTCAGATAGAATAATACTGATGAAAATATATCACCTAGACATTGTGCCAGCATTGGAAATGCAGAATTCAAAAAAAAAAAAGAACCCATCTTTGATTTCTCCCATCATATTACATTAATTTGTTCTAAAGAATCTACACCTATTATACTTGCTTCTTTATATTTCTGCCATTANAAAATGCAGAATTCAAAAAAAAAAGAACCCATCTTTGATTTCTCCCATCATATTACATTAATTTGTTCTAAAGAATCTACACCTATTATACTTGCTTCTTTATATTTCTGCCATTACACAGTGTTTCCCAATGTTGTCATTACTGGTGGTTAGGGTAGATACTTTTGCACGTACGTGACTCTTCCACATATTTAACCTCCCTGCCTTTTTTGTGTGTGGGGGGTAAAAAATACATGAGTTGAGATCTACGCTCAGTACATTTTTAAGTTTACAGTATCATTTAACTATAAGCTTAATGTTGTATAGATCTCTAACACTTACTTATTTTGCATGCATTAAACTTTATACCCACTGAACAGCCAACTCCCCATTTTCNTGCTCAGTACATTTTTAAGTGTACAGTATCATTTAACTATAAGCTTAATGTTGTATAGTAGATCTCTAACACTTACTTATTTTGCATGCATTAAACTTTATACCCACTGAACAGCCAACTCCCCATTTTCTCCTCCCCCCAGCCCCTGGTAACCACCACTATACTTTATGTTTCTATGGATATGCCTGTTTTTAGATAGCTCATATAAGTGGAATAATGCAGTATTTGTCCTTCTGTGACTGGCTAATTTCAATTAGCATAATCTCCAAGTTCATCCATGTCACAGCATATGGGGATTTCCTTCTTTTTAAAAGTTGAATATTTCAATGGATGTGTGTGTATGTGTGTGTGTGTAACATTTCCCTTATCAACTTTCCTTACCAATCCATCAGTTGATGGACATTTGAGGTTGTTTCTTCTTCTTGGCTACTGTGAATATTCCTGCAATAAACATGAGAGTGCAGATATCTCTTCAAGATCCTGATTTTAATTTTGGATAAATACATAGAAGTCAGATTGCTGGATCATGTGGTAGTTCTATTTTTAATTTTTTTGAGGATCCTCCATACTGTTTTCCATGGTGACTACAGCCAAAAGTATAAGCAACAAAAGTGAAAATAGACAAGTAGAACTAAATCACACTAGCAAGCTTCTGTACAGCAAAGGAAACAAGCAATAGGGTGAGGAGGCAAGGTACAAAATGGGAAAAGTATCTGCAAACTCTTAGATTAACATTGGAAAATACACTTGGTATGAGATCAGTCTTTGCAAGTTTGTAATATTTGTTATGTCTCTTTTAATCAGGGGATTATTCTGTGTATACTTGAGGAAAATGAGTAGTCTATTTTTCTTGGATGGAATGTTTTATACAGATCTTTTAAAACTATGTATTCTGAAGTAGGTATCAAATCTAAAATGTTCTTGTTGATTTTACATCTGCATAATGAAATGTGTTGGAAAAAATATATATGGAATTCCTAGAACTCAAGAGCAAAACAAACAAACAAAAAAATGATTTAAAATGGCCAAAGGATCTGAATAAACATATCTTCAAAGAAGACATACAAATGGTCAACAAGTATATGAAAAGATGCTCACCATCATTAATTATCAGAGAAATGCACATCAAAACCACAAGTTATCACCTCATACCTGTTAGGATGACCATTATCAATTAAAAATAATAAAAAATAACAAGGGGAGGAATTGGAACTGTTATGCAGTATTGGTGGAAATGTTAACATACTTGATATCTGAATAATAAATGCCATTACCAACTTCTAGATGTTGTGACATTCAAAAATGACACCACATCCAAACACATCTCAGAGGGGGGATACCAACCCAAGGTGAGAACCACTGGTATTGACAGTATTGCCATTTTAAAGGGTTATAATTTTTTCTTGAAGATAATGGAGATACACTAATGGTTTTAACTGATGAAAAAAACATGATCATTACATTTGACAAAATATCTGATTTTGGCTGACTAAGAAATTGCTTCAAAGGGTTCTCCTTGAAGCAGGCATTCATTTGTAGGTTGTTATAACAATCTAGGTAAAGGGTGATGTGTTAGCCTGAACCCAGGCAACAATGTGGAAAGTGATAGAGTATTAAAAATTTAGAATCTACAATATATAATTTTTGATGTGATGTGAACCTGAAGGAGATGCTGGAATCAAGTGTGATCCCTGATTTCTGGCATGGGTATGGATAAAACATAAGGACCATTTTCACTAATTTAAAAACAGAGATTCTGATGGAGCAGGTCCCGTCAGAATGAGAAACAGATGTACAGAGATACTACCTGCGACACGTGGTCAGTTTACTTTTCTTTTTCATTTATTTTTTTTTAAAGATTTTATTTATTTATTTATTCGACAGAGATAGAGACAGCCAGCGAGAGAGAGAACACAAGCAGGGAAAGTGGGAGAGGAAGAAGCAGGCTCATAGTGGAGGAGCCTGATGTATCGGGGCTCGATCCCATAACACCGGGATCACGCCCTGAGCCGAAGGCAGGCGCTCAACCACTGTGCCACCCAGGCGCCCCTTCTTTTTCATTTATTGAACTGATTTATGAATTTCTTAGACTTTCCCATCTTAACATACTTTGGAGTCACCCACTGAAACCTTAAAACATAAAAATGTCAGAGAAACTAGAGCTTGAGAATATTAGATGAAGGCTGTCTCTTAGCAATATTAAAGGAAAAGAATGAGGACTTGGAGAAGGAAAAAGGAGGAGGAAGAGAAAAGAAAGGGGGGAAAAAGAGGGAGGGAGAAAGGAAAGAAGGGATGGAGAGATGGGGGGGGAGAGGGTGATTCCACTGTGTAAAGTGTGTGAGCTGGAATGTGGCTATCTATTACTGCTTTTCTTTCTGCCTCGTAAAATGTGCCTACTATGGTCAAAATGGGTTCTTGAAAAGAGGCCCTAGCAATTTAGCTTCCTGTTGTAATTTTATAATTTATGATTGATAATAAACCACAGTTTGCAATTCCCACACTTTCTAAATAAAACATTTCAAACAGAAATGATGGTGTGTTAAAATGAAAATATGTGTCCTGAAATCTATTTTGACAACATGATTAAATTAATTCTGGTTGATCTAATAGAACAAGTGGCTTTTGTTAAAAGAAGAACTCAATTCCCTTTTTTCTCCAACATTTTGTTGAGTTATGTGTGAATACATAAATCATAAGTAAAAACAATATTTGCTATACAACACAAGGTATATTTATTAAGTTCATTTATAATGATTATAAGAATTGAGTCAAAACAACAGTTTCATATATCAGATATATCTATATATGAGTATCTGGATATTGAAATGCACAGAGACAGATACACTGTAGTTTAACTTCACATATATAAATTTGGAGTAACTATCTATTTGTATTATCAAATTGGCAATTAAGAAAATTCTACTTATGATAAATTGAATCTAGAGAAACATTCGCTTTGTGATTTTTATCTTTCTTTAAAATATAATGAAGGAGTGACCTCAGGAGCACTGGATTTTAAAACATTTGACTTTAGTTTTGCTTTTAAAAATTAATCAATCATAAATAACTTTGATTTTTGACAATTTTTAAGTCACTGAAACTAATTTCCAATACATTTATCAATTAAACATAATACCAAAGGGGAAAACAGTATTTGCATATTTTAATCAAAGAATCATATCATGGAAATAGTTTTATCATCGAGAAGTTGTTATATTTAGAAAATATATTTAACATGACTAAATCCTGAAGAGCACTTATGAAGAAACATGCATCATAAACTCTGGTAGAAAAGTATGATGGAGTTTGGAGTTGCTTATACATTGTCTCAACTCTGTCCCTTATTAGCTGCTCAATTTAGGAAAATTACTTATTATCCCTGAATCTGTTTCCTTGTGTAACATAAGATTATTAGGGAGACCACATACATTTGAATAAATATTAAACATAAAGCATAGCAAGGAAAAATAAAACCAAGGACCCGAATCCAGACTGTGGACTTCTATCCAAGCTCACCCATGTATCAACTGTGTAAACTCATGCAAGTTACTCAGCCTCTCTATATTTAATTTTCCTCCTCTGAGAGAAGGGAATAATATTATTACACAAATCACAGGACTACCCTGTATATTAAAAGAGCTAACTTATTTACTGGATTAAAAACAGATTTTGGTACAGAGTGAACATTCTATATCTGTGAACTCCTATTACTGTGATCACAGTAAGAGATACAACTAAACTGCATTTGTTTATTTGCTAGATCTTCAAGGATAAGGAAATTAAAACCTATTATTACATAGAATTCAGTGTTCTTGCATGTTTAACTGTCCAATGTAGTTATAATTTCTGAGTGTGGACATTCTTTAAAAGCACTTTCCATATTTAGTAAACCCCAAGTTAAAAAAATAAAGCCACCAAGTTTAAAAATAAAATCGCCACTATAAAGTCAAGATTCTGGTATCAAAGTTGGAAAAAAAAGCAGGTAAACCAAACTTTTACATCCTATCAAGCCTCCATTCTATCAATAATTCTTAAAAATGCTTTAATTAAAAAAAAAACTTAATTTACTTATTTCCCAGATTCATTGATATACAATTGACATACAGCATTATATAAGTTCAAGGTATATCACATGATGACTGGATATTATATATATTGTGAAATAATTACCATGATATAGTTAGTTGACACATCTATCACCTGAGTTACTTTTTTTTTTTTCTGGTAATAACACTTAAGATCTACTCTCTTAGCAACTTTCAAGTGTACAATACAGTATTGGTAACTATGGTTACAATGATGCACATTAGAGCCCCAGAACTTACCCATCTTATAATGGAAATCTGTACCCTCTGACCACCTTCACCCCCCAACCCCCACCCCATAACTACCAACCTATTCTCTGTTCCTATGAGTTCATCTTAGATTCCACATATAAGTGAGATCATACAGTATTTATCTATGTCTGATTTATTTTACTTACCATATTGCCCTGAGGTTTCACCCATGTTTTCACAAGTGGCAAAAGTTCCTGTTTTTTTAATAAAATGTACAGCATAGGGAATATAGTCAAGGTCTTATAATGTTGTATGGTGACAGATGGTAGCCTCACTTGTGGTGAGCACAGTATAATGTACAGAGTCAAATCGCTATATTATACACCTGCGACTAGTGTAACACTGTGTCACCTATGCTCAGAAAAACAAAACCTGTTCCCTCTTTTTTATGGCTGAACAATGTTTATACACACACACACACACCACCTTTTTAAAATTCATTCATCCATTCATGGACACTTGGGTTGTTTCCATGTCTTGACTATCGTAAAGACTTCCTTTTTAACTTTTCTTTTTTATTTAATGAAGATGGGTCAAAAATATTTGCTATATAACAAAAGGCATAGTTAACGTGAATTCATTTAGAATGATAAATAGCAGAATATTCATTATGCTCGACCTATATATTAGTGATTTTCAAACCTGGCTATATTAAAGTCAAACTTGGGAATCTGTTTTTTGTTTGGTCTTCTCTTTAAAAAAAAAATTAATTCCAAAACCTGGGCCAGGTCTCCTCCCAATTTAATCAAAATATCGGGTAGGGCCAGGTATTGGTATATTTAAAAAATTCCTCATGTAATTCTACCTTTCCTCTAAGATTGAGTACTACTGGTGCACATGATCACACAGATGCAGCAAAGGAGTAAATTAATGAAAGGGAAAACACTGGAGGGGGGAAAAGTATAAGAAAGCATCTTTTCCTACTACTGCATATTCTAAAAAACCTATATTTTTAAAACAATATACAAATATATTGTTTTAAATATATATACATATATATATATAATATACAGCTATAATGCAACTGGTAGATAGAGCTTATAGAATGTGATTCTAACAGGAAATTCAATGCATGCATTAAAGACTACTTTTATTTTATCAGGACATACCTATCACATATGGATAAAAGTATAGGTACTTTCCTGTATGATAGGTAAGAGATGATTTACATTCCACTAACACTTTTTTTTAAAAATTTTATAGTCAAGTGAAGAATACTAAGTACTAATTCTTTAAATTACATAAAAGCAGAAGATTTGATTCCAGACAATTATTAATAGTCCCTTATATAAAATGAAATCTTAGTAATTCTAAGAGCAATCCAAATTAATTTATTTAAGGAAAAGTTCATTTTCTTTCTGTCAAGAGCCTGTAGTAAAGAGTCATCATTAGTCAAGCGTTAAATAATAGAGATTTCATTTGGTTTTGAAATAATGAACAAAAAATAATCACTTGTAACATTTAGGGCTTACATGTAGTCAAAATTTGTGCTAACTCTGGAAAACAATCTATTATCTTTCATGCATTACACAGAATATTACACCTTTCTGCATGTTTCACTTTATTAGTTATCATTTTGTGAACGGCATAGTCTGAGTAAAATCATTAATTAATTCTGAATAGTGGAAATTTCATACTGTATAGTGCCAGAAATTTCATATTAATGATCTTAGTAAGATCTTAGAAATTAAAAATAAAATGGCTATTATACATGGGGTACCTCGGTGGCACAGTCAGTTCACTGACTCACTCTTGGTTTCGGCTCAGGTAGTGATCTCAGAGTGTGACCTCAGACTTGTCCCCCATCAGGCTCTGGGCTCTGCACAGAGTCTGCTTGAGATTCTCTCTCTCTTCCTCTCCCTCCACCCCTACCTCTACTCTCTCTTTCTCTCTCTCTCTCAAATAAATAACTAAATCTTAAAAAAATGGCTACTATACACTTACATGTTATTTTATTTATTTATAAGTTTATATATAAAACACACCTAGTTGTATGTGACATTTTGCTATGACAGCATTGCTCTGTGGNGAGGGGGGAAAAGTATAAGAAAGCATCTTTTCCTACTACTGCATATTCTAAAAAACCTATATTTTTAAAACAATATACAAATATATTGTTTTAAATATATATACATATATATATAATATACAGATATAATGCAACTGGTAGATAGAGCTTATAGAATGTGATTCTAACAGGAAATTCAATGCATGCATTAAAGACTACTTTTATTTTATCAGGACATACCTATCACATATGGATAAAAGTATAGGTACTTTCCTGTATGATAGGTAAGAGATGATTTACATTCCACTAACACTTTTTTTTAAAAATTTTATAGTCAAGTGAAGAATACTAAGTACTAATTCTTTAAATTACATAAAAGCAGAAGATTTGATTCCAGACAATTATTAATAGTCCCTTATATAAAATGAAATCTTAGTAATTCTAAGAGCAATCCAAATTAATTTATTTAAGGAAAAGTTAATTTTCTTTCTGTCAAGAGCCTGTAGTAAGGAGTCATCATTAGTCAAGCGTTAAATAATAGAGATTTCATTTGGTTTTGAAATAATGAACAAAAAATAATCACTTGTAACATTTAGGGCTTACATGTAGTCAAAATTTGTGCTAACTCTGGAAAACAATCTATTATCTTTCATGCATTACACAGAATATTACACCTTTCTGCATGTTTCACTTTATTAGTTATCATTTTGTGAACAGCATAGTCTGAGTAAAATCATTAATTAATTCTGAATAGTGGAAATTTCATACTGTATAGTGCCAGAAATTTCATCTTAATGATCTTAGTAAGATCTTAGAAATTAAAAATAAAATGGCTATTATACATGGGGTACCTGGGTGGCACATTTAGTTCAGTGACTCACTCTTGGTTTCGGCTCAGGTAGTGATCTCAGAGTGTGACCTCAGACTTGTCCCCCATCAGGCTCTGGGCTCTGCACAGAGTCTGCTTGAGATTCTCTCTCTCTTCCTCTCCCTCCACCCCTACCTCTACTCTCTCTTTCTCTCTCTCTCTCAAATAAATAACTAAATCTTAAAAAAATGGCTACTATACATTTACATGTTATTTTATTTATTTATAAGTTTGTATATAAAACACACCTAGTTGTATGTGACATTTTGCTATGACAGCATTGCTCTGTGTTCAATTAAAAAGTCTAACCAATAAGACGCAAATAGCCATAATCAGAGATTTATCAACAAACATTTCATTTACCACGTTAATCTTAATCTTACTGGAGCTTACAAAGGCCCCATGAAATGTCTGATCTGTGAAGGCAAAAATGGATATTAGTAAGTTTCAGGTAAGTGCCAATAAAACCAATTTTCCAGATTGGCTTCATTCTACTGTGTTCTCAAAAAGACTACCACTTTAGCAATGTTAATGTCTGAAAATAGAAATATAGTTGGAATTGCGATTCAGATACTCAAAATGGCCTTTAAAGTAAATTACATTATAGATAACCTTTATTGCCATTTAGGCACAATGTCAAAGTCGTTCCCTCAGGGCCTCCATTAGGATGTTCTCTCCTGTCAGTACAAACAAGTTAGCTTTAAAATTGCATGTATCATCATGAGGTAATCTAAATTGCTCTCATACACCTCTCCAGGAAAAGCATTTACTTTCAGAACTTGTACTTGCACTACTAACTTCTGCCCTGAAAACAGGATTATAGAATTAACCAAGTACCAGCATCATTTCATAATCTTTTAGCCCTGAACTATTCATAATGCAGTCAGTAGATGATTCCACTTTTTCAAATGACAGTTGAGTGAATATGCAGATGATTCTGAAAGGGAGTGCTAGTTTGTAATGCTATCTTTCAGAAAGTCTCTGTGCAGAGTTACCTTTTCCTCTAAAATTCTCACTACTAAGCATTTTCATTTCTTATAAAAACTGATCCAAGCAAGAAAGGCAGGTCATATGAAAATATGCCCCATCATACACTGAAGCTGTTCATTACGGGATCATTAGTAGGAACTAAATGAGTGTTTCCCAGCCTGGAACACCAGCTTGTTCATTTTAATTTTGCTCATATGCTACTGGTCTGCTACAGCAGATTTTAATGTTAGGTAATACTGCATTTTATGTGCTCACATAGGCCTTTTGTCTTGCTTTTCGTTTAACTACATAGTCTATTATTGATATCTTTCTGTTGTTCAGTTTTAGCTACCAAAATAATTTTGATCAATGCAACTCCCAGAAAAAAAAATAGGCCATAAAAAGCAATGGTTATTAGAAATGTTTTGTCATTATTAAAACTTGCAAGTATTAAAAACTGGAGAAAGTCTTGGTCCTTTTCTACTCTTTCAACATTTTCAGCGTGCTTCTGCTTGACTACTAAGTACAAACTGCATATGAACACAGTTAATCCCTTGAAGAAGCACATTGAGTTTGAAGTTATTTAACAGCCGCCATATAAATTTCTGTTTGAAGGTATTTTCAGTTCCATTTTTCAGTGTATAAAATAATGGGGGAGAGCAAGCAGCATGATTTAATGCCTTCTTCCAGAAACAGCTCTGCCTCTAGCAGGAAAACTAGATTTTAAAAAAAGAGAAAAAAATGGACAGAATTGCTACAGCATTTTTGCTCATTGCAAACTCCTGCAAAGGAAACGGTTTTCTTCATAAAGCATAGTGCGGAAAAATAAAACACTAAAATAAATTTACAATAATATCCCCTAAAATGCTTTCTTGATGATATTTTATGCAAAGTGTCTGTTTTGACAATAAGACTTGTTCTTGCCCTTAAAATAGTTTAAGCCTGTCAAGTTAACAATTGTTCCTGATACACTTTTATTTTTATTGTTTTATTCNTGGATAAAAGTATAGGTACTTTCCTGTATGATAGGTAAGAGATGATTTACATTCCACTAACACTTTTTTTTAAAAATTTTATAGTCAAGTGAAGAATACTAAGTACTAATTCTTTAAATTACATAAAAGCAGAAGATTTGATTCCAGACAATTATTAATAGTCCCTTATATAAAATGAAATCTTAGTAATTCTAAGAGCAATCCAAATTAATTTATTTAAGGAAAAGTTAATTTTCTTTCTGTCAAGAGCCTGTAGTAAGGAGTCATCATTAGTCAAGCGTTAAATAATAGAGATTTCATTTGGTTTTGAAATAATGAACAAAAAATAATCACTTGTAACATTTAGGGCTTACATGTAGTCAAAATTTGTGCTAACTCTGGAAAACAATCTATTATCTTTCATGCATTACACAGAATATTACACCTTTCTGCATGTTTCACTTTATTAGTTATCATTTTGTGAACAGCATAGTCTGAGTAAAATCATTAATTAATTCTGAATAGTGGAAATTTCATACTGTATAGTGCCAGAAATTTCATCTTAATGATCTTAGTAAGATCTTAGAAATTAAAAATAAAATGGCTATTATACATGGGGTACCTGGGTGGCACATTTAGTTCAGTGACTCACTCTTGGTTTCGGCTCAGGTAGTGATCTCAGAGTGTGACCTCAGACTTGTCCCCCATCAGGCTCTGGGCTCTGCACAGAGTCTGCTTGAGATTCTCTCTCTCTTCCTCTCCCTCCACCCCTACCTCTACTCTCTCTTTCTCTCTCTCTCTCAAATAAATAACTAAATCTTAAAAAAATGGCTACTATACATTTACATGTTATTTTATTTATTTATAAGTTTGTATATAAAACACACCTAGTTGTATGTGACATTTTGCTATGACAGCATTGCTCTGTGTTCAATTAAAAAGTCTAACCAATAAGACGCAAATAGCCATAATCAGAGATTTATCAACAAACATTTCATTTACCACGTTAATCTTAATCTTACTGGAGCTTACAAAGGCCCCATGAAATGTCTGATCTGTGAAGGCAAAAATGGATATTAGTAAGTTTCAGGTAAGTGCCAATAAAACCAATTTTCCAGATTGGCTTCATTCTACTGTGTTCTCAAAAAGACTACCACTTTAGCAATGTTAATGTCTGAAAATGGAAATATAGTTGGAATTGCGATTCAGATACTCAAAATGGCCTTTAAAGTAAATTACATTATAGATAACCTTTATTGCCATTTAGGCACAATGTCAAAGTCGTTCCCTCAGGGCCTCCATTAGGATGTTCTCTCCTGTCAGTACAAACAAGTTAGCTTTAAAATTGCATGTATCATCATGAGGTAATCTAAATTGCTCTCATACACCTCTCCAGGAAAAGCATTTACTTTCAGAACTTGTACTTGCACTACTAACTTCTGCCCTGAAAACAGGATTATAGAATTAACCAAGTACCAGCATCATTTCATAATCTTTTAGCCCTGAACAATTCATAATGCAGTCAGTAGATGATTCCACTTTTTCAAATGACAGTTGAGTGAATATGCAGATGATTCTGAAAGGGAGTGCTAGTTTGTAATGCTATCTTTCAGAAAGTCTCTGTGCAGAGTTACCTTTTCCTCTAAAATTCTCACTACTAAGCATTTTCATTTCTTATAAAAACTGATCCAAGCAAGAAAGGCAGGTCATATGAAAATATGCCCCATCATACACTGAAGCTGTTCATTACGGGATCATTAGTAGGAACTAAATGAGTGTTTCCCAGCCTGGAACACCAGCTTGTTCATTTTAATTTTGCTCATATGCTACTGGTCTGCTACAGCAGATTTTAATGTTAGGTAATACTGCATTTTATGTGCTCACATAGGCCTTTTGTCTTGCTTTTCGTTTAACTACATAGTCTATTATTGATATCTTTCTGTTGTTCAGTTTTAGCTACCAAAATAATTTTGATCAATGCAACTCCCAGAAAAAAAAATAGGCCATAAAAAGCAATGGTTATTAGAAATGTTTTGTCATTATTAAAACTTGCAAGTATTAAAAACTGGAGAAAGTCTTGGTCCTTTTCTACTCTTTCAACATTTTCAGCGTGCTTCTGCTTGACTACTAAGTACAAACTGCATATGAACACAGTTAATCCCTTGAAGAAGCACATTGAGTTTGAAGTTATTTAACAGCCGCCATATAAATTTCTGTTTGAAGGTATTTTCAGTTCCATTTTTCAGTGTATAAAATAATGGGGGAGAGCAAGCAGCATGATTTAATGCCTTCTTCCAGAAACAGCTCTGCCTCTAGCAGGAAAACTAGATTTTAAAAAAAGAGAAAAAAATGGACAGAATTGCTACAGCATTTTTGCTCATTGCAAACTCCTGCAAAGGAAACGGTTTTCTTCATAAAGCATAGTGCGGAAAAATAAAACACTAAAATAAATTTACAATAATATCCCCTAAAATGCTTTCTTGATGATATTTTATGCAAAGTGTCTGTTTTGACAATAAGACTTGTTCTTGCCCTTAAAATAGTTTAAGCCTGTCAAGTTAACAATTGTTCCTGATACACTTTTATTTTTATTGTTTTATTCTTAATTCACAAGGGCAATTCAAAAGGAATGATTATATACTGTGCAGGTTTCTTAGAGTTGCAATGATTTCACTGCTTTTAATATAAAAGGAACTTCATCAAAACTTGATGGTGGATTTGTATAGGAAGTGTTCCTAAACTATGTGAAATATATATGTATATATATATATATATATATATATATATATATATATATAGGCTACTCTAAGTTAATCCATTAAATTAAATTACAGCATAAGCAGTTCCAGAAAACCAAACACAGATTTTATGTTACCTTCTCTCAAGGGAAAACATTACAGGTCAACTGTCAGAAAATGTCAGTAAAATGGTATCTAAGAAAGTGCCTGAATTCATTTGAACGCAGGGATTCATTGTAAAGTGATCCCTTGAAACAAAAGGACAGCACTTAGAACAGAAATCTTTCTTTCAGAAATGTGTTTTTAGTAGAATGGCATGAGTTGTACTATCTTTTGCCACCCTATCTGATTTTAAGAATTGTATTTATTAGCCATAATACTGATAATTTTCATGTTTGGGGCTAAGAACACTGAAATTAAATAGAAGTCAAAAAAGGAGCTTGATATGGTTCTTCAAAGGTTCTTGAAAATATTCTCCTAAATATGTTTATGCTTATATTCTGGTCTCAATGTCAATATTACTGCATACTTTTGGAAGATGAGAAGCCTATATAATTCATTCACATATTCAAGAACTCATCTTTTACACCCTTTCCCCAGGGGAGCCCTATATTATCTAAATTCATTTTTTATAGTATAGGTTCTATTTGCCAGATGACTACAGTTACTCTCTTTGCACAGTATTTCATCTGTAAAAGGATATGAAACAAAATGAATCAATGTTGAACATGCTTTTTCAGAAGACCAAAACCAAATATCTAAGGATGTTTTTGCTTGTTTGGCTTAGTTTTTTTTATTCAAATAATCATTTTGGACTAACAAAGATTTCTCTGTTGCACTGTGCCATTTGAATTTAAACTGTGGGGCAACATACAACCAGTAAAATACAAAAATATTAAGTATATATTCCAATGAACATTTATATAACTATGTATGTTTATGAATATGTATATAATAGAGAACTAGAAATAAAGGTAGAGATAGTGATAGAAATAAGAGTATGTGTCTGTAAAAGCATTAATTATATCAACATATCACATTTCCAACACCCATCCTACTCATACCTCCTATAGGTAATTATTAGGTGGGCTCCTACCACCTAACACCATAGTTTTGTCTGTTCCAATCTTTTGTTGTTGTTGTTGTTCTAAACTTTACATAAATGGTATCATAGAGATATATTTTGCCTAAACTCTTCACCATCTTATTATGTATAGCTCTTTTATTCCATATTATTCACATGAAGTATTGCATTAGATTAATATAAAACAATTTACCTATACATTTTATTGTTGATGGTTATTTGAGTTATTCCAATATTTGGCCTCTATGAATAAAGATTCTGTGAGTTTTCTTGTGTATGTCTTTTGGTAGAAATATGCATTTATTAATCTTGAACATACACCTAGAAGCAGTGCTGATTTTAGTAGATATTTGTGTGTGTGTGTGTGTGTGTGTGTGTGTGTGTGCATGTATTTTTTATTTGGTGTAAATTTAATGAATATTGATAGTTTTCCAAAGTGATTATTTCATCTGGCCTACATATATGGTTAAATGGCATCACTGACTTCTCCTACATTAGTATCTTTATATTATTTTATTTGCATCATTGTTATGTTATAGATATCAAAAACAGAGAAGCCTTCAGTCTGCACCATACTCTTTCCTTGTGAAGTTAGTCATAACTCCAAGCCATGGGTAGGAGTAACAATATTAGAAGGGGAGAATGCTCTGCAAAGGGCTGTGATAAATAGCAAGTGCTTGCTGATAATTTGACACTCAGACAGGAATACACGCTATCCTACAGCTGGGGTTAGCAAAAGTTCTTTAACAGATTAGATAGTAAACATTTTTAGCTGTGTCATTTTTGTACAACTATTCCATGTACGGACAATGAATATGAATTTCACACAATATTCAGTGTCACAAGATATTATTCTACTTTTGATTTTTGTACAGTCATTTAAAAAAATATATTAACCGTTCTTATCTCTCAAGCCATACCCAAAACAACAACAACNGTTCAGTGTCACAAGATATTATTCTACTTTTGATTTTTTGTACAGTCATTTAAAAAAATATATTAACCGTTCTTATCTCTCAAGCCATACCCAAAACAACAACAACAACAACAACAACAACAACAACAACAACAACAACAAAACGTAACTTGCCAGTTTTAGTCCATAGGCTATAGTTTGCTGACCTGGAGCAAAGAATGTAAACAACTCTTGGCTAACAAGACCTACTGTTACACTGTATCATCCAACTTTCCTTCATTTTGTAAATGGAGAAATAACATACAAAGAAAAAAAGAATATAGTTTGTTAAAGTCATTTTATAACTATGCTTGGTAAGGGGAAAATTTGGATACATTCAAGAGATACTAGATATTCTTAGTGAAACCCAAAATTGTAATAAGTAAGGCTTAGAGTCCTTCCACAACAAAAGTGGTATCATACAAAGAATGGAGAGGGCCCGTGATGCACTTAATTAGTCATTGCTGTTTTTCTCACTAGTATTTTCTTTTCNGATACATTCAAGAGATACTAGATATTCTTAGTGAAACCCAAGATTGTAATAAGTAAGGCTTAGAGTCCTTCCACAACAAAAGTGGTATCATTACAAAGAATGGAGAGGGCCCGTGATGCACTTAATTAGTCATTGCTGTTTTTCTCACTAGTATTTTCTTTTCTAAAAAAGACTAAGCTAGGAACATTATAAAATAACATATATACTGTACTTTTTCAGAGGTCTCTTCACGTTTTCCTTTAACTTATATATATTCTATATTCTCTATATCCTATATAGAGAATTCTATTAGGATCTTTATATTATTCTCTATAAACTGAGAGTTATATTCTCTATAAACCAAGAATTAATTTTAGAGGCTTGATAAAATTCAGGTTCATTCATGGCAAGAATACTTCATAGGTGATGTTTGAGCTTTGTATCATGTTACTTTAAAAACACATGGGGGCACCTGGGTGGCTCAGTTGGTTAAGCATCCAACTCTTGATTTCAGCTCAGGTCATGATTTCATGGGATCGAGCCCCACATCAGGCTCATGCTTAGCGCAGAGTCTGCTTGTCCCTCTCCCTCTGCTTCTCCCCCTACTTGTGAGCTCTCTCCCTCTCTCTCTCTCTCAAACAAATAAATAAATAAATAAATGAAATCTTTACAAAACACACGATGTTAGTTTGACCCATTAATTAATAATGCTATGTTTAATCATTTGGTATAATTTAAGGCTTCTGTGAGGTCAATTTTTGTAAATCATATTTTCTAGGAAATGTTCCAATTAACCTAGTTCATTTTAAAAATATATATATAAAGTTATACAACTTTGTCTCATAGATTTTTTAAATATCTCATGTCTCAATAGTTAATACCCACTTGTCATGTCCAGCTTGATATTTTTCAATACTTTCCTTTTTAATTAATTAGGTTAGCAATGATCTTATTTGAATACATATATTTTTCAGAAAAATCATTTAAAATTAATTACTTCCAAAATAAAATTAAATTAATTACTTTCACTATTTTCTACTATTTAATTTTTTGTTTTATCTTTATTTTTCCTTCTGCATCCTTTCAGTTCACTTTGTTGTATACTTTATACGTTTTCATATTGAAAATTTAGTTTAATTCTTTAGTCTGTTATATTTTTGTATATAAATATTTAAAGCTTTCCTATCCTTATGATCACCACTTTAATTGGAACTCACAGATATTAAATATTCAGCATTTTCATTATTACTGTGCTTCTGAAATCCTGCAATTTTGGTTTGATTTCCAGTTTGACCCAAGAGTTGCTTAACAGAGTTTGTAATTTCTCGATGAAATGATTCTTTCATAAGTAAGACATTTTAATCATCATAAAGTAATTTCAGCAATAGACTTCTAAGCACACTTTTTACTTTATGATATGACTTAGATCAACAGAAAAATTGTGAAGATAGTACAGGGAATCCCTATAAACCCAGCACACAGTTTCCCTATCATTAACATCTTTCATTATATAGTACATTTGTTAAAATCAAGAAACCAATGTTAATACATTAATGTGAACTAAAATCAACACTCTATTTAGATCTTTTTACTTAGCTTCATTTTTTTTTTTTTTTTTAGATTTTTGGATACCATCTAGACTGCAAAATTGCCTTTTGTAGTCCTATCCCAATAAACATCTCCTGGAGGCTGTTTCTCTCAGATTTTCTCTGTTTTTTATTTCCTTGACAATTTTGAAAAATATTGATCAGGTATTTTGTGAGATGTGGCTCTACTGGAATTTGTCTAATAGCGTAATCATGATTAAGCTAGGGTTACTGATTTGGGGGAGGAAGAGCATACAGGTAAAGTACCATTTTTACCATATCTATCAAGGGTACATACTATCAACATGATTTATCATGTTGATGTTAATATTGATCACCTGGCTGAGGCAATGTTTTTCAGGTTTGTCCTTCTCCATTCTGTATTCTTTGGAAAGAAATAACTAGGCAGAAACCAATATAAGGAGTAGGAAGTTATACTCCATCTTCTTGAAGGCAGAATATGTACATAAATTATTTGAAATTATTCTTCAGAGAGATTTATCTCCTCCACTCCATCTATTAATTTATTCAATCATTTACTTGTATCAATATGGTAACATGAATATTTATTTTATACATTTGGATATAGTATGATACTATTTTATTTAATTTTCTGGGGAATTGTTCTAGCTTTGGCCATTAGGAGTCCTTTTAGTTGGTTTCCCTATCTCTCTGACATACTCTCATCACAGTGATTTTTTTTTTTTTTGAGTACTAACTTATTTTTAGCACTACAGGACACTCCAGATTCATGTTGTATATTTGCCACCCAGTTTTAAATTCAGATATTTTTCCAAAGACATCTATCTTTACCCATAGAAAACAGGACCTTGTTATGTAAAATGCTCTGAGTGTATTTAAAAATGATTGTTCCTTCCTTTCTCATTCCAAAGCCAGAAGGGGATCCTTCTTGGATTTTCATCATGAGAACTTGTCAGAGGTTCCCGGAGGTAAAATCTAATATTATGATGTCCCCTATAATACCAAAGTCCCAAGAATTTCTCAGTGTCATGCTGTTATATACTAAGTCAATAGTAATCCAAAAAATTTACAAGTAATTGTTTCGACCAGTTGATGGCTCCAGTGGCTTCAGTTCTAAGTAGTACATCTATGTTAGGACTGTCTGGATTTTCCTGTATTTCAAGATTTCTGGATGGTAGTTTTCCCTGCAAACTCAGTTCTGTTATGGGTACCTGAAATGCCATTGATTTTCAGTTTAGGGTTTTTTTTCTTGTTTGTACAATGGCAGCTGTAAATGTCACTCACGTACATGTCAGATCTAAAACTAGAAGTTCATTAAGGTTTTTTAAAATTATTTTTTAATATATACATTTTTAAACAATTATGAACTTTGGAAATACAATAAATACCAAAAACTTCCTCTTGAATTACTTGAAAATAGTTTGACATGTTGACTCATGATCCCCTTTCTGGGTTTGGAGATCCTTCCTGAGAAAATGAGAAACCTGTCTCCAATTATCCTTAATGTAATATACTATTCCATCACCTCATCCTCTCCTTGTGTAACTGATCTCCTATCTCTGCTACTACATCCTCCTCTGTAAGAACATCTCTCTGCCTCAACTCTATATATTATGTCCATATCTTGCACTTTAATGTCCTCTACCCCTGAGTTACAATATACCATGCCAACCAATCCTTCCATAAAAACCTGCTTCTCATTATAATTGGGCTTTGACATCCCTGTTGGACTATGTCAATGCATGCATGCCATTCTGCTGATTTACCTTCTGACACCACAAGCCAGGCCACTGCTCTCTAGGAACACTCTCTTCACTCTGCTTTTGTGCCTCCTACTCTCCACAATATGTCACCCTCATATTTTGACTTTTGCTGACTGTGGGTTTTTGCAGAATGTGTCACAAGACTCAGATATATGTACTTCCATTACTCTTGTAATATGTTCTTTGAGAGCAATTCTAAATGTTAATATTTAAGAATTGTGCTGCAGGTGTAGTTGTATAGCTTCTATTGTACCATATCTTATGCAGACAGAAAATGCATATACCAGAGATACTGAAGAATTTACAAAAGTAGACATACAACAGAGGGAAGTCAACATTTTAAAGAAGGGATCAACATTAGTTGAATATCTTATTTTTATGGTTTTGACCCTATGGAATGACCCATACTGCACCATGGGGATGACTAAAATTCCAATAAACACACCTGCTGGCTTAAAGAAGTAAGGGACAAAGTCCAGGAAAACCATATCCACATCTGTTGGAAATTGAGAAGTTAAACCTCAGAAAGAAGAGGGCCAAAGAAAGAAAGCCCAAATTCTGTGAAATCTCTTTCTGATTCTGTGGCTGACATTTGAAATATGCAACCACAAGGAAGACATCAACATGCTTCAACTCTTATTGGGAATTCTCTAAACCACATTCAGTGTAACCTCAGTGTAGGTTTTCGGTAGCCAAATTACTCCTTGAAAATAAGAAATCCACCTTTACCAATAAGAAGCAAAACTAATTTACATTTCCAGGAGCCACATCTGCCAATGAGAATAATTCATGGGGAATAAAGAATAATTATCTCAACGTGTATTATTCCCGCCCAACACGAGCCTCAAAGTAAGAGATAAGATAGGTAATCCATCCTGATATACCGTCTCAACTCTCAAATAATGTGGTTTATGTACATTCCTTTCTGCCACCTGTAACCACATTATTGTGACAATTAACAGATACCACAAATGATATAATGTGAGTTACTTTTTGTAGTAAGCTGAATCATGGCTCTGTATTTTCAATAACATTTTATTTTTGTAGATGAAGTTTTTTCTTAGAATTAAACATTTTCACTTACTGTCCTTATTAAAAATTAAAGATAAATTATAGGATACTACTCAGTTAAACTAACTTCTTGTAGTTGTACTGATCTACAGTATTTCTGTTTCTTCTTCTAATCACAAAGTAGGATTGCATTTCACTCTAATAGCTAATGAGATATGAGTATAAATGACATGTGAAATCTCTGGAGTAAAGCCTTCAAGAATCAATGCACACTCTTCTGCCTTCCCCTTCCTATATCCATAGTTACTAGTGATATTTCAAAAATAGACATATTTCACAGGGAGAGAGTAAGGTATAAGAAAAAGGAAAAAAAGAAAAAGCACGTTTTCTGTCTTCACACAAACACAAAAAGGATAAACACTTCTATAAACTAGGACCAGAAGGAAAAATAATACAAGTCATCAAGAAAAAGAATAAGCTAGAAAATAAGAAAGCTATGATAAAGTGGTTCATCTGGTAAATGTTGATTGATTCCAAATAATTACATATAAATTCTCTAAATTCTCCATTCCTGAGTGTAAACAGAAGACATGCTCAAATGGTCTTTATGAAGAGGTCTCAATATAGCCATACATGCATGTCAGTTTAAAAGTAGCTCTCTAGAGCACTCAATCATACAGAGTGTAGATAACAACTGAATTATTTACAAGCAAACCATGAATGCTGAAAAACACCACTTTTCAAGATGGTTGCATACTATTTACATACAAGAAAACACTCCCCACGTAGTAGCTGTAATCCTTATTAAGGAAGGCATGTGTTGTGATGAGCACTGGTTGTTATACGCAACTAATGAATCATTGAACATTACATTGAAAACTAATGATGTGCTACACGGTGGCTAACTAAACATAATAAAAAAATAATAAAGTATGAGCTGGTCTAAAAAAAATGGAAGAAGAAGAAGAGTTCTATATCTGCTACTTAAAAAAGCAGTCAAGGTCTCTTTCAGCTTCGTTGTACCCCCTCTCCATATAGCATAAAAATGAAGACTTAGCGGAAATGAATAAGGATTTCATTTGACTCAAAAGAATTTCTGACTCTAAAATATTTACCATACTGTCTCCCCTCCACCCTTACAAAATCAGGTGTTTTGGATAGCACAGAAAAGTTCACCAGTATTTCATCAATATGCTCCTTCTTTCCATAACAGGACAGAAAATGATTTCCCAAGTTCAAAGAAAAATGAAAATCACTGATGTTCTCTAAATAATTCAGACCCCATATGCAAAATAGATCATCAATGTGCTTATACTAGGAAGTGAACAAATCCAAATGTAAGAGAGCTCTGATGATATAAATTGAAGCAGTCCTACTTCACTGAATATGGAACTGAGGAAACATGTAAAAATATGAGAAAATGTGAGCAATAAATATAGCAGTGACAAATATGCTCAAAAGTTCCCTAAAATTTTCAATTATTCATCTTAGCTTTTCATTTTGTGTATGTGAGGAAAGAGATCTTGAGTATAAAATTCTAAAACATATAAGCCTCTTATTCTCTTACCTGTTTGACTATTCACCCATATAATGGGATGTGACAGAAAAGTTATTTTTCTAGACATATTTAGCTTGGTTGGACATCCACAGAGCATAATTTCCTATTTTCTAGGGGCCAACAAGTAGGAGCTTTATGTATCAGAATTCTATAAGAGCACAAGTCTTCACATCAAGTAAAATGTGTTTGCCTCCCTTGCTGCTCTATCAAGTTTGATTATGCAAATACTATTGAATGAAACTAGACTTCTAAACTCCCTGTGTAGTCCTGTTACTATTGCCTTTCTCTAAAAATGTTCTAAAGACTCCTATTGAAATGTTTAGACGAGTGTAATGACGTCTAAAAAAACAAAAAACAAAAAAACACCAGAATTGCCTCCTACCTACACAAGTGCTTATTAAGTTTGCTATTTGCCTAGCCCTGTTTCATGTATTATAGGATATTTAAAAGTATTTCTGACTTAAACACTTTGCCTGTAAGTATTTATGAAGAAAAAACAAAGTGTGCAAAAATGTGTTTCAGGTAATGAACACTAAGAATGCAGAAGGGAAAATAATTAGGAAAACTTCATTGAAAATATGGACTATCTCATCATTTGTCAGTCACTACATACCTCATATGATCAAAACAATGCACTAAGTGTGGAAGTGACACAAATTCCATAAACAAACTACAGAATAATTTGGATTTGAACACATTTTATAATTGAGATATAACTCATGAGGTCTGGGATTATAGATGACAGATCAGTATAAAATTTAAGTTTCTAGAAGGCTTGTGAAGGAGGTTATACTCAGGTAAAAATACAGCTTTAACACTCTGCAACTATGACAGATGAGTGTGATTTTGACTGGAAGAGAAGACAATGTAATGACACAGAGATTAAAATAATATAGCTTAAGGGGTTAAGATACAACTAGAGAACTGCTTTGGGATAATGGTTCCATATGACTGAAATTTAGGGGAATTTATGCATGATAAGATATACTGAATATAGACTATAGCACTCATTATTATAGCATACATGAATATTTAATAAAACATACTTTAAACTTGAGTTTATAGACCAAGTGTCATTTTCAGTTTTTTTTTTTTCTCAGAAGACTAAAAATCTAGCTCTGAAACTAGTATAAAAGATAAACTGGAAAGAAAAGAGTTAATAGATACTGTGTTTATCTGTTATTCATAACTATATTTTCATGTAATAATTACTTTGAGGTATTTGAAGGAAGCCTAATTACCTGGAATGTTAGTAAGTGTTATGTTAGAAGAAAACAAAATCTGAGATAGAATACAAAGACATTAAGAAGGGTTATATAACAAAATAAATCAATTTTCTTGTGGTCAAATAAGTTTGTTTAATATTGAATTCCAGAAAATTAAAAGAAATTCTTCACTAGAGGATACAGGATAAAATAAAGCATATAATTTCTTTTCAAAAGATTATTTCAGAAAGAAGTCCTAAAATGTTTACACTTCCAAAACAGTTTTAAAGGAGCATCTTAAGGGAATAGTGTTCTAAGGAGCACATTTTGGAAGCACAGCTTTTAAATTATTAATTTCTATTACCCAAAACTTCCTATAAATGCTAAGTCAAAAGATGAATCCAATTAAGAAAAAGAATGAGACGGAAAGTGACTACCATATGATACTTCTACCCTATCTTTTACCCTCTATCAATGTCACAAAAGACTATCTTAATACCTAAATATTTTAGGAAGCTTCTAAAGTCAGTATGCTTTAACTCTCAAGACCTCCTCCTCAGAGTCTGCTGAATTAATCTGCAAAAGCCAAGAGCTACTCTTCCCTACAAATTTTTGATAATATATCAAGCATGGTGGAATAGAGAATGCGTTACATTTCTTCTCACTGAAAGAGAGTTTAAGTGTCTTCCCTCATTATTATTCTTTTTAAACACCTTTACTGAAATATAATTGATATTAGACACACTGAACATATTTAATGCATAAAATTTGGTGATTTTGGATTATACAAATATTTGTAATATTATCACCACAGTGAAGGCAATAAATATATTCAACATATCCTCAAACTTCCTTGTGTCCCCTTGTTTTCTCTTGTGGTAAGAACACTTAAATTTTGAAGTGTTAATTATAGGCAGCATATTGTACAGATTTCTAAAACTTAATTCATCTAGCATAACTGAAACCAACAATTTTCCATTTACCCCACCCCAGAGTTGGCAAGTACTGTTGTATTTTCTTCTTTACAAGTTTATTTTATTTATTTTTTAAGATGTTATTTATTTATTTATTTATTTATTTATTTATTTATTTATTTGTCAGAGAGAGGGAGAGAGAGAGAGCATGAGCAGGGCAGCAGCAGGCAGAGGGAGAAGCAGGATTCCGCTGAGCAAGGAGCCTAATGTGGGACTCGATCCCAAGATGCTTGGATAATGACCTGAGCTGAAGGGAGACACTTAACCCACTGAGCCACCCAGACATCCCAAGTCTGGTTATTTTAAATACCTCATATAAGTGGAATCATACAGAATCTGTCCTTCTTTTACTGGTTTATTCCACTTAGCATAATGTCCCCAAGTTTCATCCATTTTGACACAAATAGCAAAATTCCCTTTTATTTTTAAGGCTGAATGGTATCCCAATATATATATTGCAATATATGTGTTATGTATATCACATTTTATCCATTCATCTGTCGATGAAAATTCAGGATGTTTCCATACTTGCACTATTGCAAAACGCTGCAGTAATATGGGAATGGGGATAGCTCTCTGAGATTCTACTTCAGTTCTTTTGGATATATATATATTCAGAAGTAGGGATGTGAACAAATTGGAACCCTTGTACTTTTGGTGGCAATATAAAATGGTATAAGCAGCTATAAAAAACAATATGTAGGGTTCCTCAAAAAATTAAGTATGGAACTATCATACGTCCCTTTCTTACTGAAGAACACTGAATATGGCAAAGGAAACACAGGTGGAAAAAACATCAAAAATTAAAAACAAAACAGGAAGATAGGGCATTAAGGAAAAAATGGAGTAATTAGATAATTTCTCAGGCCCACATTGAAAGTAGAGGGCCAGTATTTGCAGAACATAATGAGTGTGAGGGAAAGACACTATCTGTAGAAACTGATTGATAAAGACCATGAACTGAAAGGCTATTTTTCTTAAACTACTTCAAAAGTCTATATATGCCATAATCCTTTTCTCTCTGTATCACTGCATATAGGCCCTTCAGCTAGGTAAATCTGACCTGTCTGGACAAATTCAGGTAAGCATCACCTTTTTCAGGATGCCATGCCAATGAATATGAGTTCTGTTTTTGTGTGCTACAATTTAACCTACCTTAACAAGAATCTAATCAACTGGATGGGATGAACTAGATAACCCTTGCACTGGAAAATGTTTTGTGGATGTTCATGGAGCACATGAAGAAGTGCACATAAGTTCAAGATACACTTACTGTGACATCTCTTCAGAGAAGACAATGTTATGAATGGGATGCAAATATTTTACTAAGAACATAAAATGTATATGTAATTTATCTACTCAGAAACATTTTAGTTGTATCTGAGTTTGTGCCTCAGTCCTTCTCTTCATACATTCTGAGAAGGGTTTCATTTTCTACTCACATAAGCTACATTGGAAGATAGAAAAGTAAAGTCACCAGTAAGTCACTGTGGAGGAAGAAAAGCTCATCATAATTCACCCATACTGGGCTTTTCACTCTCTAAAGAATTTTACCTGAATGTTAAATCTGAGAAAGTAGAATGACCTAAAAAAGGAGAATTGTATAAAAGGTAGGCAGGATTAATTCTTCAGGGATGCACACAGCATAATATAAAGCAATGTGGCATAAATGTCAATGGCAGGGAGAAGCAGACACAGACTGGGATGGAATAAAGCAATCCGCAGCAGCATGACTCTGAAGGAACACATGGTTTGGCTGCGAGGGTAAGAAGCAGCATTTCTGGAGACAGATACAGACTCCCCTGGCAGAATCTAAAATAATAATTTGTCAAATGGCTCACAGGAGTGTCAGAACAGAAGGGGCAGCTGGTCACTGGGTATTTTATCACAGTTGTACATATGGGGGCATAATAATAGCAATGAAAATCATCAGCTGAAGGACAAATACATAATTATAATATAAATAAGATACATATTCATGTAAAGGTACACTAAATCAGCCCTAGCTATACTAGTTAACGTTTCCTTAGATTTTTACTCTCCCCATACCATGTATTGGTGTAATATGATATACTTAATATAAGGCTGTCTTGCACTAGATGAATAAACTCCATAAGTTCCAGGGTCCATGACTATTTTCCTAGTCTATGAAAATGTTCAATTAATATTTATTGAATGAAATGCATTTTAACTCTCATGCAATTCTCCTATACTCAGAGGTTAGAAGAAAATCCAGAACAAAGAATTTGTCACATAATTTACAACTTTTCCCCCAACTACTTTTTAAATTACTTTATACATAAAATTACAATTAGAGAACATATTTGGAATATAATGAAATGTTAGTTTTCTCTAACTCTAGGAAAGAAACAACAAAATCTGGGTGTTACTTTTGTTTACTAAATAGGATAGAGTATTTTGAGCAGTAGGTAAACAGCATTAAGACCAATGTTTCTAAAGGAAAAAAATCAAAAGTTAGGCAAAATATATGTGTATATTTTGTATATTTACTTACATTACTATATATAATATATATACACTATATTTTTATATAGTATATATATAGTATATATATAGTGTGTATATATATATACATATATATAGTATATTTATGTAGTTATGCAATCATCACCACTGTCCAATGTAGAACATTTCATCACCCCAAAAAGAAATCATTCACTGTCAATCCCCACCTAATCTCCCAACCCCTGGGGAACACAAATCTACCTTCCCCTTCTATGCAATTGCCTCTTCTGATGGCAATCATTCAATATGTGGCCTTTTAAAATATCTAGCCTTGTTCACATAGCATCATGTATTCAATGTTCATCTGTGCTCTAGAGCATATCAGCTCTTTATTACTCTTCACTGCTAAATTATATTCTTTGTCTATGGCTTTGGCAATTTCGCTGAGGTGGTAAGTGTGACTACTTTTATCCTACTTGGAGTTAGTTCACCAACTTGGATGTCTAGATTAATGCTTTTCATCAAAGTCTGACTGTTTTTGATATGCATTTATTTATTTATTTATTTAGCATCTCTTTCTCTCTCTCTCCTTCTCTCTCTATAGGACTCTCATTATGTGTACCCTGGTACATTTGATATTGTTTCATATGTCTCTGATATTTTGTTCATTTTAAAAAATATTTTATTTATTTATTTGACAGAAAGAGAAAGAGCACAAACAAGGGGAACAGTAGTCAGAGGGAGAGGGAGAAGCAGCCTGACATGGGGTTCAATCCCAGTACCTTGGGATTATGACCTGAGCAGAAGGCAGATGCTTAACCCACTGAGGCACCCAGACAGCCCAGATATTTTGTTCATTTTTTAAAATTCCTTTTTCCTTTTTTATTTCTCTTCTTCAGAGTAGAATAGATCTATCATCAATATTACCCTGTTTTCTGCCTTATCAAATCTGCTATTTAGACCCTAATGAATTTTTCACTTCAATTATTGTACCTTTCAACTCCAGAATTTCTATACAATTATTTTTTATAATCTATTTATTATTTAACTTAGTAAGGTACCTAATTACTTTCCCTTAATTATTTAAGATGGATTTCTTTAGGTCTTTGGTCATATTTATAATTGAAGATTTAAAGTCTTTGTCTAGTAGTTGAAGTCTGGGCAGTCCCTATTGTCATACAGACATACATATATATGATGGGTATATATAGAGAGACATGTACACACACGCACACTACCATAATTTCCTGTTTTAGATGTCTCACAAATTCTTGTTGAATAGTGGACATTAAATTAGTATAAAGTTAGCATTGTTACAAGTCAGATTCCTCCCCCCCCCAACAGCTCTTGTTCT
Organism: Ailuropoda melanoleuca; assembly: GCF_002007445.2. Classification (NCBI taxonomy): domain Eukaryota; kingdom Metazoa; phylum Chordata; class Mammalia; order Carnivora; family Ursidae; genus Ailuropoda; species Ailuropoda melanoleuca. The sequence goes on along the minus strand of NC_048218.1, from coordinate 182,025,021 downwards.
GCCCTCTGTTATTTTTGTTGTTCTGTTTAATGAATTTTTTTTTAAGATTTTATGTATTTATTTGACAGAGATAGAGACAGCCAGCTAGAGAGGGAACACAAGCAGGGGGAGTGGGAGAGGAAGGCAGGCTCATAGCGGAGGAGCCTGATGTGGGGCTCGATCCCATAACTCCGGGATCACGCCCTGAGCCGAAGGCAGACGCATAACCGCTGTGCCACCCAGGCGCCCCTGTTTAATGAATTTCTTGTACTAATTCTGTAATGTCTGTTTTCCTTATCATTCAAGGCTACTGAAGTCTCTGCTCAATGCTTAGCTAATGATTAGACACACATTTACTTACATTTCTTGAACACATCTCCCAGCCTTTGCCAAGGGCTCACTGTATATGTCAGAGTATGCCTTCTAAGCTCTGTTAGAGAATTTACATTTCTCCCTTAGTGTTCCATTTATGATCGTACAGACTCTGATCAGCCAGAGTGAAAGCTTATGAGCTTTTCAGGTGTTTCCTGGACAACACAGAGCCCTGCATATCTGTATGTCCTTCTAGATTCCCAGGAGTACGTGGGAAGTTTTAAACACCTCCTAAGAACATCTTATACTCCAGTTTTTCCTTTAAGGCTTTTGGTCACCTTCTTGTTAGTCCTAACTAGTAGTTCATCTCAGGCACCTGTGATGTTAATTAGTTGATGATTATTTTCAACAATGAGTGATCTCCAAGTCTCCAAATATGAAAGTTACTGTAAATAATACCATTCATATAAATATAAGAGAAATCAGAAATCAGGTATGTGTCTACATCTCAAGGGAGAAAGAAGTCCAAGGTCTTGGAGATAATTTTAGATTCCCAAATCTGGAGACACCAGAGGTCATCTGACCTGACCCTTAAAGAGCTGCATTTACATTTCAAAAGGTAAACATGAGAACTCAGAATCCTTTCTACCCCATTTCCAAGAACTAAAGGTTTTGCCTCTGTTTTTGAGAGGGGAGAGCAGCTACCACTTTTCCCATAAATAGGATGAGAAAATGAAAGTTCTTTGCAATTTCTGGCCACTTACATAGAAAATTTTTCCATCTGACTTCCATTGTATTACCCAGTGGTAAACACTGGGAAAAGGGAGTTAATACATTGTTATGTAAATAATAATAAACTTTTATTTTAAAAAACTATATGTGCACATTTTGTATAAAATTTAAAAAGATAAATGTTAAAAACATTATACAATTTGGGTATCTTTTCATACATTTATAACCATTTATATCCTAATATCCGAAGTGCCAGTTGAAGTATTTTGCTCGTTTTTCTATTAGGTTCATGTCAATTTTAACTATAGGTTTTAGTTACAAGAGTTGCACTTTAATAACAGGAGAGGAATTCATGGGAAAGAGAACAAAGGTAAAGATGAAAGACACAAAATAAGTAGGAACATGAAGGGAATAAACCCTACATGAACCAACTCAAAAAACTTCCTGGTTTATTAAAAGATAGGTCCGTAATAGTAAGTGACTCTTATTTGTGAGTTTGCGAAAAGAATAATGACTTCAAAGATGAAAGCCTCACTTGAAAGGTTTGTTTTTTTTGTTGTGGTGTTGTTGTCATGGAACACAAATAATTAAAAAAAGTAGAGAATAACTGATTATTTTTTTGATTATCAATGAATACATGAGTCATAAAAACCTGCAAATCAGGGATAATTCTGTGGAGTTAGACATTTGTATACAGTTTGTTTCTTAGATAGCTTCACTATTTACCTTCAGGATAACCTTAGAATATATTAAATAAATAAAATTAATCACTATCTTAAATTTATTATTTGTAGTAGAAAATCTTAAAACACTTTTTTTGTTTGTTTTGTTTTTCTTAATACAATTGCTTTTGTTATTCGAGATTCACTGTGCTGTTGCAATTTCATCTTTCTGAGGGGAAAAAAATAGTCCTGCTGTTATACATGACAGAGGCTGCAAATAAACTAAATGAATGATAATTCCCTAGAGCAAGTATTTCAATAGTAAACTTTAACAGCATGATTGAAAAAGAGTGAACTAGTCCATTAAATTTGTTTTATTACTGTAAAATCTTTCATTCCAAACAGGAGCAGTTGCCACCATGCCCCATACAGTGATGCAGTCTAATTTAAGTAATTCCCTCTTCCTCTCATGGAATCACGAACTCCACTTTGATCATATGGACCTACTTAGAGGAAAAATCAGCTGCGCAGTTGACATTCTTTAACTAATGCATCTGATAATTCTTTCCCTGCTGTGAAATACAAGATCCTCTTCTGCGAACTACATTCAACTACATTACGTTATTTTGGAATTTAAAAAATTTTTAATAATCCTATTGTTTCCCCCATTTTGAAAACTGGACTGTGATTTTACCATTTAAACTTTCTTTTTTATATTCAGGATATAAGTACTTAGTTAGATTCATGTAATGCAAATATCTTCTTCCTTATTATCCTTGGCCTTTACTCTCTTAGTTGTGTTTTCCTGATGCGCAGAAATTCTTAATTTTAATGAAGTCTAATTTAGCAATCTTTTTGTTACATGATAGTACTTTCTATATCATGAATAAGACATATTTTGCTATCCTAACTTACAAAGCTATCCTCTAGAAGCTTTTTTGTTTCATCTTTTACATTTAGGTAAACAATTCTGCTCAAGTTAATTTTGTGCTTGGTATGAGGCAGAATTCAAATATTTTTTGTTTTGTTTTGTTTTATTATCTGTTCATTGTTATTTATGTTGTTTAAAAGGTGAGATGACTTGATAAGATATGAAAACTTTGATGAATCTACTCATAAAATAAGGCCTAAATCTATTTCTTGTGTTGAGTTAGTTGCTACACAGTTGTCAACTCTATAATAATTATCTATGTACTATATTTTATGTGGTTGTATATATTCCACAATGGGAAAAATGGGGAGAAAAAGATAATTTCCACATTGGAAAAATTTAACTTCAAATTGGCACAGACGTCTAACAAAATAATACAATCAAAAGAGTTGTACAATGTAGGTAGATTATCTGCAAAGTTAAAGAGCTAAAATTTCAAAAATAATGTTCAAAATTTGTATTTATCTGTAAAGATGATGTCATGATTATAACTGAAGACTGATTAACTGAAAAATTTAAGCACTATCAATGAGTATCCATACTTGAGTTCTGATAATTCCCAGAATTTCACACACTGTATTGGGAGGGAAGGTAGTACTTTTTAATGGGTCAAAATATTTCATTTGTTGGATAAAACTATTTAAACTTTCAAAATATTGCTAATTAGAAAGTTTACAATATTGTGTTTAACCGATCTTCTAATATTTGTCTGGAATGCCATCAGAGAACTAGGGCAGATTCAGGAAAGCCTCATCCACATACACAGATAGGTCATGTTCTCATCCCCACCCCTACCCCCCACCTATGGAAAAGAAATGGGGCAATTACATGAGTTGAAGAAAAGAAAAAGTTTTCTATGGGAGTTCTAAGTTACACTGAGTTACATATTGACTGACTATTGGTTTTAACTTTAGAAAGTTTGCAATCATCAGACTAGTGATTGGGATGTCTATTTTTCTACCAACTTCTCTAATAGTTGCTTGAGCCAATTGCCATTTTGCCCGGCCCAAAAGTTTTGGCCCAGTTCAAATAAGGGCAGGTAAGGCAATTTCTCTACAGTGGCATCTTTTTTTTTTTTTTTTTTTAACTTAAATTCAAGTTAGTTAACATATAGTGTAGTATTAGTTTCAGGAGTAAAATTCAGTGATTCATCACTTTCATATAACACCCAATGGTCATCTCAAAGAAATGCCTTCTTTAATACTGATCACCTATTTAGCCCATTCCCCATCTACCTCCCCTCTACTAACCATCAATTTTTTCTCTATAGTTAAGAGTCTGTTTCCTGGTTTGCCTCTTTTTGTTTTTTGTCCCCTATGTTCATTTGTTTCTTAAATTCCACATGAGTGAAATAATATGGTATTTGTCTTCCTCTAACTTACTTTGCTTAGCATAATACACTCTAGTTCCAACCACATTGTTGCAAATGGCAAGATTTCATTCTTTTTGACGCCTGAGTAATATTCCATTATATATACCACTTCTTCTTTATCCATTCAGCAGTTGATGGACATTTGAGCTCTTTCCATAATTCGGCTATTGTTGATAATGCTGCTATAAAGGTGGGGGTGCATGTGCCTTTTTGTATCAGCACTTTTGTATCCTTTTGATAAATACCTAGTAGTACAATTGCTGGGTCATAGAGTAGTTCTATTTTTATCCTTTTGAGGAACTTCCATACTGTTTTCTAGAGTGGCTGCACCAGTTTCCATTCCCACCAACACTGTAAGAGGACTACATTTTCTCCACATCCTTGCCGACATCTGTTGTTTCCTGAGTTGTTAATTTTAGTCAATCTAACTGGTATGAAGTTGTATCTCATTGTGGTTTTGATTTGTAAATCCCTGATGTTGTGTGATGTTGAACATTTTTTCATGTGTCTATTAGCCATTTGTATGTCTTTGGAGAAAGGTCTGTTCATGTCTTCTGCCCATTTTCTTAACTGGATTATTTATCTTTTGGGTGTTGATTTTGATGAGTCCTTTATAGATTCTGGATACTAGCCCTTTATCTGATATGTCATTTTCAAATGTCCTCTCCGATTCTCTTGGCTGTCTTTTAGTTTTGTTAATTGTTTCCTTTACTGTGCAGAAGTTTTTTTATCTTGATAAGGTCCCAATAGTTCATTATGCTTTTGTTTCCCTTGCCTCAGGAGTTGTGTCTAGTGAGAGTTGCTGTGGCCGAGTTCAAACAGGTTGTTACCTGCTTTTTTTCCTCTAGGATTTTGATGGTTTCCTGTCTCACATTTAGGTCTTTCACCATTTTGAATTTATTTTTGTGTATGATGTAAGTAAGTGGTCCAGTTTCATTCTTCTGCATGTTTCTTTCCAGTTTTCCCAACAACATTTGTTGAAGAGACTGCCTTTTTCCCATTGGATATTCTTTCCTGCTTTATCAGAGAGGAGTTGACCGTATAGTTGTGGTTCCATTTCTGTGCTGGCTCTTCTGTTCTATTGATCTATGTGTCTGTTTTTGTGCCAATACCATACTGTCTTGATGATTACAGTTTTGTAAGATAGCTTGAAGTCTGGGATTGTGGCTTCTATCACTTTGCTCTTCTTTTTCAAATTTACTTTACCTATCCAGGGTCTTTTCAGGTTCCATACAAATTTTATTTTATTTTTTTAAAGATTTTTTATTTATTTATTTGACAGAGAGAGACAGCCAGCAAGAGAGGGAACACAATCAGGGGGAGTGGGAGAGGAAGAAGCAGGCTCCTAGTGGAGAAGCCTGATGTGGGGCTCGATCCCAGAACTCCGGGATCACGCCCTGAGCCGAAGGCAGATGCTTAACAACTGCACCACCCAGGCGCCCCTCCATACATTTCAGGATTGTTTGTTCCAGCTCTGTGAAAAATGCTGGTGGTCTTTTGTTAGGGACTGCTACCCAGTGAATCTGTAGTTTGCTTTGGGTAATATAGACATTTTAGCAATATTTGTTTTCCAATCCATGAGCATGGAAACTTTTTCCATTTATTTGTGTCCTTCTCAGTTTGTTTCATAAGTGTTTCAGAGTATAGATCTTTTACCTCTTTGGTTAGGTTTATTCCTAGGTATCTGATGGGTTTTGGTACAATTGTAAATGGGATCAATTCCTTAGTTTCTCTTTCTAATGCCTCATTATTGTTGTATAGAAATGAAACAGACTTCTGTTCACTGATTTTATATCCTGCAACTTTGCTGAATTCATGTATCAATTCTAGCAATTTTTTGGTCAAGTCTTTTGGGTTTTCCACATAGAATATGTCATCTGCAAAGAGTGAAAGTTTGACTTCTTCCTTCCCAGTTTGGATGTTTTTTATTTCTTTTTGTTATTTGATTGCTGAAGCTAGGACTTCCGGTACTATGTTGAACAGTGGTGAGAGTGCACATCCCTGTCATGTTCTTGGCCTTAGAGTAAAAGCTCTCAGTTTTTCCCCATTGAGTAGGATACTAGCTGTGGGTCTTTTGTATATGGCCTTTTTGATGTTGAGGTATATTCCTTCTGTCCCTACTTTCTTGAGAATTTTTATCAAGAAAGAATGCTGTATTTTCTTAAATGCCTTTTCTGCATCTATTGAGAGAATCATATGGTTTTTATCCTTTATTTTATTAATATGATGTATCACATTGATTGTTTTGCAGATATTGAACAACCCTAAATCCCAGGAATAAATTCCACTTGATTATGGTGAATAATCCTTTTAGTGTATTGTTGGATTCGATTAACTAGTATCTTGTTGGGAATTTTTGCATCCATGTTCATCAAGGTATTGGTCTGTAATTATTTTTAGTGGGATCTTAGTCTGTTTTTGGAATCAGTATGGCCTTGTAGCATGCGTTTGGAAGTTTTCCTTCCTTGTCTGTTTTTTGGAACAGCTTCAGAAGAATAGGTATTAATTCTCTTTAAATGTTTGGTAGAATTCCCCTGGGAAGACATCCAGTCCTGGGCTCTTGTTTGTTGCGAGATTTTTAATTACTGAATCAATTTCTTTGCTGGTTATGGGTTTGCTCAAATTTTATATTTCTTCCTGTTTCAGTTTTGGTAGTTTATATGTTTCTAGGAATTTATCCCTTTCTTCCAGATTGCCCAAGTTGTTGGCATATAGTTGCTCGTAATATTCTCCTATAATTGTATTTCTGCAGTGTTGGGTATGATCTCTCCTCTTTCATTCATGATTTTATTTAGTTGGGTCCTTTCTCTTTTCATTTGATAAGTCTGGCTAGGGGTTTGTCAATTTTGTTAATTCTTCCAAAGAACCAGCTCCTAGTTTCATTTCTCTCTTCTATTGTTTTTTTTTTTTAATTTCTACATCATTTATTTCCACTCTAATCTTTATTATTTCCCTTCTTCTGCCTGCTTTAGGCTTTATTTGCTGTTTTTTTTTCCCCCAGCTCCTTTAGGTGTAAGATTCCACTGTGCATTAGAGATTTTTCTTGTTTCTTGAGGAAGACCTGTATTGTTATGTACTTCCCTCTTAGGACCACCCCTGCTGCACCCCAAAGGTTTTGGACTGTCATGTTTTCATTTTCATTTGGTTCCATGTATTTTTATATTTCTTCATGACATTTTATTGGAACATTTCCTCCATTTATATTCAGAGTAATTATTGATAGATACGAATTTAGTGACATTGTATTACCTGTAAAGTTGCTGTTTCTATAGGCTGTGTTCCTTTCTAGTCTTTGTTGCTTTTGGTCTCTCCTGTTCAAAGGGTCCCCTTTAATATTTCTTGCAGAGCTGGTTTAGTGTTCACAAATTCCTTTAGTTTTTCTTTGTCTGGGAAACTCTCTCTCCTTCTATTCAGAATGACAGCCATGCTGGATATAGTATTCTCGGCTACATTTTTTTTACATTCAACACCATGAATATATCATGCCACTTTCTTCTGGCCTGCAATGTTTCTGTGGACAGGTCTGCTGCTAAACTTGTGTCTACCCTTGTAAGTTAAGAACCTTTTGCTCCTAGCTGCTTTCAGAATTCTCTTTATCTTTGTATTTTGCAATTTCCACTATGTCATGTCTTGATGTTGACCTGTTTTTGTTGATTTTGAGGGGAGTTCTCTGTCTCTGGGACTTTTGAATGCCTGTTTCCTTCCCCAGATTAGGGAAGTTCTCAGCTATAATTTATTCAGATAGACCTTCTGCCCCCTTCTCCAGCTCTTTTTCTTCTTGGACTCCTATGATATTGATATTATTGTGCTTTGTGGAATTGCTGAGTTCCCTAAATCTGTATTTGTGATATAGTAGTTTTCTTTCCCTCTTATTTTAGCTTCATTATTTTCCATAATTTTATCTTCTATGTCAACTATTCTTTGCTCTGCTTCTCCCATCCTCCTTGTGATTACATCCAATTTTGCATCTCAGTTATAGCATTTTTTATTTTGGTCTGACTAGTTTTTAGGTCTTTTATCTCTCTAGTCAGGGTTTCTCTGGTGTTTTCAATGCTTCATTCAAGCCCAGCTAATAGTCTTAAGATTATATTCTAAATTATTGTTCAGACATATTGCTTATATCTGTTTTGAGGAAATCCTGGGCTGTGATTTCTTCTTGATCTTTCTTTTGGGGAGAATACCTCCAACTTATCGTTATGTCTAGGTATCTGTCTTTTGTGTGTCATGAAAGCTTGTTATGCTCCCTGCTCCTGAGAGTAATACTATATTAAGAAAGGGTCCTACACAGTCCAAGACCTGGTGCTTAAGGAAGTGTTTCTGGTGTATGCTGTGTGCACTCTGCTGTTGTGTTTTGGCTTTTCTTTCCCACAGGTGCAGTCTTCTGCAGAGTTCTTCGTTGCTTGGAGTGTGGAGTGTTTGGATTTTAACTAGGTGTGCTTTGATTTGTTTGTTAAGATAAGCCTGATTTTTTTTTTAAGTTTTATTTATTTATTTGAGAGAGAGAGACAGCCAGTGAAAGAGGGAACACAAGCAGGGGAAGTGGGAGAGGAAGAAGCAGGCCCCCAGCAGAGGAGCCTGATGTGGGGCTCGATCCCAGAACGCTGGGATCATGCCCTGAGCTGAAGGCAGACTCTTAATGACTGAGCCACCCAGGCGCCCCAAGATAAACCTGATTTTAAAAAAAGAAAAAAAAAAGGCTGATCCAAGAAAAGAGAGAAGGAAAAGAACAAGAAAGCAAACAACAAAAATGTATAAGCCTGATTCCAAAGGAAAAGAAAAAAAGAAAGAAAGATAGAAAGGATAGAAGGAAGGAAGGAGAAAGAGGGAGGAAAAAAACCTGCTTCAAAAAAGGAGAAAAGGAAACAAGCCAACAAATGAACAAAAAACCATAAGCCTAATGCCAAAGTAAAAAAGAAGAAAGATTTAAAAATAAAAAAATCATGAAAAATAAAAATAAAATAAAAAATTATAAATGAAGAGAAAAAAGAAAAAAGCCTGGTCCTACTTCCACCGGAACTGAAGCTGATGCTTTGGTCACTCTGTAATCAGTAGTCTTCATGCATGCAGAGGGCCTATGTTGGTCTTCTGAGGGACAGGCCTGTTGCCCTGGTTCCACAATCAGACCTGCCCTAATAAAGATGCCCTTGCTGGGTCCAGCGGGGTGGGGTTTGGTATAAGGGGACTCTGGCCTCTGACGGAGGCACTGTGTTTCTTTTTGAAGTCCAACAGTGCTGATGGGTGGAGGGTGGTGGCAGGTGGTGTCACCCCACCCTCTCATCCAAGGGAGGGGGACTCCCGGAGCTATTGTTCAGGAGGCCTTCACAGAAAAGTGAACAATCTCCTCATCTGTGTCCCAGGCTTTCATCAGATCCTGGCCCTCAGCCTGTCCATGCCTGGCTGTCTGTATGCCCAGTGCCACAGTTCTCCTGTTTTATCTCTGGTCGGCTTCTGAGATTCAAAACAACAATCTTAAACTAAATGGCAGCACATGGATCCACTCCCTTCCAACAGAGGAGAGCCTCCCAGCACTGTACCTGGCACCGTTCTGTCCCAGGAAAAAAGTAGTACTCCTGGATGAGTGCCTGAGTTTATGCTGTAACACTGCATAAGGCTACAACCAGGTTATGTGTCCTCTGCATGCACCTCTGTTCCCTGCAGTTGGTTAGTCAATGCTGCCTGGTGAGTCTTTTGTCCTTAGAGAGACCAAAAAACCTCTTCCAGATGCACTCCAGGAAAGGGAATGTTCTCTCCCCATGTGACCCAGGGGATTCCCACACCAGGAACCCTATGTGCTGTGCTCATTCCCACTCTCTCCATCTCTCCCTGACTTCTCTCTGTGAAAAGGGCTTCCAGCTTTTCTCTCTCCCAATTCATGTCTCTGAACCTCACATCTGACATGTTCTCTCCCTCCAATTGTGCATATTGTTTTCTTAATACTCAGATTGATTTCCTAGTTGTTCAAAAGATCTGATATTGATCTAGCTGTGTTCCAGGGACAAGGCAAGCCCAGGGTCCTTACTACTCTGCCTACTACTACTCTGCCACCTTAATTACTACTCTTCTCCTATTTTTTTTTTTTAAATTGTAGTTGACACACAACATTATACTAGTTTCAGGTGCACAACACACTGATTCAACAATTCTGTATTTTATGATATGTTCACTACAAGTGTAGCTAACATCTGTCACCATAAAATACTATTACAGTATCATAGACTATATTCCTTATGCTGTACCTTTTATTGTCATGACTTACTCATTCCACAGGTGGAAGCCTGTACCTCATTTTGAAATATCATCAGGATCTCTCCCATTCATCTAGTTCTTCAATCAGTTAGCCAGTACTAAGTGCCCACTATGTGCAGGGACACTTTTGAGTCATTGCTTAAAATTCTTAAGAAAATAAATGCCAGCCACCTAAGTGGCTCAGTCATTTAAGCATCTGCCTTTGGCTCATATGATCGCAACACCCTGGGGTCGATTTCTGCATTTGGGGGGGGGGGTCCCTGCTCAGCAGGGGGTCTGCTTCTCCTTCTGCCCCTCCCCCTGATCATGCTTGCTTTCTCTCACAAAAAATAAATAAATAAATAAAGCTTTAAAAAAAGGAAAGGAAATGCTGTCCCCCAATTTCCACATTAAATGATAAGTTATAAAACTAATAACAGCAATAAAATATCTAACAACCTATTATTAGATTATTTATTATTATTATTATTCTCCTTCCCTCCCACCTCCTCTTCATTATCAGTGTTTTTTGTAAGGTTTATGTTCTAGAGACCATTTCCAGAAAAGCCACCTGTTTCATTAAATCCCCACAATAGACCCAATTTGCAAATGTGGAGATTGGGTCTCAGAAAGGTTTAGAAATTTGGCTAAGATACTATAGCTAGTAGAGTTGGAATCACAAACCTAGTTTTTTACTATAATATACTGTACTTCCTCCTTTCAAAGAGATTTGAATGAAGGAATAAGGAAATAATTTAGTTTTGTGAGTGTTGTGTGAGTTTAACTGTGTCTTTGCCATAGATCATTGAATGGAGTTAAGACATCACTTTATTAGACACATCATTTTAGGCTTATCTTCTGTCCAGATATTTCACACTACAGTTTATTTCTAAACAGACCAGCCATATTTCAAGGAAGAACCATACCAAACCTGAGTGCTGAGTAAAGCGCCTTTCAAATTTGTAAGTGTACAGCTAATAATTATTATTATAACAGAGAGCTTACCATATGTCAGACAGTTTAATATTCATTTAATCATCTTTAAGAACCCTATAAGGTAGGTGACATTATTATCCTTGTTTTATAAATAAGGAAACTGAGGCACAATGTGGCTAAGTATCTCCAGAAGGTCACAGAGATATTAAGTGATAAAGCAAAATTCTAGTTGGTGCAGTTTGGGTCTGGAGTCTACATGTATAACTTCTACACGTTCCTCCCATCTTTCTAAGGAATACGTGTACAAAATATACATCTCTTCATAAGACTTTCCCTCTGTAAACTAGATTTACACATTGGCAAATACAGTATATTTAGGATTTCTCTAGACAATATGCCTTTAAAATTAAACCATTCACCATCTCTAGATTGACTCTTTTACCTCATATAGCCAATATGAAATATTACTCACCCTTACTTTGCTTTCCATGGAAGAGGACAAGTGCCTAAGGAGCAGGCAACCCAGATAACATTACCTCTATTTCAAATATTAGGAAATGACAATCATGGAAGCAAAAAAAAAATGCAGAAAGTGATTAATACATGACAGAGCTATTACTAAATCTAAGTTCTTCTGAATGCTACTTACCATAATCTACTGCAACAAAACTCTTCTCTGAGAGTGTAATGCATCATTTATGTTAGATATCCAAAAATGCTATTATTCCCAAAGAAGTAGTGCCTTTGGCAAGGCAGGTGCACTTTTTCTAATGTGTTCAATGAAATGAACATCTGACTGACTCATTTCTGTTCTGCAGTCTCAGCTGTTGCATGTAAATAACAATTATGCAAACATCTAAAATAAAAAGGATGTCCTTTCCAATGGGCCTCATTTGGTAATTCCCAACTCTATAAAGAGAATGTTTTAAAAACATTCATCTGTGTAGATGTCGAAGGTGGAGACCAAAAACTCTAACGTCATTGACATTCTATTTGAAAAGCAAAGTTCTGTTAAAATCTGTTCAAGAAGGGAATCATTTTGAATGTTTCCATTGACAAACACTATAAATGAGACATTTATTCTATTGCCATTTTTGGAAACTGGAATAAAAGTTACAGAAACTGGACACTAGGCATGAAAAAGAGGTAAGACATATACATCTCAGAGTTTTTGGACTTTGGAGTAGATTTAATAGAACTTAGGCAAAGGACTAACAAACATGCACCATATTCCCAGCAGTTACCCATGTACCCATCTTACTAATCCAGTTAATTTCATGTTCCATAAAAAATAAGTTATATTTATAACAGAGATGTATTATGTAAATTAGAAGAGATTAATGTTAGAAAATCAAAGTGGATTGTCATACACCAATAGCGTAAAAACTGTGAATCACATAAATAGAAGCATTTAAAAAATATTTGCCAGAGTACCAAAAGCATAATTTGCTAACTCTATAGTAGAAAAGAAAATGTGGTTCTCCTTATGTTTCAGACTATGAACCACATCAGCCAAACAAAAAACCACCATCACCACCACCAACAACAACAACAAAACCAAACGTTTTGTTCTCTTTTTGGAAAATTCACTTCTATCTCTAAGAATTAGAATCCTATTGTAATTCATGTATAAATAGTACTACTTTAAATAGAGCATGATTACATAAATGTAATATAAATTATTCCACCAAATTGCAAAAAAAATAGTTAGATTCAGTGTAAATACAAGGTAAGAGAATACTGCTCAAACCACCTTTGCTAACAGACGTATACTCTGAAAAATGACTTAATGCAAGTACCTACATAAGGAAAATTTATATATCTTTTTACTGGCCCTAGGAAACAGGTTACACAAAGATATATTCTCCTTTCAGGCAATCACAGCATCCACATGAAATACTTTCATCATGTAGCATAGCGTAAGATAAAAATTAATTTAGCTGGTGCATTTCACCATTTCTATTATCATTCCCATAATAGCAATAAATATTATTCTATTTTTTCATAACAATGAAAATATTAGTTGATTTTTTAAAAACAACACAAGACACACACTTTTAAGGCCTAGTTCTAAAGAAACTTTATAATCTGAAAATTCTAAATGAATATGGATGGACCACATATTCTCCACCTGCCCACAGCCTATGTAGTAGAGAAGGTCTTTCTTTTCCCTGCTGATTATTTTACAGAAGAATATGAACTAGAGACACTGACTCTATGCACACAAAGATTGAAATATTATTAGAAAAACAAAGTAATGCTTATCACATAATATCTGTCTACTTAATTAATTTAAAGAAACATTTCTTTTACTTATTCATCCTCCTTTTGATGAAAAAATAAATTATGGGGTTGTGAAAGTGGATATAGCCCAAGGATCAGATATCATTGGATATTATACGTAGACCATCTGCTCCCACATCCATAATGAACTTTGCACAAATCAAATAAGATTGATGAAACATACCCATGTTAGTTTCCAGAATTCAAAGCAGGTCAGCACAGCCAAATGGAAGCAATGGATGGCACATTTATCTAAACATCTTTGCCCATCACTCAGTCCAGAGAGGAATTTTAACACATGGCCACTGAACATCTGTTCAGAATACAAAAGGTAACTTCGATATTTCATTAAGTATACTTGGCTTTAGGAATCTGAAATTAATATAGTCCTAGGAAAAGGAAATTCCTTCCACCTTGAATGTCATCATATGCTACAAAATATTTCCTGAGCTATGTAGGAATCTGTTTCAAGGGTTTTCTGACTTGCATTCTGAAGAAAGCACAAAAAGCTCCATGGACCAAGACTCGTCCATTATGGTGAAATGTAAAAATAGTGGGAAAAATTACTTAGTTTTTACCCCTTAGGTGAGGCAGTACTGATGATTAGGATAGATTGTCAGCCGTTAGTTAGAAAGAAGAAAAAAATGTGTTTTTTTTAATGCTTTTGTTTGTTTATTTGTTTTTTCCATAAAGATCATTTGCATTTACATCTGGATGTGCATTTAAATTTAACTTCTTTCACATAATGGGAAATTCACCTACTCAATTGTCCTTTAAGTAATTAAAAAAAATATGACAAAGTCTCATTTACTTTGATTGAATTCATAAAACGAAGAGAGAGTTTCATTATATATAAAAACTTAACATGAAAAAGCACAAAGGGATATATATTCTAATCACTTGAGATTTTCACATAGGTAATACAGAAATTATACCAAGAACTGCCTCCCAGAAAAGCACCTGATCCAGATGTTTTCATAGAACTCAACCAAATCATTAAGGTAGACAGTTAAAATTATTTAATTTATTTAAATATTTAAATTATTCCAGAACTTAATTTGTAATTTCATTGTCCAAATTTTTTGAAGCAAATATAACATTAATACCAACATGTGACCAAAACTGCATAACAAAATAAACTATAAAGAAATTTTACTTAGGGTTTCAGTGCAAAACTCCTAAATTAAATATTAACATCAGCATCTTAGCAGAGGATATATAATGAAGAGAGCTCTAAATCAGAGAAAAAGACCAGAAAAAATATTTTTATAATTTGATAAATCATCTTGGCCAATCTGGGTAGAAACAAGTATCCTTTTACTAATGTTATCCTAATACCCTTGTGGATGGCAATCTGTTAATGTTTATCAAAATTATAAGCGCACTACTTTTGTACTCAGCAATTCTACTTTGGGAAAAAACCCAATATTTACTACACATTTGAAATAATATATGAACAAGGTTGATGCATATTTATAGTAGTAACATACTGAAAACAAATGTCTACAAATATAGGACAGACTAAAAAAATTCTTACATCCAAAGAACACAATATCACATATCTTTATAAAAGAACAAAAAAAATCTATGTATTAACATGGAAAAAACTTGAATTATTCTGAAAGGTTAAAAATAAAGTTATTGAATACTGTGAAAGATATAATCTTTATCTTAAAAAGAAAATATGTATATACATATCTGCAGACCTACGTGCATACATATATAGGTAATTTTTGTCACTTTTTAAGAGATCGTGTTTAATGACAATGAATACCTGAGTAGGGGAAGGGGCAGAGTATGGAAAAGCATATGCAAACATTTTTGCATTATACATTTTTACACTTTTTGACATTTGAAATATGCAACTGTATTAATGTTCAATAATTAGACTTTTAATTTTGAAAAATAATAACATAAGCAGTCAATGATCCTAAACACTGTTGAAAGGGCAAATGAATTGAGGTATAAGAAGCTTGAAATATTTTTATTGTCACTGATTCATTAGTGAGATTTGTCAATGCATGTATCAACTCTGAGGTGTCCCGTAGTACTGAAACTTATCTAAAAGAGTTTAACTCATAGTTTTCCAAATTTACCTGATCATTTGTTTCTTTTTTGAATGGCACGTACTAAGAAACAACAGAACCAGTGTTCTACGGGATGAATTTTTGGAAAACATGAAATTATGAAAATTATTCCATAAAACTAAAGGAAAAAATGCCCTGAGTACTTTATCAGACACTGAAAATTACTGCCTTAAATTTACATAACCTGGTGGACATGTAAAACCTGTGTTTCTAATAATGCAATGATATATAATTTCATAAAAATTACATATAAAATTATAACCATTGTGAGAAGTGGTTTGTAATAGAATAAGATAAAAGGCTTGGATATAGGTGAGCTTGAAATCACTTCATGCTGAACTAGCACCATTAGTCCTTTGAATGACCTACATTTTTAATTTGGCATGAAACCATTTCAAGCTATGTATTGAAACTAATGAGGCTGCTGCAACTGTGCAAAGCAATAATCAACACTACTTTATTGTGGAGAGTTTATTAAGTCCATGCATGAGGTGAACGGAGACAGCTTCTCTTTAAGAAAGGAGACATGTGTTTATGCTCTTTGACTGAATAAAAATAAATATGCCAAATGTGTATGATGCCTGGAAGAAGTCCAACATCATTAGTTATCTTCAAACAAATGTGCAGCTCTGAGAATCACTCAATGAAATGATTACAGAGACAGTTTTAGTGTTTCTTGGAATGTTTCTTCAACTATTAAGGAAACAATGGCACTGTGGGAAAATTAATGATGGTAAAAGACAAAAGCACTTACTCTAGCTTTAGATTGGGCATAAATATGCACATATACAAACTAAGCTCAGATCTCCAACCAAAAGTCTTCCCAACGAAATGGTGTGTTTTTTTCTAAAGCAGTTATGACTAATAATAGTAAATCTAACTATTTTACCTTAATACATCTGATAGCTAAAAATGAGCTCAGGGTCATTCAAGTTCTATAATATGACAGAAGAAAAAAAGTAAACCAAAACCTGCTAAATATCATATTGACAATGTATTGTTCTTTCTTTTCTAATGTAATCAAAATCATAAACTGTTTATCAGGAAAAATTAATTAAAAAATTGGAATGAATTTCCAAATTAATACCAAATGAAATGGGTCTTCTTGCCACTTCATTTGAATCTTGCTTGATATATCTTCTATACAAAGGTGATGAGATAAAGTCTAGGCAAGCAAAGTATATCAAGTGTACCTTCATTCATTCAATATCCAGTCATCCACCCATTCATTCACTGATTTCTCCAATAAATACTAAATGTGGTGTCAGCACTGAGATTGCATATATAGCTAAGCACTAGCTCATGTCTTCAAAGAACTCACAGTCTGGTGAAGGAGAAGTGTTATTCATGCTACTAAGCATTCTTACCTTGGTAACTCTAAATATAGTGGGGTATCTAACTCAAGCGGGACCTCAGGGAAGACTTCTTGCAGTGTTGACACTGAAGAAAATCTTGAAGGTTGGCTAGGAGTCAGGTGAAGTAAGTAAAGTAAGCAAGTAAAGCCACCCCATATTCAAGTGCAAGGGCACAGAGGGCTGAAATGATCAGATGTATACAGACAGTAAGTACCTGCCCATCATTAAGAGCAAGGGAAGATTGGGGTGCCTGGGTGGTTCAGTCGGTTAAGCATCTGACTCTTGATTTCTGATCAGGTCATGATCTCAAGGTTGTGAGATGGAGCTCTGCACTGAGCATCCCGTTCAGTGGGGAGTCTGCTTGAGATTCTTCCTCTTCCCCTGCTCTCCCCCCTTCCCTGCTCACGCCTGTTCTTTTGCTTTCTCTCTAAAATAAATAAATAAATTTTAAAAAGAAAGATCAAAGGAGGATCAAGACATGAAGGTGAAAAGGGAGATAGACTTAAAAAAAGCATATCTAAATTTGAGGGTTTCAGAAATAACTGAATATATAGAGATCCTCAAAGTAAAAGAGATGGAAAGTAACAGAAATGTCCAGACAAAATCTTTAAAATAGCACTTAAAGCACTTTGAGTTACATTTCATGTTTAAATTTGTATAGTTGTCTCAACCATAGAGGAATATTGCCTCCTGTTACTTCCTTTAGGTTAAATACTTAAAAAATTAAATTGTGAACAAAATGATACTGCTTGATAAAAGTCAATGCAGAATCATATATGCCAAGAAAAGACCTGGATATTCAGATTCAAAAGGGTAAGTCGCATTACATATAATAGGTTGTTTCCCTTATTTAGTTTTTCATAGGGCATAAGTTTATTTTATTAGTCATTTTAATCATGTAAAAATAATAGTCTTTGATTAAACGGAGTTAGAACATTATAATGTTCAGCTTCATGTACCTCCATGGATATAATTTTCTTGACGATATAGTACATATTTCATGGGCTTTCTAAATTTTTCATTTACTGTTAAGATATATGTGGGGGGGAGTACGGTGTCTTGTGTGCATGCTTTACCATCAGGTGCTTCATTTATATGGAATTATTATTCCTCTAATTTTAATGAATCCCACACCAATAATATTTAAAGCATTGATATGACTCGATCACACAATTTTTTAACAAGATAGCTTAGTGATGGGGCTCCTGAGTGACTCAGTTGGTGAAGTGTCTGACTCTTTTTTTTTATAATACTTTTTTATTATGTTATGTTAGTCACCATACAGTACATCCCTAGTTTTTGATGTAAAGTTCCATGATTCATTACTTGCGTATAACACCCAGTGCACCATGCAATACATGCCCTCCTTAATACCATCGCTGGCCTATCCCAATCCCCCACCCCCCCTCCCCTCTGAAGCCCTCAGTTTGTTTCCCAGAGTCCATAGTCTCTCATGGTTCATTCCCCCTTCCTTCTTCCCTTTCTTCTCCTACCGATCTTCCTATTTCTTATGTTCCATAAATGAGTGAAACCATAAGTGTCTGACTCTTGATCTCAGCTCAGGTCATGATCTCAGGGTTGTGAGATGGAGTCCTGCCTCAGCCTCCACGCTCAGTGGGGAGTCTACTTGAGATTCTGTCTCCTCTCTCTCCTTCTGCCCCTCATTTCTGTGTGCTCTCTCTTTCTAACATAATACATAAATAAAAAAAAAAGAAAGAAAGAAAAGATAGCTTACTCGTGTAGTCTACAAATGCACAGAAATGTTGGCATATCTACTTAACCCATTCTCTAAGGCCAACTATGTACAAGTTGGATACCAATATTAAAGACTATTTAGAATCACTAAAATATAGAAATGTAAAATAGCAAAAACAGTAAAAAAATTCTCCAGAATCAAGTAGTCTGTAGGAAGTTAGTAAGTCACTAAACACAATATGTAGGCATGCTATAACCAAATTAATAAACCACACAGCTTTAATACACAGATTTATGGGTTACTCTAAGTATCCTTAGATTGTTCACTTCCTTTTTGCCAACTATTTTCTAAGATTGATATGACTTCCTAATGAAAAGGATAACACTGTAACTGTGGAATCTACATCTTTATTATTTTCTCTATTTATTACAAAGCCTACCTCCCTTAAATATGATTCTAAATTTTGTTTTACAATGATAGAAATTTTTACTGTGGAAATTCCAAAAATTTAGTGTACTTTGAGAACACTTGTTAAAACAGATCAAATTACCACCATCTGAAAGGAAATAATCTTCTTAGTATAGAGGCACAGTGGCACCAAGCAAAAATTAAAAATTAGAAATTAGAAATAAAAATGTGATTATTGAATTATACTAAAACTAGCATCTATTGCTTACTTTAGCAAAATAGATCTTTAATTTCCCTACATTTATATGCTTCTATTTCTCTATATTTATATGCTTGTGCAGGGTCAAACGTGAGGATTTTTAATCAAGTTGTTCATCAATAGCAGTTGAGAATGTGGGATAAATGGAAATGCTCTGCTGTTTGATATGGGAGCCATTACATCTATGGTTATTGGGCACTTGAAATAGAGTTAGCCTAATTTGAGATGTCCTATAAGTAAACAGTACACACTGGATTTCATAACTTAGTAAGGAAAAAAGAACGAAAAATTTTATATTGTATACTTGGTAAAACAACAAAGTTTTGATATATTGGTTGGAATAAGTATGTATAAAAATTAATATCTTTATTTTTACTGCTTTCATGTGGCTACTAGAAATTTAAAATTACATATGTGGTTCGTATTTGTGTCTTGCATTTTATTTCTCCTAGACTAGGCTAATCTAGAGACTCATGAGAAAAGAGTGGATTTTAATAAAATCACTCTCAGTGTTTACTGGTTTACAATGGTACCTAGAATGCACACGCTCTGTGTCATAAGTAGGTCAAATGCAAATGGACATTTCCCATATCAGGGATATGTAAATTATTATATTGCTTGTTAGTTATTTTCAAGCAATAAGATATTTTGAAGATTTATTTATTTATTTGAGAGAGAGAGGGCACAAACATGCACAGGGGTGGTGGAGGGGGAAATGAGGGGAAGAGACCGGAAGAAAGGGGAAGAGAGAGTCCCAGGCAGACTCTGCACTGAGCGAGGGGTCAGATGGAGAACTCAATCCCACCAACCTGAGATCATGACCTGAGCCAAAATCATGAGTTGGATGCTTAACCGACTATGCCACCCAGGAGCCCCATTAAGATGATTTCTCACAAATAAAACACCTATTTGTAAATTATTTAATTTAGGTTAATTTAATTTTAAACTACTTGTATAATTCTCAAGGTGTGATATATAAACTAGTCTTATTTGCAATAAGCAGAAAAATCAAATTACCAAAAATATGTAGGCTTTAATAAAGTGTATTTTGTCCACAGAAACATTAACATTTTATTTCTCTTTTTTTTTAGTAGGGTTTCTAAATACTGTTACAGCCACAAGTGTTTTTCTATTCATTTTCAGGTTTTTCGTTTTTTAAATGAAGTTTAAAGAAAACTCTCCTTGGGACAGTCTTTCTCTCACAGGAAATATAAAGAAAGTGCTTCTAGAGTGCTGCACACAGACAACCATGGTATATTTTATATGGAGCATTTTCCATAAAAAGTTCAAAGGGTGCATAGTTTGATCACTTAAGAATAATGCTGATTTTTAGAATTTTAATTTCTTCTTTGAAATTTGCATACAGAACAGATTTCTATAATTTTAAAGATGAGAAATGTTGTTACATATACAGGCATTCCTACGATTTTGACCAAACAAACATGTTTATTTTGAAGGGATCCTTAAAATATAATTTTAAAATGGACATTCAAAGGTAAAAACTGGGAGAAGGGAGGTTTGTAGCAGGCATATGGACTTGAATAAAACTGACAACCCTTAGAAACCAGTAAGAAAATTCACTCAGAGGATAGTATTGCATATGTTTTCATTGGGGGGGAGCACATCATTTGGGCAGGTGAGTTATTTGGTTGCAGGGGAGGGAGGGCAAGGAGGGAGTTTGCAGTCAAACTCCAAACTAGGCTTTAGGAACAGAGCCATAGATGATATCTAGAATGATTTTTGTTTTGTTTTACAGATGTATTAGTTGCAGGACCTTTGTTAGGTTTGAAGAGGGGTGGGGTTATAGTGCATAACTAATCAAAGGAGAAGTAAGGGAATCGAAAGAAAGAGGAGCTCAGTGATGTGAACAGCAAGGCAGTGGAGGGGTCTCTGGAGAAGAGACACTTTGTGGGGGGTTTCAAGGAGTGTGAAGAGGACTACAGGAGAAACAAGTTTAATATAAGGGAAGAGCTCATCCTCACCTGCTGGTTCTCAGAGTGTTAAATTTTCAAATAAATCATGAAAATGAAACATTAACAAAAGCAAATTAAAAGTAAGAGCAAACACTGCATATATTGAGAAAGCATAAATTTAACACAGTCTGACACAATAGTATAAAATTCTTTGAAGTTTTTGAAAACAAAAACTGTCTCCTAGATTTTCCAGTTCAACTGTATTAATTTTATTCTTCTTCAACATACAAATCTCTTTCAAGCACACTTTAAAGCCTGTCCAATTTGCAAACAATTTTGTTTATCTTAGCCTAGTTCATTAACTAACCATATGAGCATATAATATAAAAGATATGAATTTGTAGCCAAAGAAGAACTTGGAAAATTCTTTTGGAATTACTAATTCAGAATCCCAAAGTGGGCACTAGGGAATATTTGCAGAACCCCAGAAGACCTTTCAGAAATCCAATGAAAATATCAATGTTCTTTACTGAATTTCATTGATAACTAAGAAGTACATAAACTAAACAGGCCAATTTCTGGTGCTATTTATCTTTAATTACCAAAATCTTAATGAAGGTTGAAGATGAATTAACTGTGAATTCTTCCATTGGTAACTGGCTATACATAGGTGGTATAGTATTTTTTAATTATTAAAATTTGATATTAAATAGCCTAAAAAAGATGTTAAAAAGCCATTTTGACAAGTTATATGTATTCTGATGACGTGCTTGTATCTGACCCTCCTAACAGCAGGTAAAAGAGATACATACATAATGTATAAAAAGCATAAATTTACTATCCTTTGAAAGGAGCATGATAATCCATCAATTGGTTAAAATATACTTTTAGCTGCCACAATCCATTCCTAAAGAGACAAAGTAATATTTGAATAGATTTTTGCGTCTGGATAAAAGTAACTGAATGTCTATCAATTGTACTAATTTCCATGAAGACTGACCTTGATCTTATTCTTTTTTAATATTCCCTAAGCCCATAACACTATGCTTGGAGCACTATAAATGTTCAAATGTTGGTTAAAATGATTTAACTGTCTCATTTCTCTAGTTAGTCCCACAAGTTGGACTAAAGCTTGCTACAGTGCTGACCAATCTTTGTCACTCAACCATCCTTTAACTGCTTGCAAGGTTGCACTGATAATTCCTAATCTTACCAGTGTGACGACTATAAATTTAGTCATCATATCCAACTTTTTAAAAATTTCTTCTAAAACCACCCCTGCAGCTTTATTTTGAGGTCCAAAAGATATCAAAAATAATAGCTGTCAAATTACTTCAATAACACTTTGTTTTATGTCTCCTTTAACTCTGGAAGGCAACATTTTACCCAGCACAAATGCAAATATTCAAATGCTTACATGTATTATTTTTAAATAACTTTTAAGAATATTTTATTTATTTGCTAGAAAGAGAGAGAGAGCAAGAGAGAGAGAGAAAGAAAGCAGGGGGAACGGCAGATGAAGGAGCAGCAGACTCCCCACTGAGCAAGGAGTCTGATGTGGGACTCGATCTCAGGACCCTGGGGATCATGACCTGAGCAGACAGACACTTAACCGACTGAACCACCCAGGCATCCCAATAACTTTAAATATTTGAGAACATCGGTCTAAAACCAAATAAAAACATTAAATTTCTTTTTTAAAAAAGCATAATAACAGCAGGTTTAATATTTTTAGTTCTTTCATGTCAACAGTTTTAATCCTTTCCTGAAACAATGAATATATGGTGACCAGATGATACAGGAAAATAGAACTCTGACCTACAACTTTTGCTGTAAGCAGCCCAGGAAGCAAACCACAACCTCCGTAGTAATTGGCCAAAAAAATCAGGATATGGTTAATAATTCCCAGCTTCCCTAATTTTTGCCTGTGCTTCCAACTCAGGACCAGCCAGAGAAAGCCAAATAAACAGGTTCTCCAGGTCAAATATATAAGATGTGATTCTAGTCTGTCCTCCTCCAACTTCCATGTCAATAACCTCCAATCAGAGCATACCTGAAGCCTTCCTTTTTTTTTTCTTCCCTGCTCCCCCCCTCCACCGCCAACTCTAAGGCTTTCACATTTCCCTGACTGCCTTTGAGTCTCTGACAAATTCAAGTGATCGTTGCTGATACCCATGCTATACCAAGTTTTGAAAAAACACACTGTTATCTTTGGGGTTGTTTTCATTTATTTTTATAGCCCTAAAGCTGCATTATGTTTTCAATGTCTCTGAGTAGACTGAAAGTTAAGATCAATGACAAGTTACTATTTTTACCAAGTACGGATGAGAAAAGAGGGGTTTTTGTTTGTTTGTTTTTTCTCCCTTACTTTACTGTTTTAATGCTTCCCAAAATTACACTATTTTTTTAAGTATAATTGACATAAATTAGATTAGTTTCAGGTATACAACATAATGATTGGGCATTTGTATACATTGTAAAATGATCACAATAGGCTAGTTACCATCTGTCACCATACAAAGTTAGTTTTTTTTCTTGTGATGAGAACTTTTAAGATTCCCTTTGTAGCAACTTTCAAATGTGCATGCATACAATCGCCCACAGTCATCATACTGTAAATGATTTCCCCATTACTTATTTATAACTGGAAATTTGTGCCATTAGACCTTCTTTGCCCACTTTGCCCATTATCCTCCCCTCTGGCAACCACCAATCTATTCTCTGTTATCTGTGAGTTTTGCTTTTTTGTACATTTGTGTGTGTTTGTGTGTGTTTTAGATTCCATACACAACTAAAACCACATGGCGTCTGTCTTTTTCTGACTTATAAAATATAGCTCAGCCATAAAAAAATAAATAAATCTTGCCATTTGCAACAACATGAATGGAGTTTGGGATTATTATGGTGAAATAAGTAAGACTAATTTTGTTTAAGCTAAAATGTATTGCTACAATATGATCAATGTTGTTTAATTAATTGATTTAGTACGCATGGAAGTTTAGTACTGCTACGAAACAAAAATGCTATTGGTATTCCAGGTATTCAATCAATCAATCAATCAATTCTGCAAGAAGCACAATTTTCTCCAATCAAACCTGATTCATAAAAGGTATGTAATAAAACTTCCGCAAAATCTTTTGTAAATCATACAGCAGAAAAAAGACATTGGATCAAAATCTGAGTAAATTACTTTCCCTAAAACCAGTGGATTTGAGAATTATCAAGTACTTATGTTCCATATCTGATCTCATTTTACAGAGACACAAGTGAAAGAAAATGCAGTCAGTGGAAATGCTAGATTTATTTCTACTTAAAACCATTCATGAAATTAAAGTCCATGTGACTGGGTTTGCTTTTTAATGCAGTACGAATAGAACTACTTGGAGAGAAATTCAGTTCAATTAAGGAACATTTCCTTAATTTTCTGTCTTATAGTCCTCCTTCCTTAGTACTAGCACTGAATATGAGTAAAATGACTCCCAGGTTGTAGCAGAAGATTAAACCACAAAGTTCAATGAAAATCTGCAGCAATTAAAAACATATTTACTTAGAAATCCTGGCAGATGTACTTGATAAAATGAATGGGAAAGAAACATCTAAAACTACCTAAAATGGGTTTCTCAAATTTTAACAGGCATATAAATCATCCCAGGGATCTTGTTAAAATACAGATTCTGGATCAGGAGGTCTTTGATAGAGTCAGAGAGTCTGCATTTCTAACAAGCTCCCAGGTAATACTAATGCCACAGAGAGTATTTTGAGTATTACGGACCTATAGACATTCCTTTTGGGAATGGGGAGTAACATGACTTATAAACGATTTAGAATGCAAACTGAAAACCCTACTCTTAGTCTTCTCCACATTTGTAGAAATTCTCACTACTTACAGGATTGATTTTAAAAGTTAGAGGAAAACAATTATTTTAAAGTGCCTGATTCAGTACCTGGTACACACTAAGTACCTAATAAATATTGGTTTTTATCATGGCCATACTTTTAACTTGAATCTTAATAAAATATCGAACAAGTTCAAGTTTACTATGTGTTAGACAATATTCTACATTTTACATGTATTAATTCAAAATATGAACTATTCCTATTCTCCATTTTCTGGGTAAGATAATTAATCACTGAGAAGTTAGGTAACTTGCCCAAAGCCCACAGGCAGAACCTGGAGGAACAAAGATTCAAATCCAGAGGCAAAATTCCTGAGCTAATACACATCAGATTGTCAAATCAGATCACATGGATCAGAGATCTTAACCAGTGTCAAGCGTTAATAAATAACGTTAAGGACACAGCAATTGTCAAAAGTTAATCACAAGTTTCTTCTCATGTTGGATAAGCCTCTCTGGCTCATAATACATGAAGTTTCTTTTTCTTTTTTACAACTGACAGAGAGAAAGAGAGCATAAGCTGGGGTGGGAGGGGCAGAGGGAGAGGGAGAGAGGGAATCTCAAGGAGGCTCCATTCTCATCACAGAGCCCAACCCTAAGACCATGACCTGAGCCTAAATCAAGAGTCAGACACCCAACTGACTAAGCCACCCAGACACCCCAATACATGAAGTTTCTAAGTGACATTCACAGAATCATCTCATAGAAGGCTAGCATGTAAAACATCTTTATTTTATACCCCAGAGAGCTGTATCGCCTATGTGATATTCTCCAGGGAGTCATACTAGCAGGTCCTGAGCAATGCTCCAGGATCCTCCTATTAAGAGCATTTCAAAGATATAAGTCTATTCTTCCTGGACAAATATTATTAGTTGGTTTAACCAAAGGTGAAAGTCAAGTTAATAGATTAGTCCAGGTGACCTATTTATTACCCACAAACTCACCTCCTCCAACCCCACTCTCCAATCAAGAGTGAGAAAGATGAATGAATCAGAGAGCAGAGCTTTCAACCCTTTAAAAGTAGTCAATAGAGCCACTGAAGAATAGATTGCATATCTGGTGTACTTAGACAATATAATAAACTGATGGTATTATGATTAGAAAATGCAGCAGCAGTATTGAGGATGATTTACTTATCTCAGTGGTCTCACTGACAAAAAGGGTCAAAAATTAAGTGGATGGACAACAAAACCAAAGAGGTGATCATCAGAGTGCAGAAAAGAGCATATTGTCCACAGTCAGAGAGAATGGGGATGATGGACCAAATGGCACAAAATGGCAGTTCAAAAGGGCAAAGCAACAGTCAACAGCCAAAAGGGTCACAGGAGAAAAGAGATGAGTCAGAAGATAGTAATAAGGCCTAAACATATAATATTACTAGAACCTTGCAGCTATTTGACTCAGGCTCAGACCTTCTAATGCACCCTGCCTGGGTCTTGCAGGTGGAATGAGCTAATTGTCTAGAAGCAAGATATCCAACTTGAGGAAAGCAGCAGTTACAGACAAGCAGATTACACCCATCAGATCTGAGAAGCATAAATCGCAGCCATTCCTGAGACTAATAAAATTATATAATTTTTCAAAGGAAAAAAATCTATAAATCCATTTACATCATGATATAAACATATAATATCATTTTATCAATCAACTGCTTCATTCATACATTCTAATTTTGCCTAAAATTTTGGCTCAAATAGTAAATCCCGTTTCATTTTCACTGCACTTTACTCAAAATGTACTTACTAATGCTCATTTGCTGATACAGAAATATGTGTTCATTTGGAATAAAACCCTTGACTTGAAGAACACAGAATGACAGAAAATTGCTCTGATATACAGTAATTAATTTAAACTTACTCTTTTGGGTATATCCACACACTTTAAATCATAATCTGTAATCCCAAATATGCAGAACATTTCTGTGTGTCTTGTTTGTTTTGATATGATGAGAATGAATGAGATGGGATTGATTTTTAAAGGCTAAGTGTGCCTGGGGATTTGTCAGGAACCAGCATTGGAGGAGATATGTTTAACTGAGACTGAAGAAGGGCAAAATTACCATTCCCAAGAACTGCACAAATACATTTTAAATGTGTAGGTTACTAAATATGTTTAACAAAATAGTGACAAAGTTTTCTTTCAAAAGAACTCAGATAAAATCCAATAGCAAATCTCATAATAAAATCTGTTGCCTTCATCAAGTAACTGTCATTTCTGATGGCACTGGGTGATAGATGGAAAAACACGAACATTTGCTAGTGATTTAGGACACTGAGTTGCTTTCCAGGTCTTTCACATTTTGTGATGAATTGTATCTACCAGCTCTCCTGAATTGTTTGTTTTTTTGTTTGTTTTTGAAGGCCATCATCTCACAAATATTTGAAGAGTCTCTACTTTTGTGAATGAGATCACAATTAATTGTCCCAAACTGACTTTCTTGCAGACCATCCATTTCTTTTCCTATGATTTTGTGCAAGCCATTTTTCTGAGTGTCAGTTTCCTATGATCTAAAGGAGGTCACCATTTCTTCTGCAAAACTCACAAATGTGTGAAACACAAAAGGACGATTGACTGCAAAAATATTATTTAAAAAGGTAAAAGTAGTATAAACATTAAACTATTATAGTTATGAAAACACTAGTCCATGATTTCTTTTAATGTTATCTAGGCATTTTTACCAATTACGTCCTTCATTACCTTCACTAGCTTTCTATGCCACTAAGCTAAGAGAACAAAAACAGTGCTTTACAGCCACAACAGATGTGTGCCACCTAGACTACTGATATAAAAACATCAGGAGGCAAAAGTGAGTGAGTCTATAAGATCTTCCAATCTGATCTCTTTTTATTCGTCATTGCTCATGGGTTTAATTTAGTGCCTATGCATGCCAGCTCTGGCTTCCCTGCTTCTTTTACTAGCAGTTCTAATCCATTCTAATACACTGAAAATTTTTATATATCCCCAGAAAGCTTATGCCATGCTGTATTTTGCTTGTTTGTTGCTGTTGTTGTTGTTATTGTTTTACTTTTCTCTTAAGGTTTAGGAATTTCAGAAAGAAGTCTGTGGGACACCAAAAGCAAAAACTTTCTTAGAGAATGTGAACAGACAGCATGAAGACTGATGCAGGGATATCCCCAGACCTCTCTGGCCTTATATGCATTATTGGCCTATGCAGAGAGGGCCGTGCCAGCATCTTCACTAAGTAAACAATCTTCTTTCTGCTGAGCTGCTAACAATGTACATAAACTATACCCAGTGTCTGAACTAGGTACCATGATCAACGGGGATGGGGAGTGGGGGGGGGGTTGGGAAGACATGCATTATATATTTAGGGAAGTACAATGCATAGAGAAAATACCACACAGATAGTGTATAATTGTCCAGAAAAAGAATGTCCACTTATGATACCAGATATATGCTAGAGGAAGAAGCAAGAAACCTCAGAGGAGCTGTGGGGGGGGGGAGGTAGTGCCTCCAAATCCTGGTTCCACAGAGATTCTACAGAGATGCTTGTTACAAATAAAGGTCCCACCTCCTCTCTTCTCCCACTAAATGAGGGAGAAGTGCTGATCCCAGCACTTCACCTTAATCAAGAAACACTTTCCTCTTATGTCTGGTCTTTACAAGTAAACAAAAAAATAAAAAATAAATCTTCCCTTCATAAAGGACCCAGGGACACAGACACTTCTACAGACATCTGGCAATAATAGTTTGAAGAGGCTGACTAAACCTCTTTCAAAATAACAAGTATAAAGCTGTTCAAAATTGTTCTTAACAACCATTAACAGCCAATTGTCAACAACCAACCATCTTGGTTCTAGAAGTCACTAGAAGGACTACAAGAAGATTTCCTTTCTTGAATGAAAACAAGAGATTGAAGAGCATTTACTCACAAAACCGGATACGACTTTGCATAGTAATACTGAAAGTATGTGGCCTTTTTTGCCAAGCTGCCATCCTCCTAACACAGTTGTGAGAATGATTTTACCACTGCAGACAAGAATGGGAAAACTAGCAATACTGTTGCCAGAAGGAGCAGTCTTGGTTTTAAGCCAGTGGAGACATTGTCAGTACATTTAGCAACTGAGTGGAAAACAAATGGGAAAAGGTTCAGATCTGCTAGCCTGATCGTTCAATCCAAGATGAGGCATTTAGAGGTCCCTGGGGGGAAGAAAAAAAAATTAGCCTGACGATTCTCGGAAGAGAGAGCCAAAAAACAAATGACAAGCTCTCCATACTTTTCTAGCTAAATGGGAAGTGTACACATGTGGAGAGAGACCACATAGATAATACCACCTGAAAGTGAAAGCCAAGAAAGCTTGCCAAATGGCTGAACTTACAATGTGTTTGCAAACCTACACTGATTAATTGGCAGACAGTGGAAGCCTTACAGGTTCAATGCATTTGAGGAGAGACATAAGTGGTTACAAACTGTGGAAAGGAAAGAGGGCAAGAGGGCAAATTCCATGGTTTAAGTCCATAGGTATAATAAAATAAAAAAGAGAGAGAACAAAAAAGAGGAGAAGGAGCAAGAGAGAGAGAGAAGAGAGAGAATAATGACTTAAGAAAACTCAAAATTCAATTTAACTTCAATATTGTATCCATAATTTCCATTTTCAACAAAAAAAATTGAGACATAAAAGAAGGAGAAAAAGAAGAAGAGTGTGGCCTATATTCAGAAACAGCAGTTAAAAGAAACTGCGATTAGTAGAAGATATCGGATTTAGTATGTTTGTGTGTATGTGTTTTTTGTCATTTATATATTTCAAATATGTTCAGCTAATAATGTTGTGTGTATTATGTATATATCCATAAATAATCCTTTTTTTACTAAAAAGAAGAAAAATATAAAATCCTACATCAAAGTGTCTATCTCAAGAGGTCAGAAAATAAGAGCAAATTGAGCCTAAAGCAAAGGAAATAAGAAAAAAAGAGTGAAAATCAATGAAAGAGAAAACATAAATGGAGTAGGAAAATGAATGAAGCTTAAAGCTGCTTCAACAAGTATCAACAAGGTTGATAAAACTTTGGTTAGACTGGCCAAAAAAAAAAAAAGGAACAGAGAGAAGAGGTATATTACCAAAATCCATATCAGTACAGATGTTAATGGATATTAAAAGTTAAGCAAATATTATTAAAAACTTTTTATCAATATATTATAAAATTCATTGAAATGGATGTTTTCTAAAAAAACACGATACCATAACAAACTCAAGAAAATATTAAGACCTATAACAAATAAATGAATTAAATTATCAATTAAAAGCTCAATTCACAAATAAAATTCCAGACCCAGATGTCTCATTGATGAATTCCATCAAAATTCAAGGAGGAAATAATACCACTATTGGATGAATAATTTTAGGAAGTCAAACAAAGAAAGACAATTATCATATGGTTTCATTCATATGTGAAACATGAGCAATAGCACGGAGGACCATAAGGGAAAGGAGGGAAATCGAAGGGGGTGAAATCAGAGAGGGAGATGAACCATGAAAGACTATGGAACACAGGAAACAAACAGGATTTCAGAGGGGACGGGGGTGGAAGAAGGGGTAACAGGGTGCTGGTATTAAGGAAGACACGTGCTGTGATGAGCACTTGGTGTTATATGTAACTAATGAATCACTGAACACTACATCAAAAACTAATGATGATTGGGGCACCTGGGTGGTGCAGCGGTTAAGCGTCTGCCTTCGGCTCAGGGCATGATCCCGGCATTATGGGATCGAGCTCCACATCAGGCTCCTCTGCTATGAGCCTGCCTCTTCCTCTCCCACTCCCCCTGCTTGTGTTCCCTCTCTCGCTGGCTGTCTCTATCTCTGTCGAATAAATAAATAAAATCTTTAAAAAAAAAAACTAATGATGGCTAACTGAACATAATAAAAAAAAATAGAGATATTCATAATCTAATCTCCCCCCCCAAAAAAGAAAGTAGAGGGGGGAAAAAACACTACCCAGCTCATATAATTGACCCAATATTACTCTGATCCCAACACTAGATACAAAGAATGCACAAAATCATCAAATGGTATACATTAAAGATGTGCATCTTTACATATCGATTATACCTAAGTAATAAATAAATACATATAAACGTACATGTATACATACATGCATGTCATAGTTGCCTTCTGGCACTAAAATGCCAAAAATAAATAAATAAAATAAAAATATTTAAAAATATAGACAAATAACCTTAATGAACTCAAATGCAAAAATCAGTAAGATAATATTAGGAAATCAATTGTAAAAAAATATATATAAAAGGAAATCAAATTCAGCAACTCATAATTTATACACAGTGACCAAATAATCTTTATCTCAGGAATGCAAAATTTGTTCAACATTTGAAATTTAATTAATGTAATGCACCATATTAACTGAAAAAAGGATAATGACATGATTATTTCAGTAAACACACAAAATGCATTCAACACAATCTAAAAATCTCATGATAAAAATTCTCACCAAACTAGTAATAAAATAGCATTTCTTCAACCTGATAAAGGCCATCTGCAAAAATCATTCAACAAATAGCACATCTAAAAGGAAGGAATGAGATGAAAGCAAGAGATGAAACAATGGATGAAGAAATGAATGGAACAAGCCTGAAATCTGTTGCAACTCTAGCTTAAAGTTGTCTTTTGCCTTGGTCTGTTCCCTCTCTCATGAAATGAATGCTCTTACTCTGAAAAAATTACCAAAAAAAGTCACAATAATTGCATTTCTATTATCTGTAAGAAGCAGAGCTGAAGGGGATAGTTAGGTGTTGTTAACAGAGAAGTTCTTTTCAATTTTTATTATATCTCAATATCACCATGTAGGTTTTATGATTCAGAAAATGGACAGAAATGAGTATTGTTTGTTGTTTATCATTAATTCAATCATCTGTATGCCCTGAAGTCTTCATTGTATAACTATCATATTTTAGCTACTATGCTACTATGCTTAGTGCTAGTGACACAGAATTAAATTTAATAATAGTCTTTGAGTTTCTTTGTTCACAAACACTTAGGAAAAGAAAGAAAGTGGGGGAGGAAGGAAAGTAGAAGGAAGGGAAAGAAATACACAAAACAAAAATTTTAAAAAGACACAGAAATTCATTGACAGCCTATCACTTTCCAGTGAATACACTCTGTATACTCATATTCTTTAATTCATTTATTTTGAATTTTTCAACCCCCACCATGTTCCTATAAAGTATATTATTCATATTTCTCTAAGTTCAGAGTTGAAGAAACAGATTATGAAATAAACACATTGTCACCAAGCTGAATGGTAGATGCCACCACTCTTTTCAAGAGAAGAGGGTGATTTTCCAGACACAAAAGGTATCCTGTAAACATATTGCAAAGAGAGGAATGACAAGGTACTGCATTTATTAATACAAATTGTATGGATCTAAATGCTGTGGGGATACAGAAGACAAAGACACTAACTACATGGGACACAAAGGCGGTGTATTCTGTGAGTAGAGAAGGATGCCCTGATCAACAGAAACAGTTAATCTCAGTGCCCCTACCCCATCAGTCATCCAATAATCCTTATTCCATAGTTACTAAATAGACGTGCTACGTAAGTACTGAGAAGAGTAGTGGAAAAGACATACACAACCCCTGATCTTACAGAGCTTGGAGTTTTCATATATAACTATAACCACTACAAAAGAAAACAAGGTATGTAAGATAATATTGGAGTAAGGGGCCCTAGCTCGATGGAAGGGGATCAGGAAAACGTCTTAACAGAAGCAAAACTTTACTCAATCTTAAGGATTAGGAATTAGCTAAGGTAAGGGAACCTCAGGGATTGATCAAGAAGGATATTCCAGACCAAGAGAGGTCAAGTAAAAAGACAAGGAAGTGACAGAAAGCAAAATATAATAAACATCTGAATGAAACCCAAATATTTATGTTTTTACAAATATAAATATTTGAATCATAATACTCTACAGTAATATATGCCATATGGTGTGACAGTTACTTTCTAATCATTCGTTCTTAATACCATCCTTTGAAGAAGATATATTAGTATTTGTTATGCTGAGACATTCCAATTATCTTTAGCAATGTCAGTAAAACAATTTGATGAAACTTTCTTACATTTCAAGAGGAAAAAATGATTGGGTAAAGACAGAGATGTAATATTAACGGTGACAAATTAAAATTATAATTTGTTTCTTTACCAAAATTAAAACATCATTGGAGACTTAATTTTTATTAAGACTCATTTTTATTATTTACTGGAAAACAGCCAGCACTCAGAACCAGGACATGTGGATTCTCATTCTTGACTTCACTATTTAACTCAACTTCTCAGTACCTTGATTTTTTTGTTATTGTTTTGATTTTAATCTATTTAATGAGCATCTGTTTCACCTGCCTCAAAAGGTTATTCTATGTGTAATACAATGTTCTATTTCCATTTTCCTCCTTTGGATTTTCAACATTCCAAGCCTGGATAAATGCAATGGCCTTTCATATTTTTAAATACTATATCCTTTTATTTTAATTTAATTTTATTTTTTTAATGTTTTTTTTTTTATTATATTATGTTAGTCACCATACAGTACATCCCCGGTTTCTGATGTAAAGTTTGATGATTCATTAGTTGCGTATAAACACCCAGTGCACCATGCAATACGTGCCCTCCTTACTACCCATCACCAGTCTATCCCATTCCGCCACCCCCCTCCCCTCTGAAGCCCTCAGTTTGTTTACTATATCCTTTTAATTCACACTATGGCATTGCAACAGCCCTCTAAGTATCTCTTTATCAACTAACTTCCTATTTCTAAACACTACAGTGAATTTCCATTGCCTGTAGATTTGTGCTTACAGAACTCTGTCCATATTTAAGTCCATCTCTTCATGTCTAACAACCATTGTACCTACGTAACAGGAAGCCTCCGCATAGCCAGTGTTCCATCACACCACCAAGAACATACCATGCACTTGATGGCTCTCATGAGGATTTCAATTTCTCTTCTTTGTTCTCATCATCTATGTAAACTCTACCCATTCTTCAATATCCACCTCAAGTCAGCACTCTGCCAACCCTCATGATAATTTTTTGAAACTATGGCAATCGACATTAATCTGTACTTTCTCTCAAGGCCAAGAATAGTGATTACCTAATATACTTGATTAAGCTAATTTAAATAATGAGTTCTAGTAATTTCTTGTGCTGCACCCCCAGTAAATTTTAAGCTCCTTAAGGGCAGTAATGTCATGTTTTCTTCTAAATCATTTCCAACTGCAAGTGCTGACCACATATAAAATCAATAAATTTTGAGATAATTATTTTAGGCAAAATTGTTTTATGTTATAGTAAGTTAGGAGACATGATACAATGACCTTCCTTCCAGAACAGGTCACACCATTTTTGTAAGCCCACAGAAACAGAAGTGAATAATTAACAGAATCAAGGTCCTTTCTTTCAATGGCTAAAAGTACTGCCTTAATCCCCTATGTTATTGATATTCAAAGCAAACTAAAATAATTTTCAGGGTTTGGGAATTTAAAAAAAATATGTAATCTTTGATCAAGAGCAGCAAAAGATGTAGGTTACCTACTCTCTTAAGCAGACCAGTCATAAACAAAAAAGGTAGTAAAGTTTCCATACATTTTGTCCTTTCATGACAAGCTCAAGTTTTTCAAATCACCAGCAGAAAAAAAAAATTTTTTTTTCTTCTTCATGGATAGCAGTATGCTACCACCCTGTCTGTGACAGAACGTTTTTAACTCAGACTCTTCCTTGACATGGAAAAAGAAAGATTGCTGTTTTTGCTATACTTTGATTTCAGGAGTTTAATTAAATACTCAAAACTGACCTTTAGAATATTTTAAATGTTGCTATCAAAAAGAAAGTGAATTCTATCACTAATTTATGTATCAGTAGTTACTAAACTTTGGTAAAATCAGAGTTTGGCAAATAAAAACACAAATTTCAGGATGCATATATTGAAATTCTAACTTAATGACGTTTATTGTTAACATTCTATAATCCAAGCACTGTTTGTTAGTTTTATCTGTATTATCTTATTTATCTTTCCAAAGAACTTGGTAGGTAAGTGTTACTACTCCTATTTTAGATTACTAACTGAAATTCAGATTTGATACTTGCCCCAAATCATGATATTTGAAATAAGCCAGATTCAAACAAGGTTATTTGCCCCAAGAATATTCTTTTCATTTTATTAGTTAACAACATAGAACTAACTATTGTTATTAATGAAATATTATTTTAATATAACCATTATAAAATGATAATTTCCAATACCATGCTAATCTTAACAAGTCCATACTTCTTAAATTTATTGAATCTGGAAACTTGTAAATCTTTGAAACTAGTGAACGCTTAGAAAGCACTTCTTCTCTAACAGTCTTGACTTTCATTAAACCTTGCCCCCAAAATGTACTGGTCACAAAACACTTAACCATATTCCAAACATATATATTTTGCATATTTATTGTAGGATTTCTTTTTATTTTATGGCAGCAGAAATTTAACATAGCTCACTAATATATAATATATAATCTAAAAATATCAGAAGTTTGCCAGAAGTATTTGAAGGATTTTTAAGATCTCTGACATTTTTAAAAATCTGACTACAAAACAGAAGTGGGTTTCTTTATTTCATAAATTGAAAAACCCAGTGACTCATGTATAGACTAGGTAGGAGAGCAGATGTGATTTGTTTCAGCAAGGAACTGAAACCTCACTCTCCTATGATTAATGTTTAGTTGTCTCCATGGTGTTTTTGAGCTATTTTTTACGTTAAAATTGTTTTGATTTTAAAACTGAGTTCACAACCTTTGTAAAGCTGATTCCTCAAACTTTGTCAATTATAGATTAAGTCCAAATCACTAAATCCAATGTGTATTTGTACTTGCATGTTCCACAAAACCGTCTAGCACTCAATCACATCTTTGCTTCCTGTGAAAATCAGTAGCTATGCTGATGCTAAATGAGGAAACTTCAGGTTCACCTGCACCAAGGGTCACATCAAGATTCACATAATAAGATTAAAACAATTTGGATACAATCATTTTAGAGGCCCAGGTGCAAAAATAAGTAAGATGTGCAAAACTAGGTAAATCTCTTTTGAAGGAGCATACGGTAGGAAGAAGACCAAATAGTTGAATAAGTGTAGTAGGTTGAATGGTGACCCCTCCCCAAAAAAGATATGTCCCTCTGGAACCTATGCAGGTGACCTTATTTGAAAACAGGGACTTTGTAAATGTGATTAAATTAATGATCTCAAAATGAGATCATCCAGGATTAAGGTGGGCCCAAGTGGAAGTGCTAAGAGAAGAAGAGAAACAGACATAGAATAAGAGGTCATGTGAATATGGAAGCAGAGATAACTTACCATAAGCCAGGGATTCTTGAAGTCACCAGAAACAGAAGAGGTAAGGAAAGATTTTCCCCTGAGTCTTCAGAAGAAGCATGACCTAGCTGACAACCTTTCCTTTTGGATTGATGGCCTCTAAAAATTTGAAAGAATAAATATCCGTTGTTTAATTCCCCCAAATTTGTGGCAAGTTCTTAGGGTAACCCTAGGAAATTAATACAGAAGTACCAGATTATTGGAATTATTATTTACAAATTTATAGTGTTTTATATCACTTTTGATTTAATGCATTTGGTAGACGAGGTAACTTTAAAACATTCTTCATAAAACAGTAAACCAACCATTTAATTCAATGATTAAAGTCCTAAAATAACCTTAATATTTGTATTTTCTGGGCATTTTTCCTAATGTATATTCATGAATATATAGATAATAAAATTTCATCTTTGGCAACTGGAAATCTAGGCTATCTCAAGAGCTAGAATAATTAAACCTGCAGGTATAGAAGAAAACCAAGCTTATATATATAATTACTGTTGTATATATATATACACACACACATATATATGTAATTTATTATATATATGTCATTATTGCTTTATGTTGAGGGGTGAAGGGCAGCCTCACCTCAGAAGATATTACACCATGCAGGTCAAATGCTTACTCTTTATGTTTACTCTCCATGGAGCACAATATCTTATACTCAATTAAATGCATATTAGATAACCTTAACTATTTAGTATCACTGTAAAAGGCTAAATAGGGTGGGGAATGGGATAGACTGGTGATGCGTAGTAAGGAGGGCACGTATTGCATGGTGCACTGGGTGTTACACGCAACTAATGAATCATCGAACTTTACATCAGAAACCAGGGATGTACTGTATGGTGACTAACATAATATAAAAAAAAATTTAAAAAAGGTTAAATAAATAA
The DNA here is from genome assembly GCF_002007445.2 of Ailuropoda melanoleuca. Lineage (NCBI taxonomy): Eukaryota > Metazoa > Chordata > Mammalia > Carnivora > Ursidae > Ailuropoda > Ailuropoda melanoleuca. The sequence continues at coordinate 181,987,684 of NC_048218.1, read as the reverse complement.
ATAGGTAAATGTTATACATAAATATGCGTTCAGTGGTATCACACATTATTCCTATAGGATGACAACTGTATTTAGAGGATAGTTGTCTGCTCACAACTTAAAACCATCTTGACCTTGAAAACACATCTGCACTCCCATGTTCATTATAGCATTATTCACAATACCCAAGATATGGAAACAACCTAAGTGTCCGTTGATGGATAAATGGATACATTGTCATTAGAGAGACTGATGGGTATGTCATCAACCTTAAAAGAGAAAGAAATTGTGTGATTTACAATAACCTGGATGAACCTGGAGGACATTATGGCAAGTGAAATAAACCAGACACAGAAAAACAGCATCATCTCACTTATATGTAGAATCTTAAAAAGTCAGATACTGAGACCCAGGAACTAGAACAGTGGTTAACAGGGGTTGGGGGGAGGTGAGAGAAATAGGGAAGTATTGGTCAAAGGGTATAAAGTTGCAGTTATGTAGAAAGAATAATTCTACAGATCTAATGTACAGCACAATGACTATAGTTAATAATACTGCATTGAATACTGGGAATTTACTAAGACAGATTTCAGATGTTCTCACAACACACAAAAAATGATAACTATGTGAGGAGACGATACGTTAATTAGCTTGACTGCAGTAATCATTTCACTGTGTATATGCATATCAAATCATGTTGTGTACCTTAAGTATATATAATTTTTATTTAAAAATAAAATTAAAAAGAAACAAAAAACAAACAAAAAAGCAGAAATACTGCATGAGGCCAAATTCTTGAAATATTCATGCTCTAGTCCTTATTAGTACTAAAAAGGAAAGAGATTTTTTTTTATTCAGTTGATCTAATTTCATAGAAAAACTTGAAGTAAAAAATATGCTCAAATAAATTATCCTTGACTATCATCTGGAACTTTGCATTCGAATAACTTAACCTATAGACAATGTTCAAAGAAAGTCTTCTAATTTCATCTGAAATAAAATTCAATTGAATTATTTTATCCAAAAGAAAGAGCACTCTATTGACATCAATCACGGAAGCTCTTATTAAACTATCTAACACTCTCATCCTTTTTGTCTAATGGTAAGCAACACATGAAATGTTAACGAAGACAGAAATTTGTTTTATAACAAACCTTGAAAGCATTCTATTTCTCAATTGTTCCACATTATCCCTCTGTAAACTATAAGGCAGTTCAGATACAAGGTACAGGACAGCATATTAAAGCCACCTCGTAACAGAACGAAAAAGAAGTATCGTTTTCAATATTTATTTCCACATCTCCCAGAGGATTCAATTCATCACCCCTCACTATTCATGCTTGTATAAGAAACAACTATTTTTAAGATAATAACCATAATAACACAAATTTTATTCATGACAAGTTATAATTCTGCTTTACTTTATCTGATCTCATTTAATCCTAACAACCAGCAAGCCAATATTGCTATTGCTTCTTCAAAGATGAGGAAATTGAGGCACAAACTTAGTGACTTGCCTAAGGTTACAGTTGACAAAAGGAGAAACTAGGATTTGAACTTTAATGTGTATGACTCCAAGATCCATGCATTTAAAGATCTCATATTTCTGATTGGGAAAGTAGCATGCAATTAAGGAATAACTACCAATTCCTAATAAGTAATATATTTCATTTACTGATCTACTTCTCTACTCACTGACAAATAGAAATCCACAAACATCAAAAGCAATGAACGTTTTTAAATGAAACCATAAAAACCTAGTTTGCCTCAATGAGGTGAAGGGAATTTAAGTGAAAATAGGTAAGGAACTTTTGGACTTGATGATCTATACATATACTAGACATTATTGCACAAATAATATGGAGTATTTATATTTTCGAGTTAGCAAAATAGGGCATTTGACAATTCTCAGTATAGGTTTTTGAAAGGCTTTTAACTACGCAAACTAAATATCACGTTATTTATGTAATCACTTTTTTGTGTACATATTGTTTTATTTACAGGTCTTTGGTTTTTGCAAAAATGGCATACAGATGGTTGATTTTGAAAGTTTTACCTCATGCAGTAAATGTATCTCTATCCAGATGGACATTAGGGTTCAGTGCCAATATTGTACCTTTACCATATGGTCAAGAAGATTTACAGCAGAAGACACTATGTTCAGCTTTGTACCTCAACACAAAAAATGTTTGACTAATTGTTGGCCAGCATTAACTATGCTCAGGGAATCAGGAAGCAATAGGCCATTTGAGTGAAATATCAAAAACACAACCTTTAAGATAGCTAGCTATATATACTTAGGAAAATACTTTTAAATACACAACAAATTTCAAATTGACAAAGGTAATTGTCTTTATCAAATTGATGGAGGTATAATTTACTTAGACACAAGTCATCCTTTTTATGGATATAGTTCTACAAGCTTTGACAAAGTTATATAGTCATATAACCACCACCACAATGAAGATGTAGAATTTTTCCATTATCCAAAACACTTTGCTTATGTCATTTATTAATATGACAAATTACACTGTTTGATTTTCAAATGTTATACTAACCTTGCTTTTATGGGATAAATTTCACCAGTCTTGAGTTATAATATTTTTTGTAGGACACGATTTGGATTTAATTTACTGAAATTTTGTTTAGAATTTCTACATGTTTGTTCATGAAACATATTGTTACTATAGTTTTTCTTGCAATGTCTTTGTCCGAGTTCAGGATCAGCCTAATGCTGGAGAATGCCCATACTTTTCAATCTAGGAGAATGTGTAGAAATGGGTTGTTTTTTTGTTTTTCTTTTTAATTTACTAGTGTTCATCAGTGAAGCCATATTTCCTGAACTTTTCTTTGTGACAAAGTTTCTAGTTATATACACAAGTTCTTTAACAGACTACTCAGGTTATCTATTTTTCTTGAGTTAGCCTTAATAAGTTGTTTCTTTCTAGAAATTTGGCTATTTCATCAAAGTTGTCAAGTTTATTGCCATGAGAATTTTCATAACATTCCTTATTATATTTTAAATAATTATATAATTATGCCATTTCTCTTATTCTTGATATTGGTATTTTGAGTTTTCACTTTTTTTTTAAGGGTGACCACAGTTATACTTACTAAAGTCCTTAAATATGACAAAAACTATGTAGCAAATAAAGAGAATATCAAAATTTATATATCTTAAGTGAGCAATAATAGATAAAATACTATTCATTTCCACTCATCACCCTTTAGTTACCAGAGGCTTTTCTTTTTTTTTTTTTAATAATTTTTATTTTGTTATATTAGTCACCATACAGTACAAACTGAGGGCTTCAGAGGGGTGGGGGATTGGAATAGGCTGGTGATGGGTATTAAGGAGGGCACATATTGCATGGTGCACTGGGTGTTATACGCAAATATTGAGTTTTCACTTTTAAAAAAATTTTTTCATCATCAGTCTGGCAAAAATTTATCAGTGTTATTCATCTCAAAGAACCAATTTTTGGTTTCATTAATTTTCTATATTGTTTTTCTGTTTCAATTTCTTTGATTTCTGCTCTTTATTTTTTTTTCTACAAATTTTCTGTTTGACATCATTTTCTTTTCCTAGTATCTTAACGTATAAGTTGAGGTCTTTGATTTGAGACCTTTCTTATTTTCTGATATAGGCATTTTGAGCAAGGAATTTCTCCCTAAGTACTGTCTAAGGGGTATCCCCCAATTTTTATACATTGTGATTTCATTTTAATTCAGATTGTAATACTTTCTTATTTTCCTTCTGACATTTTTTGACCTAAAGATTATTTAAAGGTACAATATTCATTTTACATTCATTGAGAATTACTTTATGATCCAGAATATAGTGTATTCTTGTGCACTAGAGAATATGCACTTGGTTGATGTTGGTTGTTATATTCTATAAACATCAATTGGGTAAAACTGCTTGATAGTGCTATTCAAATATTTTCTATTCATAGTTATTTTTTATCTACTTATTCTCTCAATTATTGAGAAGAAATGTGAAATTTTAAACAATTGAAATTAATTCTGGGTTTCTTTATTTTTTCTTGAACTTCTATCAGTTTTTGTTTCACATATTTCAAAGATTTGTTATTATGTGCATAAATATTAGGATTATTATGCACTCTTGGTGAATTAACCACTTAAGCAGTATGAAATTATATTCTCTATCACTAGTAATATTCTTTGTTCTAAAATCTAATTTGTCTAATATTAATACTATCATCAATAAAAATCTCTTTTCATTAGTGGCAGCATGGTATATTTTTTCCATTCTTTAATTTTAATGTTTTTATGTCTTTATAATTGCAAGGTATTTCTTATAGGCAGCACTTACTTGAGTCTTTTTAATACAATATTGCAACCTCTGCCTTTTAAGTAGAGTTTATAAACCATTTTTATTTAATGTGATTATTCCATTTCAAATCAATACTGAATCTGTAAATTTATATGAGAGCTAGTACATATTCGGTAAAAGCATAGTTAAGGAGAAGATTTCTTTCAAAGAAAGTTTTTTTTTTTATTGATAACAAAAGAACTTATCAAATTTAGTTGGAAAAAAAGGAACATTTTAAATTATCTCAACATATTAGGGAGTAGAAATTCCAGAAATATTGAGATTGCAGCTCTAAGACTACCACTGAACAATAGTCTTTAAAAGAAATTTAAGGGTTAAAAATGAAACCAAACCAAATCAAAAGAAAACCAAACTAAAAAGTAAGAATTACCACTTATGTATAGCATTACACTGGAAAGAAAAGGTCATTCTTATTTTAGACAGTTTTTTCTCCTTTTCTGTAACTTTCATTCTGTTCATAATGCTCTTGTTGAAAATCTAGTTCTGCTGAAAGTCAAACCCTGTACAAGCCAAGTTATCTGTTTTATACAATAACTCATATCCTTTATGATCCAGGAACCAAGAGGTTTCAAATTCACCAGAGTTCCCACACAGTTTAAATAACCACGTATTTCTAAAGTGTTTTCACACAAAATAACATACGTGCATACATATATATGCATGCATTTTTTCCTAAAACTTGGGTAATCTTCATAATTCTTTCTCTTCTCCAAATGATGTCAATTCTGGCCAATGAAGCAGTTTGCCAGTGTGCTAAGCTAAGCCTGTATGCACTTCTTTTTCAAAATGTTGTTATGTCTTTAAACCTTTCCTACTTTCTCCTCTGCTGAACCATCATTACTAACTGACAGTTGTTACAGTTTAGGAATAAGTTAGACAACGAACTTCATGGGAATATACAAAATGTGTGTCTCTGTCCATAAGGTTTGATGATTCATTTGTAAATAAAGTATATGGCCTTATTTTTTAGGTTAAAGTATACGGACTTTTGGGGCACCTGGGTGGCTCAGTTGTTTAAGTGTTTGCCCTCAGCTTGGGTCATGATCCCAGGGTCCTGGGTTCCAGCCTGGCATTGGGCTCCCTGTTCAGCTGGGGGTTGCTTCTCCCTCTGCCCCTCCTCCCTACTTGTGTTCTCTCTCTCTCTCTCAAATAAATAAATAATTTTTTAAAAATAAAGTACATGGACTTTTAAAATGAACTTTGAAGTTTCTGTTTTAGCTTCTTAAAGGACACCCAAAATATCTCTACCTATTTCTAGGCTCTCCTCTTCATTATGAGAAGTTGAGGATACTGAAAAACTTTTGCATAAGGAAGATGTGAAAGTATTTCTAAAGCCTACAAATGGATTACACAAATACCTCCTAGAGATTTCATAAATAATCAAGAGATAATCAAAATCTGGAGTATCAATAAATTGTTAATAGTCTAGAAACTGAGTCCAAATAACTTTCTAAACTGGATAGTTTACTATATTTTAAAATGTCATAGTAAATCTATAACACAAACAGAAACGAAATTAGAAATATACACAAATTAGCATTTAAAAATGAGAATCCCAAGTATTTATAGCATGTCAGTTCTTCAATTCCCTTAAAACAGTAGCTAAAATATATATATATATATGTGTGTGTGTGTGTATATATATATATGATATTTCACTATAGTTTGAGAAACACCGATATTTTATTTACCAGGAAATATCACAACTCCCTGGGCTTGGGATACAGCTAACTAAAAGACTAGGACCTAATCACAGGATTAAAGATTACCTTGCCTCCCTCAAACCTTACCACTAAATCAATAGGGAGCCTATACTTCCTACTCAATTTTTCTATAACCTGAAACTTCTCTAAAAAGTAAAGTAGGTATATTAATTTTATAAAAAAACAACGATTTCCTATTCTTTAATCCAAAAATGACTGGAAAAGCAGAAGGACAATCTGCAAGAAAAGCACAGTTGAGGACATACTTAATATACATATTAATATTAAGATAACATTTAGAGATAGTGCTATAGGTAGCGCACATAAAAATACTTTAAATTAATATTAACACTCTTCCTGGAATATAAGTACGATGATAAATTTTTGAGTTATACAGGAATTTAAGTAATTTATTGGGAAATTTAAGTAACACCCAGGTTTACCCAGCTAACAAGTGGCAAAGTTGAGAAATCCTTCAAAGTTTGCCTGGCTTGAAATTCCAGTTTGGGGAAATATTTTGCCAGATTTCAAACAGATTCTTAGTAGCTAAAGCTTCACTAAAACAGTTTCAGAGCTGTCCAGTTAAAATTGGCATAAAGGGTATTCCCAAGCTAACACATGCCCATGCATGTACAAACACATGTTCATATTTTCTGGCTGCTATAGATGGAGCCCAAGTGTTATCACAGAACTTGTGTACTTTATGGGGTGCCTGGGTGGCTCAGTCAGTTAAGCGTCTGCCTTCAGCTCAGGTCATGATCTCAGGGTCCTGGGATCCAGCCCTGCGTTGGTCTTTCTGTTCAGTGGGGAGTCTGTTCCTCCCTCTCACTCTCCCTCTCCCCCTGTGCTCTCTCTCTCTCTCAAATAAATAAAATCTTAAAAAAAAAAAAGAGAGAGAGAGAGAGAACTTGTGTACTTTTAATGTAATTCATTGCCCATTAGCTGTTAAAAAAAGGGGGAGTATACAAAATCATTTTTTCTTCTATTTGAAGGTAGGAAGTTTGGAACCGCAAGCTAAAATTAGGTTTGGTAATCATTTGAAGATTTTTTTTTTCCTGTCTCTAGTGAATAAAATATATATACATATATATTTTAAATTTTAGAAATAATGAAAATATTGAATGTATTTGTTGTCTGTCCTTTGCTATTTTGCATGAGAAATGCTTTCATCTAAAAGCCAGGTAAAGCACAATTACAGAACTTCAATGTGAATATTTAAATCAAATGATTCAGGCACTACCTCCTTTCATCAGCCTGTTTATTTTTATGCAGAATAACTTTACCCAGAGCTCCACATGAATAAATACTATCAACTATCAAAACACTTATGCTTTGTGCTAAAAAATAATTGCAATACAACACACTTCTTCAAGAGTCAATGCTATCTCCAGATTTAAAAATTGCTATATTCCCTGAGAGGGAAAAAAAGGAAGCAGGACAGAATACAAACCAAAGATGAATCCCCTGATCGTCAGTTTGGCACGGACAAAGAACTCTTACAGTTGTGTAGGCATATCATATCCATTCATTACTGCAAAATAAAATTGGTTCTTTAGAAAAAATGAATTGTGTTCAAAGGCTTGACAATCCTATTTAATACAATGAAAAACTATTTATTAAAGCAGTCCAAGTCTTCCCAAAACTGAGATGAATAGTATGAAGTCTTGAATATTTCTTTGTGGTACTGAAGAGAAAGAAAGAGGAGACAGGCTGGTCACAGTCAGAATGGGGCCCATTTGTTAGGCCAGCTATAAATAGGTTAAAATGATTACAGAGTAGTAAATATTCCACAAAAAAACCCACTAGAGTTTAAGGTGTATATGTGTGGAGAGATGTAGGACATCTGCCGATGGAGACAGAAGGCTTAAATCAGCAGAGCATTTGGTCCGATCAAATATTAATTTAGAGTATTAATTTAAAATGCTTATAAAACAAAAGTTAATTCTAGAATTTGGAGTCCAGAAAGAAAGAAAATGTCATTCATATTTTGGGTAATATGGGTTTTCAGGGACCTAATTTAGCTTCTTAGAAGATGTGCAAAAATATTTCCACTTATATTTAGATTATTCTTATAGTTCTGATTAGTTGAGGATACTAGATAAACTCTGGATTAAAAAAAGACACTAAGCATTTTGAAAGCTTCCCAATGTATTGAACAAATACCTCCTAGATATTTCAGGAATGACGAGATTAATAAAAATTTAGAATCATCTCAGGTCTTCCAAAACAAAGGGAGCTAGTAAAATCTGAATTACAAAATAGAACCTAGAAAAAATAAAGACAAAATGCTTAGAATCTAGTGGGGCTTTATTTACATTTGACTAAAATAGGATTCAGGAGAGTGAGAGGAGTGCAATAAAGGGTCTATCTATTGAAATGTTTGAGTCCTACAATGTGAAGTGTTTCAGAGTCCTGCCCAAGAAGAATTTGGTTCACTACCAGGGTCTCAAATGTCCTTTTATTCCTTATTTGTACACACATGCATGCACACATGACATGTCACACACACACCCCTGATGCTTCAGAACCTGTTTGCTTGGCGTCCAGTTCTGAGCCTAAGGACCTTGCTATTACATTTTCCACAAACATTTACTATGATTCTTAAATGTGTCAGGCAAAAAGACTGTGTAAAATTAGATATATTATTTCCTAACATCACAGATTAAGAATTTATCTTTCTCTAACCAAGTCAAGCACTCTTTTTCTGGTCATTGTGTTCTGATAAAAATTGAAGTTGGCTAGGCTTACCCCAATCAACTTGACTGTTGTTGTTCAAGTCAAATTTCCAAAGATCATTAGTCTCCCCAACAAAAAGGGAATGTATGTTTGTCAAATGAATGTCATATTAAACTTTTCTAGAATCCCTCATTTTTCAGTCTTTTCCATTGGTCTCTAGAATTTGGACCCTAATTTTCAAATGGATACTCCAGCTCTTTTCTGGAAGCTCAGTCTCTGCCAAAGGCTCTGGGAATAGGAATTTTAAAAACACTATTGCTTTATTTTGCTGTAAGTCTTCCAATTGTTTTTGGACAAGGAGTAATCTAAATTTCTATGACTATGGGTCACAAATCTTAGCTAAATTCTTATTTATAATCACCTCTTCAAGCAAGACAGAACAAAACTAAAACTAAATTGTGTGTGTTGTCTCCTCTAACGGATTTTTGCAATTTAAAACATTTCAATTCTTGAAATCACTACTGTACTCATCCACCAAATATCACTGAATTGAGCTATCCATTACAATAATTTTCTCTCAGCTACCTTTTTGCTTTTGTATATCAAAGTATACTTAAGTAAATAAGCAACTAAATGAACATCTTATTTTCTCATGCACTAATATTCAAAAATTATTTTCTTTAAAAATATTACAGAACTAAAAACATTGGTAATAAGTAATAAAAAATGAGTCAAACTGTAGCCTCTATTAATTTGGTTTAAAAACAATAAGAAATCATTTTACCAGTTAACTGACTGGGGAAAGACAATGGGACAAAATGTAGAAGATAAATAAGCATCAGGCAAATTGGAGTTTAAATTCCAACACCAGTGTTAAAATCTTTGGGCTTTCTAGATGTTGCCTCCTTACCTGGAGACTATTACCTTGATTATAAAGTGTCCATATGATCTACCTCTTGTGAGAGCTAGAAAAGATAGCAAGCTAAGGACCAAAAACATACCAGTAAACTACTAAACTGATAATAAGACAAAATTAAACAGAATAAACACCACTCGAAATGGAATTGTTAACAAAAAGGAGTTTTTTGAAGTACTTAATTACCTGTAATAAATGAGTAGGAAAAAATAAATTTAAGAATAATAGAAAAAACTCAATAGAGCACAAGTAGAGATAAACCAAAAAGATATCTGTATGGTATGAAGAAGAATAATAGTTTAAATAATATTTTTCAAAGATTATTTATTTATTTGAGAAAGAGAGTGAGTGAAAGAGAACACAAAGTGTTGAGCAGGGAGCCTGATTCGGGACTCGATCCCAGGATGCTGGGATCATGACCCAAGCCCAAAACAGATGCCTAACTGACTGAGCCACCCAGGTGTCCCTAATTTAAATAATATTTTAAAAGCATTCAATGTTGTAATGCAGAAAAATTTCCCTAACCTGTAAGAATGACAATTTTAGATAGAAAATATATAATACATTCCAGAAAAAACTTATATGATTGAAATCCATAATTAATTTATTGCACTTCGAGTATGATAAAAGACAATTGGACTGTTCTCAGATTTCTCCGTAGCCAAATTAAATTTCAGAAGATAGAACTACATATACAGATACCTGAGTAAAAGAATATGATCCAAGAATGTTATACCTAGACAAATTTGTTTTTAAGTTAAAAATTATAAGAGGCTGAAGTTCCTAGACAAGCAACAGAGAAAACAGAATCTATAATCACTTTTTAAGAAATGATGTGATAATGAAATCTTACCAAGTAATGATTCAAAATTAGACATAAAAAAATGGAAACTGCCTGCTTAAAGAGGTAGTGCCATACCTCTGAGATCTTTTTTTTTTTTTTAAGATTTTATTTATTTATTTGACAGAGATAGAGATGGCCAGCGAGAGATGGAACACTAGCAGGGGGGAGTGGGAGAGGAAGAAGCAGGCTCATAGCGGAGGAGCCTGATGTGGGGCTCGATCCCATAACACCGGGATCACACCCTGAGCCAAAGGAAGACGCTTAACGACTGCGCCACCCAGGCTCCCCTCTGAGATCTTTAAAATAAAGAAATAAATTGAAGTGCCTGTGGGATTATTATTACAGAACAAATGTAAATGTCATGTACCTAAACCATGGAAAATAATAATGTATTATATAAATAACTTAAAATAGTTATATAAATATTAGCATAGCAATGTCATTTTTAATAATTAACAATACATCAGAAGTGAAGGTGGAAATATGTAGCCAAGTATCAGTTTTTACAACTTCGATGCAGTGACCTTCAATGCTGCCCAAAAGTTAACATGTAATTCAAATATTACTAAAATAAATTCTATGTTTTCCATAACCTTCAAGAAGAATATAGCACAAGATGAAGGGCCATTTATCAATATTTCTTCAGTTAACTTGTTTCTTTTACCCCTTTAAACTAATTAATAGTAACATTTTCACTATTAAAAATTAAAGGTAGCAAATATTTGTTTTCCTTCAAACATCATTTCTATCTTATCTGTATAGTGTATAGGTAGGCATCTCGTATACATATTCACATAATGTTCATAATAAGTTCTCTCAGGGTCACCATAGTCTGCCAGGTTTTAATTTTCTTCTTTTAACTCAGATGCACTGCATGACCTGCTCTTTTTTTAAAAAATTTTTAAATTTATTTTTATTTAAATTCAATTAATTAACATACAGTGTATTATTAGTTTCAGAGGCAGAGTTCAGTGATTCATCAGTCTTGTATAACACCCAGTGCTCATTACATCACATGCCCTCCTAATGCCCATCATCCAGTTATCCCATCCCCCCACCTACCTTCCCTTCAACAACCCTCAGTTTTTTCCCTAGAATTAAGAGTCTCTTATGGTTTGCCTCCCTCTAATTTCATCTTGTTTTATTTTTTCCTCTCTTCCCCTATGATCCTCTGTCTTGTTTCTTAAATCCCATATATGAATGAACTCATATGATAACTGTCTTTCTCTGACTGACTTATTTCACATACCATAGTATCCTCTAGTTCCATCCATGTCATTGCAAATGGCAAGATTTCATTTTTTTGATGGCTGAGTAATATTCCATTATAGATATAAAATATATATATTCCAGTATATATATAATATTCCATTATATTCTGTAAATCCCATATATATATAACATTCCATATATAATATTCCATTATATATATACCATATATATATTCCATATATATATATAAATACACACATATATACATATACATACACACACATATATATACATACACATACACATATATACACATACACACACATATATATACATGTATAATGTACACACACACACACATACACACACACACACCCCACACATCTTCTTTATCCATTCATCCATTGAAGGACATCTGGGCTCTTTCCATAGTTTGGCTAGTGTGGACATTGCTGCTATAAACATTGGGGTGCAAGTGCCCTATCAGACCACTACCTTTGTATCTTTGGAGTAAATCCCTAGTATGAAATTCCTGGGTCATAAGGTAGCTCTATTTTCAACTTTTTGAGAAACCTCCATAATGTTCTCCAGCGTGGCTGCACCAGCTTGCATTCCCAGCAACAGTGTAAGAGGGTTCCCCTTTCTCCACATCCTCACCAACATCTGTCGTTTCCTGACTTGTTACTGACTTGCTCTTAAGAAATATGTACTGTTTGATTAAAAAAGGACCATTTTTCTTTAAAAGGTATAAAAGGAAATGACCCATCAACACTAAAAAATAACGTAATTGTTCAGGGTAATACTCTGCCTAACACAGAGTAGCAGCCTATCTATAAATGGAAGTGAATATTAGGACATTGTAATACTAGTAAACAGTTTGACTAGTAATCACTGTGCTTTTTTTCTTAGAGGTTTCAGTACATTTATCCTGCTGCATTATTAGCTTTTGTATACTTGTTTACTGCGTGAGCTATTGGATGAAATATATATTCATTTCTGCATCCTTTAAATTTATCATAATACCTGTCCAAAAACACTCTCATTAAATTGTACCTGGGAGAAAAAACAGGAAAAATCTAAACCATGCATTAAAAACAACAAAATAGAAAAGGAAAGATGAGTGAAGGGACAGGAATAAAAATGATTAAATTTTAAATAGACAAACCACTATTTTTAAAACACTAGGGAAAGGAGGTGGTACCTTCAGTTCAGAACAAAGCTTGAATATATCTCATACACTTATTTGTTCAACTCTATTCAATTAAACACCATCTGCTCAATAAATACTTATTGTGAACACAACCTGTTTCTTGCAATGTGGTAGATGAATATATTGTTTTCCAAGAAAACAAAAAAAACTCATGGCAGGTTGTTTGTTTGTTTTTTTTAAATACAGTATTATGTATAATATACTCTCCTTGCACATCTGACCACACAGTGAAACAAAACACTGGTAGGAATTTTCATGAAGAAAAACTGAAAGCATTAAAATTTTAATTCCCATTCCCAGATCCAGTGCTCATTCTGGTATTAGTTATTTCACCTTTTTCAGATAGTTAAAAAAGAAGAAAAAGAAACAAAAAACTCTTGCTTAAGTAATTAAATATTTATTTGATAGTGAAGTAAGGGTGGAAGAAAGTACAAAAGGAAGAAAAAAAGGGAGGAAAAGAAAATAGAAGAATTCTCCTCACATAAAGAGAAATTCTGGAATCAAAGACATTCTGAATAGGTACTCTTTTCTGATATGAACTATAAAAATAAATCATATCAACTGAAGAAAGATTTAAATCTTTAAGTACAAAGTCTTAACCCAGTTACATCAATTTCTTCCCATAATCAACAAATGTCAAGGATAGAGGCTGACAATGACACATTCCTTTCTCATTTCTTCTTCCAATGTCCTGCTCAGAAAGAACCCTGCATTTCTTTCCCAGGGTTAATTATGAGGAGCAATGTTTTCCCCACAAACTCACAGCTTGCCCCTCAAAGCTTAGTGGTTTCTGGTTTATACATTCAGAGACTGAGGGGACAAACATGCTCTGCGAAAGTATTGTCAGCCATCTGGCCAGTGAAGTTCTGTGGGTCAGCTGTAGGACCAACAGAAAGGTGGTCTATTGGCTAAAGTGTTTTTCAAAATAAAGGACAGTAATTTTTCAGACTCAGAATAGGGATCTTGATCTCCAAGAGGCCTTGAGGTGGAGAGAAGGAAAAGAAGCAGGAAAAGGAACAGAATAGGGAGTAGATAAGCAGTGCAAGAAAAAGCCCAACAAAGAGTGTGACATGGTCAAGAGAAAGGCCGCCACAGCAAACATAACAGCAAGTTAAAAGAATGAAAAGGAACAGAAAGAACAGCACAGAGTGAGGGAAACATAGGCAGCAAGCCAAGATTTTTTTTTGTTTAATTCCCTAACGATAGCCATCAGTGTTTTTAAATAGAGATAGGCAATGTTCTTTTTCCAGCTCTGCAGGCCTGTAGTTTTCAGAGCTTCACACAAAATTGACTCTAACCATTCAATTTAAAAGACAAATAAGAAAGCTTGCAGTCCAAATTCAAGGATAAACCAAAAAGGCCATCTCATCGTTTTAAAAAAATATAAAGCCCTCCAAATTTGAGGGCAATAGGTAAATCTACTTAGGTCACTTTACCTCTCTTACCACAAGGCTATTTGCTAAAATGCTAGATTTTCTGATCCTCTACCCAGGAAAATAGAGTACAGCAAGTGGAAAAGCACTGTAATGTTAAAAAAGAAAAAAGGTAGAATGCTGTTTTAATCCTTTGGATGCTTATAAGAAACTACACAAATTCATTTTGCAGACATGCTTTAATGTGTTTGTAATTGCAATTGAAAATTGCAGCAAGCTACTTGAAAGGAACTCCACTGAATGGAATTTGTTATATAATAGAGCTACTTTCAAATGTACCAGTGTACAGGTTAGAGCTACCACCAGCCCCTTAGCCTTGTGGATAGTATACACGGAATCAGAGAAAAGAATATACTAAGGATATTTAAGAATATAGTTACTGAGCAGCAATTATAGACATAAAACTATGCCTGAGTGTGAAAAGAAGGAATATAAACACTATCCCTGGTCCCAAGGCATTTAAAATTTAACTGCTTTACTGGCAGTACAATATACATCACATCGGTACTTTATTTAGGAGGTACTGAGAAAATTGAAAAGTAGAAACGGTAATGATCCAATTGCTTAACATTTAAAAAGGTTCTTCAGCATGTTCTGATGACCAGGTGCTAAGGATCTAGACTACCATATCCAACTCCTGGCCTTGCAGACCCCCAACTCTGATTCACAAAGGGCATAGAGCACTCATGTTTATTCTGTTTGTTTGTTACAGTGGGGGCAGGGCTCTCCAGATAAACAACCAATAAGGGTAGTAGAAACTTGCACGTAGTGGCTGCATTCTCTATCTTGATTGTAGTGATAATTTGATTTGCTATTACATATGTCAGAACTTCTCAAATTCTACATTTTGATATATGAAATTTTGTAGTCAATTATACCTCAATAAAGCTATTTTTTTTAAATTCTAAGTAGATAGACAGACACACACACACACACACACACACACACACACACACACATAATGGTTGATATTAGAGACTGCTTTCAAGGAATTGGCTCACCCAGTTTTATGGGTATTGGCAAATCTGAAATTGGTTGTCGGCCAGCAAGCCAGAAGGCTGGAAACTCAGGTAATTTCTATGTTGCAGTCTTGAAGCAAAATTCCTTCTTCAGAAACTTCAACTTTTCTCTTAAGGCCTTCAACTAATTGCCTGATGGCCACCCACAGTTTGGAGGCCATATGCTTTACTTAAAATCAACTGATTCCAAATGTTAATCACATCTAAAAGAATATCTTCCTAAAAAATATATATTTCAGTGTTTGAAAAACACCTAAGAAACAACTAGGCACCATAGCCTTACCAAGTTGACACATAAAATAAACAATTACAATAATCTTCAGAACTGTCTGACTCAGAGTTCAATTTTTTACAGATCAGGAGGTTCCCTCGAAAATTTTGCTCAATTATGACAATGAAATTAGATGTTCTAAGTATGTATTTCTACTAAACTTGCCAATTAAAATACGAGCCTAGAGAAAAAAGATATGAGGAGAGTATAAATGACATTTTCACTCCAAATTTTCCCAATCTTTTCTTACTCTTTGTTCACTTTCTCTGTTGTAATTCACTTAGAGAGTGATACAAATACTTTGATTTTTTTTAACAACTCCCCTTATGCCTGAAAATATGGCTTTATGAGAAGAATCGATGACCAAAGTACCCAGGTATGAGCTAGCTTTCTATGGGAAATAATCCAAAACAGCTAATAAAGCCAAGTGTATCCCTATAAAGAGTTGCATTTGCTTTTTTTAAGATGTTATTTATTTATTTGAGAGAGAGCGAGCATGAGTGCAGGGAGGGACTGAGGGAGAGGGAGAAGCAGACTCCCCACTGAGCAGGGAGTCCAATGCGGGGCTGGAGCCCAGGACCCTGGGATCATGACCTGAGCTTAAGGCAGATGCTTAACTGACTGAGCCACCTAGGAGCTCCAAGAATTGCGCAAAAAATTCTTAATAAACTCAGGATAGATGAAACAGAAAAACTGGGATGTTGTATTTTGTGGTATTTTCATCGGAGCTCTGAGGGGCACGGCTTCCCTCCAAGGCAGTTCTGCTGCACAACAAATTTAGTCCACTCAGGAGGAGGTGATTGCTCCCATGAGTATTCAGTCAGCAACCATTATCAATTTATAAATGTTTATGAAAATTTCATGACATATAAACCTGGTATTTATTTTGGTCTGTCTTCAGAAAAGTAATTCTGAGACAGTAACCCCCATATCATCAAATCCCTATTTATTCACATTCCTGATTGTACTATACACTGCATGCATGGGCTTTACTCAAGGTAGAACTATGGGATTCGTGGGCCACCTCCTCCATAAGAAAAATAAAAATAACATACGAGTGCTGCTTTTTGTATAAATATGAATATATTAATATAACATAATTTTTCTTTCAGATTTTTTTTATGATTTTAAAATAAATTAAGCATTCCTATGGGCCACTAATAAAAGTTAAGTTTGCCTTGGGCCCACTGTGCCTACTATGATTAACACACAAGTTGGTCCTCTCTTCCTCTCCTTTCCAATGGCCAACTTTCTCCATCTACTCTCCAAGCAAAAATGTATAAGTTTCTAGCTATAAGAGAATAACAAATTAGCCAGTATTAGAAATAAAGTAATAGTTCTGCTTTCACATAAGGAATAATATAGCTTTTGAGTTCTATGTGTTAATTTAACAGAACAGACCATTTATATGACTAGCAGAAATCCTTCTGCAGGTTAAAATAGAAGAAAAAATATACACATATACACCAGTAGTCAAGATTTTACCACCAGACTTTGTATTTAACCATTTAATTTTGGAAAGCTAATTTGATGTAATAAAAATGGATAAATGTAAAACTTCCATCAACATGTACACCTTAAACTTACACAATGTTATATGTCCATTACATCTCAATAAAGCCATAAAAAAACAATACATTTAAATATAACTAAAGTAAGTTTATGGCAAGAGGATAAAAGACTATAATTGAGATAGAGTGTTGGGATAAATATAAATATTCAGGTCATTGTTTATAATGAAAAAGTTTCACTTTACTGTGAAAATTTCACTAAATTTTCACTTAGAACATTTTAAATGTTAATATGGTCACTTTTTCTTTTACTTTCTCAAATTAATAGTTTTCACAGGAAGGTTTTCATCTTGCTCTCAAAAAGTCATTTATAGGTTTCATTTCCCTAACAACATTTAAAAATTACCCTGGCCAATTACCCATGTTTAATAGAAATAACCCAGAGGAAAAGCCATAATGTAAGCTAAATTTATCATGGAAAATAAATTACACAGAATTCTAAAGAATACCAGATTCATAACAACATAAACATATGTATGTGTAGGTATATAGACAGAGAAACATATACATATATGTGTGTATATATGTATGTGTATACACATTTGAAATACAGTATATATATTTTTTAAATATCAGAAATGTTTATATGAATATATGTTGAATATATGTGTCCTCATATATCTACTTCTAGTTTATATTTGAAATACAGTTTAGAAAACAGTATGGTATTTCCTCAAAAAGTTAAAAATAGAACTATCTTATGATCCAGCAAATGTGCTACTAAGTATTTACCCAAAGAACACAGAAATACTAATTCAAAGGGATGCATGCAACCGTGTTTGCAGCACCCGTGTTTGCAGCAGCGTTATCTACAGCAGCCAAATTATGAAAATAGACCAAATGTCCACTGACTGATGAATGGATAAAGAAGAGGTAGTATATGTACACAATGGAATAGTACTCAGCCATAAAAATTGAAATGTTGCCATTTGTAATGACATGGATGTAACTAGGGAGTATTTTGCTAAGTGAAATAAGTCAGAAAAAGACAAATACCATATGATTTCACTCATACGTACAATTTAAGAAACAAAACCAACAAGCATAGGAAAAAAAGAGAGAGAGAGAAGAGGCAAACCAAGAAAAAGATTCTTAAGTATAGAGAACAAACTGATGGTTACCAGAGGGGAGGTGGGTGAGGAAATAGGTTAAATAAGTGATGGCTATTAAGGAGTGCACTTGTTGGGATGAGCATTGGGTGTTGTATGAAATTGTTCACCTAAATTGTTCACCTGAAAGTAATATTACAATATGTTAACTGGAATTTACATAAAAACTTTAAAAAGAAGGAATATAGCTTAATAAAACTTGGGTATGACAAATAAATATATATATGATTATTTATATATATTTATATAATTATTTATATATGATATTAATATATAAGTACTATGAGAATATATATTTGGTGACACATACATCCTCATTGTAAGTATAACATGTTCATTTAAAATATCCATATACTTATATGTATACATATATGGTTACAATCTAAATTTTTGCTACATTTGACATAGTTTCAGAAAAGTCAGGTCCACAAATTTTTTATAATTATTAATAGAGAAGAATAGTTTTCAAATCATTTTGGATTTTCCCCCACAAAAGAAAGCTTTATAGAATACTTGAAATTTGTTAATTCATTAGAAATAAAGCCTCATTTTATTCTTGTTTAAAAAATAACTTTTAAAGTTACTTGGAATGTTAATTGCTCACTGCTTCCTTGTCTGGGAAGAATAACATAAAAACCAGTGATGTGTTTGTTTTATTTTCTAAAGTCTAATGTGAGGAAATAAAATCTACTTAGCATGAAAAGGTTCTTTTTTTTTCTTTTTCTATTAAGACGCTTTTATTTTTAAATGTTGCTATTTGCCTATGAAACCAAATTAATGGTTTATAGGAAAGAAAAATGGAATTTTGGTGTCTCAGTTCTTGCTACTATGAAAAGAATCAATACAGGAAGGCTGCATAAAAAAACAACGAAATTGCTGTATCTAAATTTTTGCTAAGATTACTATTGAAATATCCAAGATGTAAAGACTAAATGAAATAAATCCATGTGGGAAAAAAACATGTAGAGAAGGGTGTTTTCATAAATTTAAAAATTATTCCCATAGAGAATTTAAAGACTGCTGAAATTTGATGAATTCAATTCAGATAATTCAGATCAAATCTTTGCTTTTAAATATCTTGGGCAAGGAGAAAACAGAAACTGAATAGCCAATATGTTTTGATTACACACTGGAATTACTGGATAAAATGTACTAGAACAATATACCTTTGAAAAATATGTGAAACATATAAAAAGAAATAGAACTAAAAAGCATTTGAACAATAATACTCTTTGTAATACCAAAGATTTTAAGCAGTTAACAAGTAAACAGAAAGCCACAAAAACATCAATGTTCTGACACTTCCTGAAACTACACAATTACAGTATTCTGATTGTTACAGAATGATTTATAATTCATTTCTCTTCATGTAACCCTACTTTCTTTATCCTTCCTTTACCTCTAAAGACTCTAAAGGAGCAAAATTTAGGAGGGAAGACTTGCTTTTAAATTTGTTGAAATCGTACTTTTAAAGCTCATTGCTACATTTAAATAAAATAGATATCGAGTAACCTGGTATATAGCATTCTCCATGCCAGATATCAACCACAACTCAGAGCAACTGAATTTGAAATCATTTGTTCATACAGGATCTCTAGTCAAAAACCATAACTTCTTAAAAATGTGATTTAGCAATTTCTACAATAACATAATATTTCAGTTCAGAATAAAATTCTTTTTTTATACCACCTTACTACTACCCAAGTATGCTTAGACTTTGGACCCTGATCTAGTTTTAAAAAAATGGTATAATAAAGATTATGTGGAAATACATAAAGAAAAAAACAAAATAAACTTTGTCAAACAATGCAGACTCCTTTAGAAAATAAAAGTTGGAAGAAGAGGAGGAGGAAGAGAAGCAGAAAATAAATGCTCTAACTACAGGAGCAATAAGGGTAGTGATACAGATTAAAACTCTGCCCATCTACACAATTTCTGGGTGAATAAAGGATATGCACAGCAGGACCAGCGAAGGTGCTCTGTGACCAGGTGATTTTGTTTGAAGTGATACGGGAAGTCATATATCTAACTCAACTGCCAACAGCTGGCACTACACCCTGGAAAATGTTAGATGATATATCTCATTACTATAAACTCAATTCTAAGTTTGAATATTTCAGAAAGTTTTCAGAAAGCATACTATTGGAGAGTTTCTTGAAATCATTATAATTATATTAGCAAAATAATGATGATGATCAACACTTCTCCCAAGTAGGTAGAGTTACTTCCCCCCCACTTTGAATTTTTGAGACTCAAAGACCTCACCAATCAGGATTAAACCCTATATGTCAAAATCCCTGATTAAGTTTTTGGGGAAGGTTATATAGGAAGAGATTCAATAGGTTTCTTTGAATTTTAATTGCTTTGCTTTTATTTTGCCTCCTAAAAGAGTCTTTATGCAGCTGTATTAAAATGTTCTGGGAGCCAGTCTTTGGAGAATGCCTTTCTTATATATCCATTTACTCTGGAAAGGAAATAAAACTCAATTTACATGACTAGTTACACCTCTATGGTAGATCCTTTTGACATTATCTCACTTACTCTTAGAAATCAGGAGGGAGGTGTGTGGGAAGGACTAGAACAAACAGAGCATGGGTTGATATAGGATGAGTGGATGAGGGGCTAGGGCATTATGTACCCCTTCCTCACCTGATGTTTTTTTAAACTTTTAGAATATTAAAATGGCCTAAACAAAGACTTCTCTTTTTTTCAATACTTTTTTTTTAAAGATTTTATTTATTTATTTATTTGACAGAGAGAGAGACAGCAAGCAAGAGAGAGAACACAAGCAGGGGGAGTGGGAGAGGAAGAAGCAGGCTCATAGCAGAGGAGCCTGACGTGGGGCTCGATCCCATAACGCCGGGATCACGCCCTGAGCTGAAGGCAGACACTTAATGACTGAGCCACCCAGGCGCCCCTAGACAAAGACTTTAATAAAGATAAAATTACATAAATGACTGGCTTTAGAGATTTTCTTTAGAAATGAGAATACCACTTAGAGTTTCAATAGTTCCAATGGGCATTATTTGTAAAATGTTCATGTTAACTAGTTGATTAGAACTCTTTTACCTTTAGGTTGTCAGTATTCTGATCGCTAGGAAAAACAGAAAGGCTAGGTATAGAATAAACAAGAAAGAATAGGGCACAGGGAATCATAGCAAACTAATGAAAGAGGGGAGATACAAGAAAGGCAGCTAAAAATAATTTACCCATTATATGTACTTTTCACCTGGAACATGTGACCTTATGCTGCATGGTCAAAGCCCCAGGATAAATATAATTCATCATCCTAAAGTGTTGATCTTACCCCCCAATTTTGGAGGTAAAGATGAATAATTAACCAAGTAATTCAAATATTGAAATGTCAAAGCAAAATTAATCTATAGATACAATGCAATTTTAATAAAAATCCCAAAATCCCTTCTACAGAAATAGAAAAAATAATTCTAATATTCCTATGGAACCACAAAAGACTACAAATAGCCAAAATAATCTTTAAAAAGAAGAACAAAGCAGGTTGCCTGTGTGGCTCAATAGGTTAAGCATCTGCCTTTGGCACAGGTTATCTTCCCAGGGTCCTGGGATGGAGTCCCACATTAGGCTCCCTGCTCAGCAAGGACTCTGCTCCTCCTATTCCCTCTGCCACTCCCCCTGCTTGTGCTCTCTAGCTTTCTCTCTCTCTCTCCCTCCCTCTCTGTCAAATAAATAAAACCTTTTAAAAAAGGAACAAAGCTAGAAGCATCACATTTCCTGATTTCAAAATGTATTACAAAGCTACCACAATTCAAATAGTATGATGCAACTATGTCTACATAAATGTTCAGAGCAATTTATTAATAATAGCTCAAAATTAGAAACAATCCAAATTCCCATCAGCAGGTGAATGCATAAACAAGATATGGCATATCCATACAATAGGATACTACTCAGAAATAAAAGAAATTAACTAATAGATGGATCTCAGAGCAGTTCCATTAGAAAATTCAAACCGATCTATACTGACAGAAAACAAATCACTGGTTCTGTGGGGTCAGGGTAAAAGAAAGGATGGACTGCAAGGGGGTATGAAAAACCTATGATACAATGAAAATGTTTTGTAACATGATTGTGATGGAGGGTTCATGAGTATACGCATATATCAAAACTGATCAAATAACAAACTTAAGATGAATAGTTTATTGTCGCAAGTCATACTGTATAGAGTCGATTAAAAAAAATAAACTATAGTACTGGTATAAAAGCACATACGAACTAATGGAACAGAATACAGATCCCAGAAATAAACCTATGAATACACAGTCAACTGATCTTTGTCAAGGGTGCTGAGCTTACACAATGGGGAAATGATAGTCACTTTAACAAATGGTGTTAGGAAAACTGGACATCACATGCAAAATAATAAAACTGGATCCTTATGCAATATACAAAAATAAACTCAGAACAGATAAAATATTTCAATGTAAGACTTGATATTATAATTACCCTAGGGGGAAAAAAACACAGAAGGAAAGCTTATTTATGCTGGTCTTGACAATGATCTCATGGATGTGACATGAAAAGCACATACAACGAAAGCAAAAATAGAACAGAAGGGCTACATCAAATTGAAAGCTTCTGCACAGCAAATTATCTGCAAACCAAAATCTGATAAGGGGTTAATTTCCAAAATATACAAGAACTCCTACAACTCAACAGCAAAAAATTAATAATCCAATTAAAATGTCAGCATCACACTTGAATATATGTTTCTTCAAAGATGACATACAAATGGCCCACAAGTATATGAAAAGATGCTTAACATCACTAATCATCACAAAAAGGCAAATCAAAACCATGATAATACCTCACAACTGTTGGGACAGCTATTAAAAAAAAAAAAGATAAATGTTGGCAAGGGTATGAAAAAATTGGAACCCTTGCATACTACTGAGGGAAATGCTTGTGCAACCAATGTGAAAACAGTATTTTTTCCTCAAAAATTAAAAATAGAGGGGCACATCTTGGTGGTTCAGTCAGTTAAGCATCTTCCTTTGCCTTAGGTCATGATCCCAGGGTACTGGGATCAAACCCCACATTGGGCTCCTTGCTTAGCAGGCAGCCTGCTTCTCCCTCTCCCACTGCCTGCCGCTCCCCCTGTTTGTGCTCTCTCTCTTTGTCAAATAAATAAATAAAATCCCTAAAAAATTAAAAATAGAACTACCATATGATCCACCAATCCAACTTCTGAGTATCCAAAAGAAGTAAAATTATGCTCTTAAAGAGATATTACCCTTCATTGAGACACTATTCACAATAGCCAAGATGTGAAAACAACTTAAATGTCCATTGACAGATGAATGAATAAAAAAAAAAAGTATGGCATATACATACAAGAGAATACTTTTCAACCTTAAAAAAAGGAAGGAAATCCTGCCATATGCAACAGTATATATAAAATTGAGGACATTATGTTCTGTGAAAATATGTCAGTCACAGAAGGACAAATGTTGCATGATTTCACTTACATCAGGTCTCTAAAAACTCATAGAATCACAGAATAGAATGTTGGTTGCCAATTGTGAGGAGGAGGGAATGGGGAGTTGCCTGTCAATGTGTCTAAAATTTCAGTTAAACAAAATGAGTAAATTCTAGAGATCTGCTGTGCCAACATTGTACCTATAGATAATGATACTGTATTATATACCAAAAACAAAAACAAAACAAAACACAGTCAAGGAGTAGATTTCATGTGAAGTATTTTTATGTGTGTGTGTGTGTGTGTGTGTGTGTGTGTGTGTGTGCAGGCAAGTCTCTACAGGCATAAGTTAACACTGTCTACTGTCTCTTTCACACACAAAAGAGAGAGAAAGAAAGAGAGAAGGAGGGAGGAAGAAAGGAAGGGAAAAAAGGGAGGGATGGATACAAGGGAAGGGAGGGAGAGAAGAAGGAAAGAAAGAAAGGAGGGAAGGGAAGAAGAAGGAAGGGAAAAAGAGAAACAGAAAAAAGCTTCATATGTTTATAAGAAATAGCTACATATTCAAATTGGCATTTTTGAGAACTAAATGAAATGCAGATCACTTCACAAGCCATCAATTTTTAAGCTACTCAGGTGCAGTGAGTTGCGTTATTACCTGGCCAGCTTTTCTCAGTACTTTTACATGGTGCCAAAGGAACTGTTAGCTTTCCCTAAAAGTGCTCATTTGCTACCCAGTGATGACAATTACCTGTCTCCTCCTCTTTCAGAGACTCTTAATCTCCAAACTGAAAATTCTGTCAGCCAAATTTATAGATATCCTTATTTGAGGCAAGGGCATCAAATCCAGAAGTATGCTGAGCAGTGTGTGTGCCAGAAAACCAAGCCCACGACACAGAAAGTAAATAACACAGGAAAGAGCCCAACAGCCAACAAAGTCAAATGAGGGTTGCCAAGGAATGGTTGCCTGATCAAATGCAATGGGCCAGGCTCCAGGGATCAGGTTAAAATTAAATGATTAGCCCACAGTGTTGGAAGAGCTCACTGGGACACCAGCTAGAATCCCAGTGACCTAGAGGGATCCCCACAGACTGAAGCAGCTGCTGCTTCTGCTATAAGCCTGATGCCAGCAACGCACAGGCTGAATTCACTTCTATTTCCTCAGCTTCTAATTAACACTACGAAACATTTGTAATTTTACCCCTTGTTCCATCAAAACATAGACTAGATTGTTTCTTCCTTTCCTGAAGTGTCATCATAAATATGCTTCAAATTTCTCAATACGATGCTCTCAGCAACCTAAGTCTCTCTCCCATATGGAGAGGAGTTGAGTCCTGTCCATTTCAGGCTACCTTCTTCACACAGCTGAGTAAAATATACTCTGGAGCCCTGCCCCCGCTCCCAGCATGGAGACAAACACCTTTGCTCCCAGCTACCTACTCAGTGACCTTCTGGAAGAGCCAGGGACATCAGGTCTAATCTTTCCTTTTGCTTCCCAAGTCTCACTGCTATGAGTGTTCCATCTCATGCTGTTCTTCCCCTTCCCTATGTATCTGGCCTATACAAAGGCATATGCTTGTACAGTAGCTTGTAGTTTTCAAAGTGGTATCACCTTATTGTCTCATTTCTGCTTTACACTTAAATCTGCTGTAAGTTAGAAAGTGGTTGTTATTCTCACTGTAGATATAAGGAAAAGAGACTCAAAACATTAACTTCCTCAAGGGCACACAGTTAATAACAGAAAAGCAATTTTTTGGTCCCAAGGCTGATGGCTGCATCATCAGACTTGCTCTTGCTTTATGTAAAGTGTCCCCCTCTCGAGAATATAAGTTAAAGGGCTATGGCACTTAATTCAGTACAATTCACATAATATATGATCAATGATTTGCTGTAGATTATGTGAATTACCATTCTTAAAATATTATAACACAGCTGAAGAATTTATTCCTTAAGATTAATATAAAATTTAAGTTCAAATAAGTGAGTTTAGAAGAAACCATAGTATCAGTATCAGAGAAATGGAGAACATTTTGCTTTTCCTTTTCTTTTAGTTGAAACTATATCATCAGTACCCTGATCCTTAGATGTCTTAAGAAACTAAACACCATGGGGGCGCCTGGGTGGCACAGCGGTTAAGCATCTGCCTTCGGCTCAGGGCATGATCCTGGTGTTCTGGGATCAAGCCCCACATCAGGCTCCTCCACCAGGAGCCTGCTTCTTCCTCTCCCACTCCTCCTGCTTGTGTTCCCTCTTTCGCTGGCTGTCTCTATCTCTGTCGAATAAATAAATAAAATCTTTAAAAAAAAAAAAAGAAAGAAAGAAACTAAACACCATGAGGCGCCTGGGTGGCTCAGTCCTTAAGCGTCTGCCTTTGGTTCAGGGCATGATCCCGGCGTTATGGGATCGAGCCCCACATCAGGCTCCTCTGCTGGGAGCCTGCTTCTTTCTCCCACTCCCCCTGCTTGTGTTCCCTCTCTCGCTGGCCATGTCTCTCTCTCTCTCTCAAATAAACAAATAAAATCTTGAAAGAAAGAAAAAAGAAAGAAAGAAAGAAAGAAAGAAAGAAAGAAAGAAAGAAAGAAAGAAAGAAAGAAAAGCAAGAAACCAAACACCATGAACAGAATGTCTTTATGTCCATTTATTCAGCAAGCATTTATCTAGGTGCACCTACTAGGTATACACACAATAAAAGCCTGTACATGGATAGATGTTTCTACAATGATAAAAGATTCAACAAAGAGCAAGTCCTGCTCCCTGCCCTCGAGAGGCATAGACTACCTTGAAATTTGCATGAACAAGGTAAATAGAACTAGCACTTATTTATCTAACACATGCAAGATACTATGTTGAATAGTTTATAGGCTTTATTTCACTTTACAGATCAAAAAGTTGAGCACATAAATTTAAGCAATCAGCCCAAATTTCCCAGTAAGTATCAAAATGGATCTAAATCAAAGTACACTCGAAACAAAACAAGAGAACCTGGCCAAGCATACCTTACTGGTTCCTTGGCTCAAGTTATTTACTTTTTTAATCTTCTCAAATTAATTTTTTCCATAATGAATCCAAAAGTCCATAAACAGGGGTGCCTGGGTGGCGCAGTCGTTAAGCGTCTGCCTTCAGCTCAGGGCGTGATCCCAGCATTCTGGGATCTAGCCCCACATCAGGCTCCTCCGCTAGGAGCCTGCATCTTCCTCTCCCACTCCCCCTGCTTGTGTTCCCTCTCTCTCGCTGGCCGTCTGTCTCTGTCAAATAAATAAATAAAATCTTTTAAAAAAAAGTCCATAAACATTCCCCAAACAAACTAGCAAAGGTCACCAAACTAGAGGAACAAGAAATTGTCCCGTAATATGTATGAAAGAGGAACACCTTTACTGGTGCTATTGCAACTGACAATCAGAAAGAGCATAACTCAATCTGAAATGTCACATGATAAAGGAGGAAAAGGGCAGATACTCATTCCCCAGTATCTCCAGTTCATGCATTAAGGGGAGTATTATAGCAGGAAGTGGATGAGATAAGAAGGAAAACAGTTCAAGAAAAGATGTGCATAGAGATAAGGTAAAAAGGATAGCCAAGCACATCATCCCAGGAGTTCCCTATCTCTTTATTACAACACAGTACTCTTGTCATGACACTATCAATGCTTGTGTAGTTGCCACACGGAAACTACCAAAAATACAGCCATACCCCATTAATCTTAAAGAGTATCTGCACCTATTGTTTCACAAAGTGAATACTGACTTAGCAGCTATGCATGCTAAAATAAAACTTTAAGACTTGGAAAAACAGAGATAATTCATGTATTATTCTGACAAAAATTTCAGCTTGTATGTTTTACTTTTCCCTCTACAAGTAATAGCAAATGATGGCTCCTAAAGAAAGCAAGTGAATTTTTTTTTTTTTTTTGCCTTAAGTAATGCCATGGCTGTTAATAATTTGGTGGCATACATTCGGTTAATCAATTAAACAACCATAAAGTAATTTTGCTTTTTAAAAGAGCTTCTTTGACATATTCAGGGCTCATGAGCTCTCTTGCTCTCATGATACACCACATGTATAGCTATACACAGAGAAATCCCCTGTGAAAGAGATCCAGAAAACAGCTGAGCAACTCCTACGCATCAGACAAATGACAAATTCCCAAAGAGAAAGTGGTAGGAAAGGCTGAGACACACTCTCACTTTAAACCCTAACACAGTGCTATACCATCAGGAGGGAATCCCCAATTCTTAGCTTCTCCCTGAAAAGTAATGGATTTGGACCCCGCATCTAACACCTCAACTTTCAAGACTCCGACTAGAGGAATAAGCTCCTAAACGCCTAGCTCTGAAAGCCAAAGTCACAGAGTGTTACAAGAGACACAGAAGGTCATTATATAATCACAAAGGGGTCAATTCATCAAAAGGATATAATAATTATAAATATTTACATACCCAAAACAGAAGCACCTAAACATATAAAGCAAATGCTAACAGATCTGAAGGGAGAAATACACAGCAGTACAATAATAACAGGAAACTTCCAGATGTCACTTTCAACAACAGATTATCCAGACAGAAAATCAATAAGGAAACATTGGACTTAAATTACACATTATATCAAATGGCCCCTAACAGACATATACAAAACATTCCATCCAACAGTAGCAGAATACACATTCTTCTCAAGTGCACATGGAATATTTCCCAGGATAGATCATATTAGTCCACAAAATAAGTCATAATAAATTTAAGAAGACTGAAATGACATCAAACATCTTTTTGGACCACAATGGTATGAAACTAGAGATCAATTACAAGAAGTAAACTGGGCAATTCACAAATATGTGCAGATTAAACAGCAAGCTCCTGAAAAATTAATGGGTCAAGAAGGAATCAAAGAAAAGGCAAAAAATCTCTTGAGAAAAATGGAAACATAACTTACCAAAATCTATGGAATTCAGCACAAGGAGTTCTAAAAAGGAGGCTTATATTGATTAACACCAACATTAAGAAAAAAGAAAGATTTCAAATAAATAACCTGACTTTATACCTCAAGGAACTAAAAAAAAAGAAGAAAAACTGAAGCCCAGAGTTAGCAGAAGGAAGGAAATAGCAAAGATCAGAGCAGAAATAAATGAAATGCAGACAATTAAAAAAATCAATGAAACTGAGGGCTTGTTTTTTTTAAAGATTAACAAAATATAAAAACCTCTAGGTAGAATAGCAAGAAATAAGAGGTCAGAAATAAATTATAAATGAAAGAAAGATATTACAACTGATACCACAGAAATACATAGGTTCATAAATAACCTCAATGAACAATTATACACCAACAACAAATTGGGCAACCTACAAGAAATGTACAAATTCCTAGGCATATACAAACCACCAAGACAAAATCATGAATAAATAGAAAACCTAAACAAACTTAGTACTAATAGTATAAAGATGAATTAGTAATAAAAACTTCCCAAAAAAGAAAAGTTCAAGACCAGATGGCTTCACTGGTGAATTCTACCAAACATTTAAAGAAGAATCCATCTCAAACTCTTTCAAAAATAGAACAGAAGAGAACATTTCCAAACTCACTTTACAAGGGCAACATTACCCTTATACCAAATCCAGACAAGGACATCACCAGAAAATTACAGGACAATATCCCTGATGAACACAGATGCAAAAGTCCTCAACAAAATATTACCAACCAAACTTAACCATACCTTAAAAGGATCATATACCATGATCAAGTGGGATTTATTCCTGAGATGCAAGTATGATTCAACAACTACAAATGAATAAATATGATAAACGACATTAACAAAATGAAGGGTAAAATTATATCAACATCTCAAGAAATGCAGAAAAAGCATTTCACAAAACACAAAAAACTGTCATCATAAAAACTTTCAACAAACTTGGTATAGAGGGAATACACCTAAACATAGTAAAGGTCATATATGACAAGCCCACAGATAACATCATACTCAACAGTGAAATGCTAAAGGTCCTCAAAAATCAGGAACAAGACAAGAATGCCCACTCTCTCCACTTTATTCAACACAGTACTGGAAATTCTAGTGAGCAATTAGGTAAGAAATGGAAATAAAAGGTATCCAAATAAGAGAGAAGTAAAACTGTCTCTACTTGTAAATGACATGATAGTATATGTACAAAATCCTAAGGACTACAACAAAACACTGTTAGAACTAATAAATGAAGTCAGTAAATTTGCAGGATACAAAATCGATGTACAAAAATCAGTTATGTTTCTATACACCAGTAAGCCATCAGAAAGAGAAATTAAAACATCCCATTTACAATAGCATCAAAAGAATAAAATACTTAGGAAAAAATTTAACCAAAGAGGTGAAAGATCTGTACTGAAAACTGTAAGACACTAATGAAAGAAACTGAGGAGGAACCAAATAAATGGGAAGAAATTCCATGTTCATGAACTGGAAGGATTCATATTATAAAAATATAAAATAATATTCATAATACTCAAAGTATTCTATAGATTCAATAAATCACTTTCAAAATTCTAAATAGTATTTTTCACAGAAACAAAAAAAAATCCTGATTTTTTTTTTATGAAAGCACAAAGGATACTTAACAGCCAAAACAATCTTGAGAAAAAGGAATAAAGCTAGAGGCACCACACTTCCTGATTTCAAACTATATTACAAAGTTATAGTAATCAAAACAGTATGGTATAGGCATTAAAAACAGACACACAGATCAATGGAAAAGAATAGACAGCCCAAAAATGAACCTGTGCATATACGGCCAATTAATTTATGACAAAAGAGACAAGAATATAAAATGGGGAAAGAGCAGTCTCCTCAATAAATAGTGGTGGCAAAACCGGGTAGCCAGATGCAAGAGAATGAAACTAGACTCCTATCTTAAAATTTCCATTTTCATAGACACCACAGAAAGAATTACAGGTAATTTAATGATGTACTATTAAGCAAATACACCATGCTTATATAAGGTAGGGAGAAATTATAAAATCTGTTTTCAACTTTTTTAGCCTTAATTTATTGAAAGCATACCTCTGCCTTTTCAAAGATCATTATTATTAAAAGATTGGTGGCCGTTCCCTATAGGAGATAGTCATGCAATAATTCCTTCCACTAGAAAAAGTGATTCACTTGCTCTATGTTTTCTTGGGTCTGACCATGAACCAGAGATACATATTTTTTTAAAAATTACGTTCAGCTCTAAAAAAGAAATAGTCTTCCCAAAGAGAAACTTTGAGAGAGCAACATTCACCATTCTGACTATAAACATCACTCTGTATAAGCAAATCTGACAAATACACATGGTCTCTAAGCTACCTACTTCCCTGCCCATCTGTTTGTATGGCAGGGTGCCCTCACAAAGGGCACTGCCAATTTTATTTTGGAAAAAAATACAGTCACAATGAGGTGAAATAAACTGCTTCTGCAGAATTTGAATTGCTTAGACCTGCATGTTTGGTTTTGATTTTGGTTTTGTTTAGTTTCATTTTTGCTCCTGCATCTCCTTAGCCAGAGGAGAGGGCATGCTAAATGAATCCTCAAATAATATGGAGAGGGAAGACTCAGAACAAAATAACCCATTATCTCCTCATTAAAACTGGCAATGTGTGAAATTACAAGCATCATTTTATCAATGAGAAGGTCATTCTCAGCGTCATCAACCACATCTCCTAACTGACTTTCCTTATTTAAAAAAAAAAAAAAAGCTTAAAAGAAGAAATAATGAAAGTGAGATGAAGAGAGTCCAAGCCTTGCTTCACAGAACATTTTGCAATTAGAGGTTAGGCAATTGAAGAACAGACTAGTAGTGTGCCTATGAGATACAAACATCAACCAGCGGGCACCTTCGTTCAAATGAAATCCCTTGAAAGGCATCACCATCCAATCTAGCATTAACAGAGCAATAAAAATGATCTTAACCACAAACCTTTTTATAATATTGTTTTGGATTCACACTATTTTTTTCCCGAGAACCTCAAGTACCTGGATAATAAGCAATGAACCACAATCCTTAGTAGGTCATTAAATTTAATTGACTTTGTTTTTTTTTTTTTTCTTTACTTTCAGTGCATATTTTTGTCTTCTTCAAAAAAACAATCAAATTAAAGTCAAATATACCCTTTCTATAGTATTTTGTTTACCCTTATACTAGGATTACACAAGATTGGTATTACTTTGTATAATCTCAATATTGAGAAACAGAACTAATAATTTCCCCTACTAGTCTTTGTTCTCAGAGATGTGAGAGATCATGGGCTAACAGTAGACCAACCTTTACTGATCTTACATTAAAATAATGTTGCCTACAGTAAAATTCCTAATAGCTTTTGCATCTATAATCTATATTGTAAAGAAAAATATATCTTGCTTCCCTTATAATGTATACTTCTTAATCAAGGCTTTTATTTTTTCTCATGGTAGATAAGTGATATCTTACTTAGAGATAACCTGAGATAGAATTTTACCACTGCATTTCTTTACCTAATACAACTATATAATATCTGATCATATATGTAATACACTTTTTATAGGGTCACATGTAGACAATTTTAATAAACAACTCTATCTGAATGTTAAGGTGTTTTTATCAATATAAGTTTTTAGAAATTGGTAAATTTGTAAAGAACCATTGCACACCCTGCATCAATCCATCCATCCATCCATGCATTCATTTCACATTCATTAAACCCTTGTGTCAGGAACTGTAACGTGCATCTTCCCAGTAGCCAGCACTCATTTGTATGGAGATGAGAATGACACAGTGAAGGGCTAGTGACCTAAGACAGTTTAGAAAGATTTAAAAGAAAAAAAAAAAAAAAGGAGCTACATGACTAAAAAGGCAAAGACAGTATGAATGTGTTCCAGAACCCAAAGGCAGAAATTCAAGGGCAAAACTGAGGAAATTCTCAATTTGCTCCTTTTACAATGGTTTTCCTCCTATTGTAAAAAGAGAACAAGAAATGAAGACAGCACCAACACTCATTGGTTTATAGATTTGCCTAGAAAGAGTTAAAAGAAGTACTTGTCTAATGGCTTTTATTTGCCCAATGAAGTATGATGTAAGGTCATCAACTAAAAGCAATATGGGAAAAGAAGTGGGAATTTTGGAGAGTAAAGAAAAAGATATGAAAAAGTTTGTGCTGAGAGGAAAAGTGAATTTCCTATAGAAAAATAATGGGATCTGCAAGGAGCTCAGAAAATTCCGCATGAGGGAACATAGGTAGATCAGGACATACATGCTGGGAGAACCACCTGCAAGAACAAAAAAAGTCAGGTCCATTTTGTGGGAAGAGAACAGCCACAGGGGAAAGGGTCTATATTTCTGGATAGAGGGCAATGGAGTATCAACTTTTCTTCATTTTCCTTTGACTTTCTACTCTATTGCCCTGGATGGATCACTGCCTGTCCCACTTGAAGGGGGAAGAAAAATGGTAGTACTTGCCCCCTGTTAAGTGTTACTTAAGTGGTAGCATCATGACAACACCAGAGCTCGGGTCTATGGGAGAGAAGATAATGAACAGTAGCATGAGTTGACTCTGACCATCCCACCTTCAGTCCTTTCACTCTCTCCTCCTCCCGCTACCTCATAACCAAGGATTAGATAGTTTCCACTGTGGAGGGAGCACTTAGAAAAAGTACAATTCTCACAAATGGACATAAGAGGAAGACCTCTGAGGATTAAGATGGAAAAGTAGTCCATCTACTCACCCACAGTTTTCCTTCCTTTTCACCCCAGATACCTATTTATAGTCAGCGGACTAGTCACAAACTAGATTCTGGGATTTCACCCCTCCCTAAAACATTACCACACAAAGTAGCTGTTATTGGAAGTTACTGTGCATTCCTTGGGATAAATACCAAAATATCTGTGGATCATGACTACCATGAAAGAGACAACTAACTGAACAACTGACCACATACCCTAACCTTCCCCTCAGCTTGTACTAACTTTAAACAGGCTTCTTCCTGACTCTAGGCCCTGAACTCCCCTTTTCTCAGAGGAATTACTTTAGAATACTTTTATTTTTTTTAATTTTTTTAAAGGTTTTATTTATTTATTTGACAGAGATAGACACAGCCAGCGAGAGAGGGAGCACAAGCAGGGGAAGTGGGAGAGGAAGAAGCAGGCTCATAGCGGAGGAGCCTGATGTGGGGCACGATCCCATAACGCCGGGATCACGCCCTGAGCCGAAGGCAGACGCTTAACTGCTATGCCACCCAGGCGCCCCTGGAATACTTTTAATTCTAAGTTCTTTCTTTCTCTTCTCCTTTGAGATATAAATCTTTTTTTTCCCCCAAGTCTCTTGCCAGTTTTACAATCCAAGAATATTTCCTTTAAGGACTTGGGATTTGAAACATAATTATCAAGGATGACAGTGCCCCTATTTCCCAGTTTCTGTGGGAGGGTAAGAACTTAACTTCAGATGATACCATGCTCCAAGTTCCAAAATTCTCTCCTGTCATAAATATACCAGAATGTTTACTTTTCCTTTGGGTAAAGACAATTAAAAACACAAAGGCCTAAGATCCCCTGCTTCTTCCCAGCTCTTAAAACCTCTTCTACATTTTACTTTAGTGGAAGTGAGTTCACGGTGTGTTTGGTCTCTCTCCCTTATTGTAATAGCACTGAATAAAGTGTTCCTTGCCTACTTCACATAGTGCAGTGCAATTTTGGCTTTGACACAACCTATGGTAAAATAAGCAAGACTGATAAACCAGAGGGCATAAAATTTAAATAGCATAAAGGTAAATTTAATGGGATAAGGAAAGACATGAGATAAATGAAATAAAAACAATCAGTAATAAAAATGGCCAAGTGAAGTCACTGGGTATGAAAAATATAAAAAATAAAGTAAAGTATTAGGTAGAGAAGTTAAATAGCACAATAGCCTTAGAATAAATTAGAGAGCAGAGAAATTAAAAACAAACAAACAAACAAAAAACTCACCCTGAACAATATCAGGAAGACATAAAGAGTGGGGAATTAAAATAAATCTTGAGATTCAGAGATCCAAGTGTTAACACCTTAATGATAAGAACAACATATGTAGGAAAAATAGGGGCGCCTGGGTAGCACAGTCATTAAGCATCTGCCTTCGGCCCAGGGCGTGATCCCGGCATTCTGGGTTCAAGTCCCACGTCGGGCTCCTCCGCTGGGAGCCTGCTTCTTCCTCTCCCACTCCCCTGCTGTGTTCCCTCGCTCCCTATCTCTCTGCCAAATAAATAAATAAAATCTTAAAAAAAAAAAAAAAAGAACAACGGATGTAGGAAAAATAACACAATATAATTAGAAATTCATAAACAGGGGCGCCTGGGTGGCACAGTGGTTAAAGCATCTGCCTTCGGCTCAGGGCGTGATCCCGGCGTTAAGGGATCGAGCCCCACATCAGGCTCCTCCGCTGTGAGCCTGCTTCTTCCTCTCCCCACTCCCCCTGCTTGTGTTCCCTCTCTCGCTGGCTGTCTCTATCTCTGTCGAATAAATAAATAAAATCTTAAAAAAAAAAGAAATTCATAAACAAATAGTAGCTTAAAAATGACAAAGTTCTAAAAATTAGCAAAACAAAGTATTAATAATCCAAGAATAAATATGAAACCAAGAGAAAATGTATGAAATACTTATAGACACAACAAATTACACAGCAAATTTATGCAAACAGTTAATGCAGTCCTTAGAGTACTAATAGAGCTTTGAATACATTCACAGAAATTAAAAAAACAGAAAGAGTTTCAATACATTGAATACATTATTTATCAAAAAGTAAATAGGAAGGAAATGAGTTACATATTCAACCCAATGAGAATAATGGAATAGAGGAGCACCAAATAAATAAGAAAAAAATAAAATAATAAAGTACAAGGCAGCATATAAATTAAAGAATAAAACCAACCAAGAAAACAAAGAATGGTACTTTGAAAGAATGGATAAGTTAAACAAATCTGTGGCAAATTTCATAAAGAAAAAAAAGATACAAACGGAATGAAAAAAATTGAGAAGTTAAAGACATTATTTTAAAAATAGAATTACTAGATTTCTTGAAAGCTACAAAATGCCAAAAGTGCATAAGAAATAATGAAAAATTTTGAAAAACATATGTTTTGAATAAATAGAAATGACAGTCCTAATCTACTTTGCATAAACAAATGCCATGCCCACACGATATTTTAGGGGATTTCTAGTTTCATTTCAATATACACTTAATACCATTGTATGAAATGGTACAAATATGAAAATAACAAGTAAGAAAGAAAGGTAAGAGAGATCAGTCTACTTCAGAATATCAGGCCAATGTAACTTTACCAAAAAGAAGAAAAAAGAGAAACATCTACAGGCCTAATTAATAGGTAAATATGCATGAGAAATGATAAAAAGAACTTCAGCTAATTGTGTGCTTCAATGTATCAAAAATTACACATCATGATCAAGTAGAACATAACCATCAACTCTTGCCTACATCATTGCGATATCATCTGAGCTGGTCTTGTTCCCACCCTCACTCCATGTAATTGTTTCTCTACCCAGCAGTGTTCCTTTCATTGGAGGCCTAAGGTTCTGTCAATTCTCTGCTTAAAACTCTTGTTCACTTCCCAGTTTATTGAGTAAAAGCCAAAGAACTTCTGTGATGGTTAATTTTATTGCATCAACTTCACTCCATCATAGGATACCAGATATTTGGCTAAACATTATTTCTGAGTGTGAAAGTATTTCTGGATGAAATTAGCATTTGAATTGGTGAATTTAGTAAGGAGGTTTGCCCTCTTCAATCGACTGAGAACTTGAATAGAACAAAAGGCAGAGAAGAAAGGATCTGGCCCTTCCCACTTGATTGTGCTGGGACATAAATATTTCCTCCCTGGTGCTCCTGACTCCAGCATTTAGGCATTGAGACCCAGACTGGAACATACATCATCTGCTCCCCTGGTTCTCAGACCTTTGGACTGGGACTACATTATACCACTGGCTTCCCAGGTTCTCCAGCTTGCAAATGGCAAATTGTAGGACTTCTCAGGTCTCAAATAATGTGTAAGCCAATTGCTTATTTCTTATAATCTCTTCATATAGATAGATAGATAGAAAGATAGATAGATAGATAACAGGGTTCTCCAGAGAAACAGTAGATTATACAAATATGTAGATAGATAGATAGATAGATAGATAGATAGATAGATAGATAGATAGATAACAGGGTTCTCCAGAGAAACAGAACCAATAGATTATACTATATATATATATATATATTATTTATATACACGGTCTGTCCCATCACCCTCCCCACAATCACATGCCTAACTTCATCTCCTACCACCACTTGGAGTTCTTGGTCATCCTATTTCAACCACACTGGACCTCCTTGCTCAAATACCTCAAGCCTGCTCCTGGCTGTGACTTTGGCCACCTGTTCCTTCTGTGTGAAACAGTCTTTCCCAAGTTATTCCACTGGTTTATTCCTCAATTTCTTCAAATTTCTTCTTAAATATAACAATATCAGAAGCTCTTTATTTGACAAATATTAGAGAGAAATGTAGATACCCACATGCCTTGGCATTGTCCATTCCCTTTTCCCAGTTTTTTCCCACAGCACCACTCACCATCTACTCCAAAGACAGCAGTTACTTTGTTTTGTTCACTGAGATATCTCAGTATCAGTAGAAAACATGAACAAAGATAGAGATGGGAAATACATGGCTAACTGACTTATCATAATTAAGGGCTTTAAAGGGTACTTGAACATAGTAATTGCTACATAAATGTATTTTAAATACACATAAACAGATATTTAACATTATAAGCAATCAGAGAAATTCTAATTCAAATCAAAATTAAAAAC
Organism: Ailuropoda melanoleuca; assembly: GCF_002007445.2. NCBI lineage: Eukaryota > Metazoa > Chordata > Mammalia > Carnivora > Ursidae > Ailuropoda > Ailuropoda melanoleuca. The sequence goes on along the minus strand of NC_048218.1, from coordinate 181,950,099 downwards.
AGAAAATATCATGAGACATTAGAGAGGTGATAAAAAATGTCTAGATTCAGATATGATAAAATGAAAATTAGAATGTATATTATAAAAACTCTTCAGAAATCCCCACAACATCACTCAGAAAAGTTAGGTATACCTGTGTACCCCATGATTTAACAAACTTACTGTTATGCTTAAACACCCAAAAAACACACTGATGTGTATAAGTTTGATCTTTGTGGCACTGCTTGTGATTACAGGAAGTTGTAAACAAGAGAGATGGGTATCAATAGCTACAACCTTATACAAAATATGGTAATGTATATTATGGAACACTAAGCAGAAACCAGAAATATAGAAAACAATGCTAAAGAAAAAAAACAATTTTTCAAAGATATAAACAGATGTATGGACATATCCTAATATTAAATACATATGAGCAGATAGCTATGGAGTAAAGAGGAATGAGATGTGGGATGAGATAAGAACATAATTTAAGGAAAGAAATTTTCTTTAATGAACAAGGAACCAGACCTTGACAGGATGATGGAAGAATCATTTTAAAACACCAGTGACACCATGGCCTGCCTTAAATCATGCTCTGTCAGTTTTCCCTACAGCCCTCCATATTAAGGCCAGTCCTGAACATTATATATCTCTCTAGAGGAATAAAAATATTTTATAAGATGAACATGATCCAAAGGCAGGAAGAGCAAAAAAAAGAAGAAACTCACAAATGTGACATTCAGAGATTTTGTATTTCTCATCTTATTCATTACCCATGTCTAGGGATTTCTAATTTGAACTCTAATGCTTAGGGCTCAGAATTAATGAGCACCTACAGGAAAAAAATGCAAACTAGAGTACTTTAGATAGTTGTTGGATAAAGAAAAATTGTATTCAAGAACAATGAGAATTATATTTATTGAAATTAAATGCATAGTACTATGTAAGAAAAAAACAATTCTAAACTTTAGTATAGAATTTTAAATTCTTCCATTTAACAAAAACTCACTTGAGTTTCTTCTAAGTTCCAAGTACTAACTATGTTGGGAAAATAAGGCCTAGCTTTTGATATTGGATAGTTAAATTTTTAGTCACTATTGGTTTATTTACACTCTCTAAAGTAATGACATGGATACAAATAAATACATTATATTTTAGTATGTTGACTTTTAATAGAATCATATTTCATTTGCTTAACACTTAGATTTTACAGTATTAAACTCTGAAATTACTAAAAACAACTACATGGAAATTAATTAATTAATTTCATGATCACTTCAATATTTGATAGTTAGGCAATATCATTATTTTTGGACATCTTTCCCCTAAAGCTTATAGTATATTATTTCACAAATCTTTCTTTTTATTCCACTGAAATAAACAGAGATGAACTTGTAAAAGCTTTTAAAGACTAATTGGAGAAAATGCTAGGCTAGATTACTGAAAAGTGCGAATTATAAGTCATTTTACAAAGGATGTTACCGCTGTCCTTTCAGCCATTCATAGTCACTGGAACTTAGTTCCACCAGATTTCTTGCTACTGGAGCTGAGAAAAAAGAAGTAGCAGCAGAGAAAGGACAACAGCCTAGCAGGTAGGGAAATGAGAGTCTAGTTTCTGGTTACTAAACTGTTGGTACTCAGATTGACTTACCTGTATGGCAACATAACATTGGTTCAGAAAATTTATTTGAAGAAGCTCCTATGTTCTAGGTTCTATAGATAAAAGAAGAAGGAAACAAAGCTCCTCCCCTTCTGAAGCTACCTTGCACTGGAGGAAATAGTCAAGTAGAAGTAAAAAGTGAACCAAATAAATACATAAATGTTAAAAGTTAACATATATAAAAGATTATCAGTGTTAATGACCATGAAGAAAATGCAGATTGACAGGTACACTTTTTATTTTTTATATTCCATTTTTTTTAGAAATGGAGTCTGGGAAGGCTTTGCTGAGGACATAGCCTTTGAGCAAAGTCCTTAATGAAATGATGAAGTGTGAAATGCAGGTGAATAGGGAAACTGTTCCACAGAAAGGAAATAGCATTTCAAAGGCAGAAATAACAAGTTAGAAGCCTTGTTGTAAAAGTGACTTCCAGTGATTTGGGGAATGACAGGAAGGCCCAAATGGCTTGAGTTCAATAGTCAATGAGATGGCATCAATAGTAGGGGGAGATCACATAGAACCTGCTGTCATTAAAATTTTATATTTCATTGGCTGTTTGGAGAGACCCATGAGAAGCTGTTGCTGAGCAATGACAGTGGCTGCTTCTAAGAGTTGCAGGAGTGGGTACCATGAAGCATAGTCAGATTTGGGGTTATTCTGAAGTAAAGCATATAGCAAATGCTGAAGATTGGGATGTTACTAATAAGAAAGAGAAAATCAGAGATGGCATCAGGACTTGGGCCTTGAGCAATTTGGTAGATGGTGGTGTAATTTACTGAGATGAGCACAACTGATGTAAGAGGGAGGGAAAACAAAGACCTTAGTTGGGGACAGTTTGAAATTCATTTGGGAGACCAGTGTTCTAACCCCTGAACTATATAGCCTTCGAAAGTGAAACGAGAAAAGGAGGAAGGGACAACGCTAAACACGTAGTGGCAAGCACCCATCAATGAAAAGGGACTGGGTATGTCAAGGAAGTTAAATTTTCAAAGTCCACACCTGACTAGAAAAACAGGCTCCAACAGAGGATTAATTGGGGTTGGGAAACTTTCTGCATAATATAATAGTGGACTCATTCACTAAACATTTGTCATAACTCCATACAATGTACAATACCCAAAGTGAACCCTGATGTAAAGAATGGACTTTGGGTGATAATGGTGTATCAATGTAAGTTTATCAGTTGAAACAAATGTACCACTCTGGTTCCAGATGCTGATAGCAGAAAAGGCCATGAGTGGATATTGGAGCAGGGAATATATGGGAACCCTCACTACTTGCCACTCAATTTTGCTGTGAACCTAAAACTGCTCTGGAAAATAAACTCTACTACTTAAAAGTAAAAGAAGAAATAAGTGTTCCTTTGCAATCTAAGTGGAACACTGAGTAGACAACTGATATATTTATCTGGATTTCAGGAGCAAAGACACATGCCTCACCCCCTCTTTTGCTCTCGCTCTCGCTCTCTGACAAATAAAAATAAATAAAATAAAAAAAGATTCTGGTGTATTTCAAAACAGATATAGATAATCTCATAAATATTTAAAACTTTATTACCTTAATGTCTTAAATAACATATTTCAGAATTATTTGTAATGTTACTTGGCAACAATTTTCAAAATTTACTTTTCTACACAGACATAATTAAGCTAGACTTCCGAAGATAAAGTGATGGTTTCAGAAGAAATAAATTGTTTTCCTAATTTAAATGCACTTTAGCTAAAAATCACTCATGTATTTCAGTTTGTAGTCACCTCAAATATGTTACAGATATTTTAAAGTTAATTCTAATTCAATTTGCCAACACAGGGTCAAAAGATATTTTGCTCAAAACAACAACTAAAGAAACTGAAACATTTGGATTTAACATGAAAAACAAAATATAGGTAATCATTTTGTAAAGGTGAATAAATAACTGATATTCATTTGTATTCAGATATCTGAGACCATTTTCCCCTTTTAAATTTATGTTTTTAATTATCATAACTAAAATTCACCATTTTTGGTGCATAGTTGTATGAATTTTAACACACATACAGATACATGTAACCAGCAATACAGTTAGAAACAGTTTCACAACTTCTTTCCTATGTAAACTCCCTCATGCTGCCATTTTAATCATACCTTTAGGGGTTAGGGGTCGGGGAGGGTATACCCACTGGTATGTTCTCATTCACTACAGCTTTCTTTTTACAAGAGTGGAACTCTTCCTTCTTTATTATATTTCAGAATGTACATTTTCTTTTGAGACTCAGTCCATCGTTTTCTGAAATTCACAATAAAAATGTGTTCATAATGTTCATCTATTCATGGAAGTATTTTCTTGGAGTATTTGTCACTTACAATCTTTTCTTTCCTGTTTCTTTTTTAAAAATATATATATTTATATATATTTCTTATCCTTTTTGATTACTTATTTTTGATGGGATTTTTTTGAACTTGAGACAATTATTTTAAAGGTGTTTTCCCGGGAAATATACAAGACTAGTTTCCAGGCTTATGACCAAGTGTCCTATTTTTATTTTATTCAGCATTTACTTCTAACCTAGTAAATAAAGTTAGGCGATCATGGATTTTTCAGTCAGGAAGTATCTTCTTCTCACTGTTCAGTATGGAAAGGGACTGCTACTTGCAAATATGGTTTATTTGTAGTATTCCATATTTATACCCACCTTTCTATTCCTCAAATCTAAACACAGTCTAGAGGTGATCCTGACAGCACAGCCTGCACACTATCACTACTTTTGTAAACAGAAGATTTACGTCTCCCACCTCAGGTTATGACAATCCCTTTCATAAAAGGTACTCTGGTCTTGGTTCCTTCCATAGGAAGACAATTATTTTATGTTGATTTAGGTAATCTGTGATCTCCTAGCTTCTCCAGAAATAGTTTATGTGTTATATCTGCCTATTCTTTTATACTGTAAATAATTTTGAAAAAAAGGATAGAACATGGGTTAACTGTATGCTCTGACCTTCAAACTGAAAATAGCAGATGCAGCATTTTTTCCATAACAGCGCCTCTCAGCTTTCAAGGTTTTCCACAAAGGACATAGAGCATCTAAGTGGTGTAATCTGGCCAGATATGGAAGCTCGGCTCTGGGTTACAACACGATTCTTTCATACTCTAGAATATTTGCTTTTAAGGAAGAATATGTATAACGTATGCACTTTGATTTAATGGAATTTTGCAAATACCATGCCCTCATGTTTTGTCTTCTCTTTAATCAAATCTACAATCAGAGAAAAATAGTATGTGCAGAGATATTGCCTCCTCTTACAATGTGGAAAGTACAGTGCCAACAGTAATTTTCCAAGATGTACTTTTCAAAAGCACATAGATAGAGATCTAGATAAAAATGTACTCTCTAAAGCCTAATCTGAAGCATTTTACTGCAATTAGCTCTTCTGTTTATTCACACTATGCAGATGAATGCCAGATTATTCAGAGCTTTTTAATTAAAAAGTGACTGTAAGTGATATATAATAACCACACAGTTGACACACAGTAATTGCATCATTATCATTGGTTCTCCCAAGATTTTTATAATAAATGCCGAAATGTCCCAAGAAGCCTATTTGTAACAATATATACCATAAGAACTAACTTGAATTAATAGGGATCACCAGAGCAATTGCTTCCTTTTCACAGAAATTATGTGGTCTTTTAGTTAATGTGTGTAGAAATCCATAGTTACTAAATTGTCTTTCTGTGCGACTCAGTAATGACTTAAAATAATCATCTATTAGGAGACTTCAGCAAAGCCATTCTAGAAAATCTGAAGTCATTTTCAAAATTGTAAATTTCAATGATTTTTATAAGTAGTGACCTCAAATGCCCTTTTATGAGTGTTTCTAAAAAAAAAAATTCTCCTGTTCCTATTCCTTCAACACAAACAGATTTATGCAGCCTACACAAATAGATGCATGCAAACACATTCACACACATGTGCACACATATATCACACACACACACACAACACACACACATGCGCAGGTATGTATTCCCTTTTTCTAGCTTGCTGATGGACACCTTCTCTCTGTGTCCTCCACAGAGCTGAACAAGAAACAGCTCTGGTATCTCTTCCTTTTCTTATAAGGACATTAATCCCATCATGGGGGCCCCATTCTCATGACTTCATCTAAACCTAATTACCTTCCAAAAACCTCACCTCAAATACCTTCACACTGACAGTTAAGGTTTCAATACATAAACAGGAGGCAAAGAGTGAGGGGGAGAACCAAAGCATTTAGACTTTTAAAATACTCATCTAACAAATAAAAATATTTTATATGGAATCTTTGGGAAAAATTTTAAATAGAATCTGACATTCCCTGGCATAAATCCTTCCCAGGTCTCTGTTCCCTCTGTTCCATGTTCTCCAGTTCTTCCCTCTGACCACACGACTCCAGCCACACTGGTCTCCTTTTAGTTCCCTTAAAACTGCTTTGTTCTCGTTCTCTCTCCCAGGCAGTCCCTACCCGAGGTCTTCACACTGCCAGTTCCTTCAGGCTTCTCAGGCTGCATTCAAATTCCATCCAATCAATGAGGCATTCTGAGGCCAACTTTTCTAAAGACACTCCAGATACCCTGTTTATTATTTCATATCACTTACTATTTGCTATTTCCCAATTCATGCATTTCATTTACGCTGGACTTTCTTCTCTAATACAAGTTAAGCTCCGTAACTGCAGAAGCTTTCTGTCCTGTCTGCTGCGGACTCTCCCGTATCTAAACCGCATATGACACAGATTGAACATACAGTAAATATTTGTAGGATAACAAATTAATGATTTTTTTTTTCTTAGAGAATGACCATGAACGGGGGCGGGGAAGGGGCAGAGGGAGAGAGAATTCCTAAGCAGACTCCATGCTCAGCACGGAGCCCTGAGGGGCTCAATCTCACAACCCCAAGATCATGACCTGAGCCAAAATCAAGAGTCAGATGCTTAATGGACTGAGCCACCCATATGCCCCAAATTAATGATTTTTAAAAGTTAGAATTTAGTATCCAACATAGAAACAGTCAATAAATGGTCTCTGTGTTAATAAGGTGCACATATAATTATTTCAACTTTAACAAAAAAATCAAAATAGCTGTAATTTAGTCCTGAAGCTCAGAAAATATAAAAATTTTGAAATAAGACCAGATATTTTCATATAATTCTATGTGAATTCACATAGAATTATATGTATTGTATATATGTATTGTATATTTTTCAAACAATTCACCCCCATGTTAATTACATCTATTAAAATTTAAAGGAAATACATTTAATTATCATTATACAGAAGATTGTTTTAACATAAATGGTTAAAAATGGTTTAGGTCTGCTAGTACAAAATTAGATTTTCTCACAAAATAAAACACCCTCAGACTCTTACGGGTAGTCAATGGCCTATGAATCCAACATTGGAGGAAGGGTAAGAGTTTTAAGCAGAATGCCAGAATCATAGTTTAAGAATAAACGGAATAAAACACTACTGTGTCTCATTGACATGTTCTGTAATCTTGACTCTTCTGTTACTCCTTCACTCCTGTCGGTTTTTTTCTCATGATGTAACATAATGCTCCCATGTACTCAACTCGTCATCTTCCCTCCCCTAACCTCTACACTTAATCCCTCATTCTCTCATCTTTTTATCCCTTTCCATTATTTTTCATTTTATTTTTCCTAAAATAACAGGTAAATACAGATGTTATTAAGCTGAAAGTAATACCTGACAAAATACAAGAAATGGAGGGAAACATGGACAGTGTTAGTAGCACCTTTTCTTTTTTTTTTTTTTTAAGATTTTATTTATTTATTTGACAGAGAGAGAGACAGCCAGCGAGAGAGGGAACACAAGCAGGGGGAGTGGGAGAGGAAGAAGCAGGCTCACAGCAGAGGAGCCTGATGTGGGGCTCGATCCCATAACGCCGGGATCACGCCCTGAGCCGAAGGCAGACGTTCAACCGCTGTGCCACCCAGGCGCCCCAGTAGCACCTTTTCTCATATCTAGTCCCTCATCTGAAACTTCCCACTTCTTACTATTCTCTGGATTTCAACAACTAGAAACATAAATGTCTAATTTGCCCCAGCTCTCTTACTTGCTGCTATATAAAGAAATTATTAGATGTTATTGGTTTGCCTCCTGAAGTGACTCCAATTCAAACATAAATTGGTTTGTTACCTGACACATTCATAGATTATAAAAACATTTTGAATACAAAGGATAAGTTAATTTTTAAAAGTGGGACATGTCACCCTTGAAATCTACATTCCCAATATCTCTCTATTCCATCTCAGCAATAGCTTCCTCTCCTCACTGATCCACAATACCAGGCACATAAAGGCAATAAATGTAGAAATGAATAATTACAATAAAAAGAGTCTACATCCTGTTCTCTTTATGTCTGTTACCACACTTCACTATTTGATTTCATCAAGTTATTCCTCCTGATGCCTAATTACGCTTGTAAATTTTCACTTCCATGCCAATGCACACATTATACTTTTCCACAAACCTTACTTTACTCCGTACCATTGAGGAATTCTTTATTCATATTCTTTAAAGCCCATATCAATTATCATATTTTACCATAAGCAAACCTTAAAACAAACCTCTCCTTGATGCAGAATTAACCATATACTCAGCTGTGTGGTTTGGCCCCACACAAACACTTCTGTTCATTTGCCACATTGCACAAGTAACATTTGTCTTTGTTTGTGAATCCTATTTAATTAGAACAAGGGCACTTTTAAATTTAAAATATATTACAAATTGATTTTCTATTTATAGCTAGTAGTCATACCCAGCACTGACCTAAAAGACTAAGATCAAAATTTGAGAAATTAGCAGTTGTATAGAAACATGATGATTATCCATTATAAGGCCAAATGTGACATTACATATTAAAAAGGCATTTTAGAGAAGTGCATTTTATCATTTTAAAAGGGCTAATCCACAAGATGTACATGACAATTACAAAATATATATGAGCCTAGCAAGAAACCCCCCAAATACTTGCAGCAAAACTGACAGAATTAAAGGAAGAAACAGACACCTCAACAATGAGAGTTGGAGATTTCAATAACCCCCTTTCAATAACTGATGGAACAATGAGGAAGAAGATCAACAAGTAAATAGAACACTATGAACCAACTAGTACTAACAGAACACGTCACCCCCAAACAGCAGAAAAACATTCTTCTCAAGTTCACCTGGAACACACTCTCCAGGACAGACCATAAACTAGCCATAAAACAAGCATCAATAATCTTTTTTAGGGGCATCTGGGTGGCTCAGTCGGTTAAGCATCTGCCTTCAGCTCAGGTGATGATCCTGGAGTCCCAGGATAGAGCCTCACATTGGGTTCGCTGCTCAGTGGGGAGTCTGCTTCTCCCTCTGCCCCTCACTTTGCTTGTGCTCTTGCTCTCTCTCTTTCTCAAATAAATAAATAAATAGATAAATGAATATTTTTTTTAAAAAATTAAAAAAATAATAATTTTTAAATATTTAAATAATACAAAGTATGGTCTCCAACCACAATAAAATGAAATTAATAAAAAAAGAAAGAAATTTTGCAAATTCACAAATATGTAGAAATTAAACAATGGCAGCACACTCCTAAACTGACAAAGGGTCAAAGAAAAAAACACAAGGAAATTGGAGATGAACAAAAAGAGTACAACATACTAAAACATGTGGGATGCAATAAAAATAGTGCTCACAGGTAAATGTATAACTGCAAATACTTTTATTAAACAAGAAGAAAGATTTAAATTCAGTTACCTTCCATTTTAAGGCACTGGAGAAAAAGAGCAAAATAAACCTAAAACAATAAGGAGGAAAAATTTAATAAGGACTAAATTTGAAATAAATGAAATAAAGAATAGGAAAAATAACAGAATACAAAATCAAATTGATTTTCTGGAAGAATCAGCAACGTTAAGAAACTAATATAGTAACCAAGAAAAAAAAGACAGATGAGTAAAACTGCTAAAATCAAGAATAAAATAGGAGACATAAATGTCAACCTCACAAAAATAAAAAAAAAACATTTTAAGAGAATACATGCCAACAAATTAAATAAGTTAGATGAAATGGACAAATTCTTACAAAGACATAAACTACAAAAATGGACTGAACAAGAAATAGAAAAATATAAGGGCACCTGGATGGTTCTGCTGTTTCAGTGTCTGCCTTTCACTCAGGTCATGATCCCAGGGTCCTGGGATAAAGCCCCATGTCGGGTACCCTGTTCAGTAGGAGCCTGCTTCTCCCTCCCCTCCCCACTCATGCTCTCTCACCATCTCTGTTGCTATCTGTCTCTCTCAAATAAATAAAATCTTAAAAAAAATAGAAAAAATATATATATTTATATATACGAAATATGAGAACAAAAGTATAAAAACATATATATGAAGTAAAGACACAGAATTAGTATATTTATATATAAGAAGTATAAAAACATATATATATGATGTAAAGAGATAGAATTAATAATCAGAATATTACCACAAAGAAAAGCCCAGGCCAAAAAGATAAATTTTTCAAACGTTTAGAGAGGAATACCAATTTTTCATAAACTCTCCTAAAAAGAAAAGATCAGTGAACATTCCCCAACGCATGGTATGAGAACACTAATATCCTATTACCAAAACCAGATAGGTTTCACAAGAAAACTACACATAATACTGATTACAAACATGAATGCAAACATTCTAAAAAATACCAGCAAACCAAGTACAACAATATATAAAAAGCTTATACAATATGGCTAAGCATTTATCCCAGGAATGTAAGATTGGTTTAATATCAGGAAATCAATTACTATAAAGCAGACTATCATTGGAATAAAGGCAAAAGCACAGGAACACCTCAACAGATACAGAAAAAATATTTGACAAAATCCAACAACACTTTGTGATGAATAGAACATAGACTGCCTAACTTGATTAAATGCATGTAGGAAAATCTGCAACTAACATACTTAATGGAGAAAGACAATGTTTTTGCCTAAGATCAAGAACAAGACAAAGACATTTTTTCCACCACTTCCATTCAACACTGTGCTAGAGAGTCTAGTCAGGGAAATTAGGCAAGAAAATTTTTTAAAAAGGCAACCAGAGGCACCACTGAGTGTCTCAGTCAGTTAAGTGTCTGCCTTTAGCTCAGGTCATGATCCCAGGGTCCTGGGAGGGAGCCTGGTATCAGGCTCTCTGCTCAATGGGGAGTCTGCTTCTCCCTCTGCATCTCCCCCGGCTTGGGCTCTTTCTTGCTCACTCTCTCTCAAATACATACATAAATAAATAAATAAATAAATAAATAAATAAAATCTTTAAAAAAATAAAAATAAAAAAAGTCAACCAGATTAGAAAAGAAGTAGTAAAAAATATTTCTATTTGCAGGTACCATGATACATGTAGAAAATCTTGAAAGATCCACTACTACTCTATTAGACTAACGAAGAAGTTCAGCAAGGTTACAAGATGTAAGATTAATATATAAAAGTCAATTTCATTTTATAATGTAAACAAATAATCTGGGAAATAAATTAATAATTCTATTTATAATAGCATTAAAAAGATAACATACTTAGAAGGAAATTCAACAAAATAAACAAAACTTAAAAAACACTTCTACTCTGAAAATTATTAGATATTTCAGAAAAACAATTAAAGACCTTAATAAATAGATCAGCAACCCATGTTCATGGATTGGAATACAATATAGTCAAGATGGCACTACTCTTAAAATTTATCTACAGACTTAACATAATCATTTTCAAATTCTCAACTTTTCCCACCCCCACATACTGACAATCTGCTATTAAATTCCAAGCAATGGAAATTCAAGCAACATAATAGACAAACAATCCTGACAAAGAAAAAAAAATTTGGGAGTCTTATTTCCCAATTTCAAAAATTAATAAAAGCTATAATAACCAAGACAGTGGGGTACTTGTATAAGGACAACTACATTGACCTTTCCACTAAGTTAAAGTTTCCAGAAGATCAACCTGAAAGCAGAATGTTTAATATTTCGACACAGAATTAAATAATAAAGTGAAAATGCCCTCCAAGTGTAAAATGATGTTCTATAAGCAAACTAAACTGACAGGAATCCTCAAAAAGATATTACAGAATTTATTCAAAAAATATTTTCATTAGCTAATTTATTTGTTCTCTTTTGATCATTATTCAAGATGTATTAGAATACCTCTAATTAATGGTAATGAGGAGATATAAATTTTATTTAATTATTGATAAATAAAATCTTTTGATACCTCCTGATAATCTCAATTTCTATTGTATTTAAACTCTAATATTCCTTGTAGGAACAACCCTTTTAGAACTAATGCAGGAGATATATCTCAAGGGATACAGATTGTAGCTAGGTACCAAGAAAAGTAATAATCAGAGAGAATGATCAGAGTTTAAATAACGTAGTCCAGGTGGTGATGCCTGGATTGGTAGCATCAGCATCATCTGGAAACTTACTAGAAATGCTTATTTTGGGGACATACCCCAGACAAAAAACTTTAGTGTGTATTATAAGAAGACCCCCTCCAGGTGATTCTGATGCACACAAAAATTGATCTATGGAAATAGTAAGAGGCCAATTCTCTTATGGCAAACCATTAATTTAATTAATATTTCAATGGCTTTGAGTAACTGTCAATGGCAAAGACTGAGACAGAAAAAAAATATGGCATAAGGAGTCTGAGGTCAATAGAACTGAAATGACTAGCCATATGTATAAAGCCAAAAGCAGAATCAGTTTATCTGAGATTGCCAAAAAAGGTTTAAAATTGAGGATGAATTAAGGATTATGGAAAGTTACATATGAATCATTAATCTTATAATCTTGTTCGAAATGTTTGTCCAAAACATCCTGAAAATATTCAGATAGTAACCCCTATTGTTCCTTCTAGTAAAGAACACTTTGGTAGAGACTTCGAATGTGCATGGTCGTTTTGAGGCATGATATCCTCTACTAGTGCTCACAAATACCTAATGAAACAGATAAAGTGGTCACAAATTCTTTGACTTTACTCTTACCAAGAGAAGAGGTCTACTTCTAATCTTAAATACGTGAAGGCACTGTATCTGCTTAACCAATAGAAAAGACCAAGTGCAACACTCTATGCCCAGAACCCAAGACACAGGTCACTTCTACTTCTAGATCATGACACAATCTCTTTGGGAGCCTCGAAGCTCCAAAAGTATCCTATTATACTGAGATAGCCCTATATGAGAGACCATGACACCTAGTTGTTCTGTTTAACAATCCTGGGTGTCCCCAGCCTTTCAGTAATTCCCAGATAAAGAGCCAGATATGTGCATGAAGCCACTTTGAACATTCTAGACCATCTTATCTGCTGGCTGCATCTTACCAACTGACCCTCCAACTGTAAAGACTCCCTTAGATTCTTCTGCAACAAGAATCAATCTTTTTGTTGTTGTTGTTCATTTTTTAAAATCGAAGTATACTTGATATACAATGCTATGTATTGTATAGTATTTCAGGCATATTGCAAAGAGATTTGACAATTCTGCACAATACTCAATGGTCACCAAGATGAATATAGTTAAATCTGTCACCATACAACATTATTATAATATTATCGACTATACTCCCTATGCCTTATTTATTTTCTACCTCTTAATCCCCTCACTTGTTTCACCCACCCCCTACCCAGTGACTCCACTGGCAACCACCAGTTTGTTCTCTGTATTTAAGATGTTTGTTACATTGTTCATTTGTTTTGTTTTTTTAGGTTTCACATATAGGTGAAATCATATAGTATTTGTCTTTGTCTGACTTATCTCAGTATAATACTCTCTGTGCCCATCCACGTCGTCAAAAAATGGCAAGATTTCATTATTTTTTATGGCTGAGTAGTATTCCATCGTGTATGTATGCTGCATACATATGTTTATACAGTCATCTATTAATGGTCATTTGGATTGCTTCCATATTTTAGCTATTATATACATAATGCTGCAATAAACATAGGGCACATCCAGTAATTCCACTACTGGGTATTTACCCAAAGAAAATGGAAACACTAAATCAACCTTTATTTTTAGTTTCACAGGTTTTAGACTGGACTCAAGTGGCATCATTGAAAACCAGGCCCCTAGCAACTGTCAGCACTGAGAGGCAAGCTGGCAAGTTTGAATGACACACTGGCAATGGCAGCCAGCTGCCAGGAGAATAAATACATTCTCTGAGCATCTGCTTAATTCTTTGATAATGTTTTCCATTTTGTAAAATCAAGTATTTACAGGGCAATAGTTCATCTAAAGTAAAATGAGTAAATACGAAATGCATTTTCCTCATGATACTGACACTGTTCACTCGAAAAACAAAAACAGATATTATAAAACATACAGCAAAAATAAGTTTTATATATTATTCATATGCTTTGATCTAAGATCTTGAGAGGAATACTTAGCATAAATAAAATCAGATTTCTATTATAACAAAGCCTTAAATATTAGCTGAAAAGTCACATGGTTAGTCAAGGAATCAAGAGTATAGTTTGAAACATCAACTTTCAAATTCCGATGGTAACTTATTTTCTATACCGTCACTCACAATAAATAGACTTCTCCCATTTTATATTCACATCAACTGTCTAAACACATGCTCTGATAGATAGAAGTGTCCATGTCTCTTCTAACAAATAGCTTTCTTTTAATGACTAGCGATGGCAAAGCTAACTAACCTAACACTTCAGAAGTCTAGTGCCACCGTTTACCCACCAAATGCAGTGGGCCTCTTGACCTTTTCATGAATTTCTAGACTAGGAGTCTAAAAATCAATGACTTTGTTCACTGTTTTATCAATTACCTTCTTCTGCTATGACCTAATGTCCCGATGTCTCCTCCTTCTGACATTAAGTTCTCCTTGGATACAAATCCAAAGTGTCAATACCTATGTATCATTTCTTAATTTCTCTCTTAAGTAAGCTGTTTTCCTGAAAGCAAATCCAGGTCTCACATCTGGAATGCAAATTCAGCATTATGAGAGTCAAGCAAGACTGAGAGTGATCAAATGGAGAAATCTTGGTAGGTACCAATTGTTACTCTGATGGCTTTTTATCTGGCTTCTAATTAGTCTCCACAAGGTAACATCAGTGTATTGTTGTTCACATGTTCTACATATAAGGAAAGTGAGCCTCACTATATTTAAATAATATTAAATGATAGAGTATGGAAACTCTTCATCAAAGGAGCAAAACGTCCACTTCTTTAGTAATCAACTCCTGGGAATTTTGAATAAAATATGAAGGATGGATTTGGAAAAATAACTGAAGCAGTAGTACTTGCTTATTAAAAAAATGAAATGTAAATAAACTTAATAAACCAGGCATTTTAATAACCAAAACCTAATGCTTGTAATATTATTCTTATTCATACCTGAAACCCCATTCATGGAGCTAAATATCAGAAATTACCACAGGATGTTATAAAGGGTAATCACTGAATACCAGGAACTTATACTTCAAGACAGAAGTATAGGAAATCATTCTACTTTGCTCATGTAGAAGAAAAATACAAAAACCTACAAATCTTACCTATGGATGGGATTAATTAGCTTCTGACTAGGATTAAATAAGCTGCAACATGGAAACAAAGATTACTAAAATAGTGCAACATTCTGTTATGAATATGACACTTAAATTATATTTAGAAATAGAATTTTCATAAACGATAACTCTAAAATGTATAATTCTTCAATGATGTTCATAAGTGTGAAAGCCAGTGTATACTGACTCCTGAAAGCTAGTTTTTACTCTTCAGAAATTTTCAAAGTTTCTTGTTAAATACAACTATCATTAAAAACAAGATTATATAAATATAACAAATAAATTATGAAAAATATGAAAGTAATTCATACTTATAGTCATAATTTCCTGATAATTTTACCAGGTGTTACTATTATAGAAGTTCTTGAGATTTACATCTCCTGTATCTGTATGGCAGAAATACTGCAGAATGGTGTGCTACTGTAACCATCTGTCCAACTTGTTTAGTGATGTCACATTTGTAGCTGAAAATTGGTATTTCAATCACCAACATCAGCAAAAACTAATAATCAAGGCTATTATTCCTGGAGAGTCAACTGTTGAACATTTACCTGTACACTACTATATATAGCTACATGATTATTTTAACTAATTCACAATGATCTCAACACAACTGATAAGTGAGTCAGGGCAGATGGAGATAAAAATATGAACTTTATTAATGATGAAGCTGTTTTCAGTAGCTGCTTTTAGATCTGCAGCTAAAAAATTTTTCCAGTCCTATGCTGCATAATTAGATAAATTTACTCCTGGTCCCAACCCAGCTGACATCTGCAAACTAACCTTGAGCAAGCAGTCCCAAATCCAGCCACTCTGTAGGCAGACAAATCTACAAATCAGGGACAGAGAAAGGAAAGGCTGAGACAAGCATGCTCTGCAACTTCTCTCAAAGTCACAGCATCATTTAGTTTATGTTTGGCTGCTTGTCACAGAAAAATACAAAATAACAATGACTCAACAAGATAGATCCCACACCATAGCAGATTTCCAGATACAAGTGTTCCATGAATGCTATAGCTCTGTTTAACTCTCCTTGTTTCCATTCTGAACAAGTTGTGACCTTGCTAAATGTGATTCTCAATAATAGCAGGACCAAAATCTCAGTTATACTTAACCAGCAACAAAGACAAATGAAAGAAAAATAGCCCGTCTTCCATTTTAAGATGACTTCCAAAAACACTACTCAACTTTTACCATCTCATCAGTAAAAACTTAGATGATCACAACTACTGCAATGAAAAGTGGTAAATTTAGTCTTTATTTGGACACATTGATGCTTGAGACATATTTTATATTCTATATATTCTATATTCTATTGCTAAAAATGAAATGGGGGAATGTATGGAGAATCTAAGCCATACTCACCAATTTCATAATTAAACATCAATAGAGCTGAATGTACCCTGGAACACAGGCATAGTAAATGGCTGTCTACCATAACCTTTGCTTTCTTATCCCCTGAATCCACTATAATGAAGGCAATAAAAATCTCATAGAAGTATATATAGTAAGATTGCAAAGCAATTGCAAGGAGCAACACAAAATAATTTAAAGGACTATACAAAAACTAAATAATTCTAATGACTTTACATTTAGTTAGCCATTGGGCTTAGACACAGGGGAGAGGGAAATTAGGCATCCCTACAAAGTATTCCATATTTACATAAATGAAACTTCAATTATTGTTCAACAATTTGGAAGACAACCCTACACAATATCAGAAAGCTAAAATATAGTATACTCAAAAGAAAAAAAATGTGACTTGATCATGCTAAATATTCAATTGTCTCCAAAACTGGGTGAAAAAAAACATGAGCTACATGTCTTTATGAATCTGCTTTAATAAATGGACAAAAAATCATCTGTAAATCTACAGATTACTTTTAACTAAATCTGATTTTCTGAAGGAATGGAGATTGTTTTAAGTGTGTCTTCTTAAGTAGTTTAGTAATTACTAGAACATGCATTTGTGTAGCAAACACTTTCTTTATAGATAGTATGAGTTTAAGCATCATCCTACTACTTGTCTAAATTTCTTCAAATTCTGGAACACTGATGTTTGAATTAATGAGATTTTACTCTAAATTCTAATTTTTGCAAGGACACAGAAAGTTTCATTATCAGTAATGTACTTTTCAATCCTTGATGAAATGCCTGAAATAAGTACTGTGTCATTATAATGTAATTCCAACTAGAGAAGAATATTAAATGCGCCTTAATATCTCTTCCTAATGTGACTTTGCAGTACTTTTGTAAGCACCAATGCAGAGATACTTAACATTATGTGATTAAGTTAGCATGTTTTAAACATTTCTGATTTCTTTTTGGAACTAGCAATAAATCAGCATGTTTCTAGATGCTGCTGAGAAGGAGTAATCTCCATCTACAGAACAGAAGTTTTAACATTTGCCTAATATTATGCCCTTGCTATAAGATTTCCCTTCCATTCAATTTCAACACAGGAATCAGTTTTAATCAGAGAAAATAAGCATGATAATCAAATGCAAAGCAGCATAGGCTCATAGTGAATGTTTGTTCTAATGAGAACTTAACTTCTGCTTATGTCAGATAATTTAGCTCTTAAAGCTATAACTGACTATTAAGCCAAGGCAAAGTCTAAGCAAATCCATACTAAATTCCTTCAGGAAGCTAGAAAAAAATTCCCCTATAACCCTTATACATTTCCTTATCATTAAAGGAGTCACAGTTTCTCTGGAGCCACAAGTACACCCATATAACATGCATCATCAATTCTCAGTCTGTGTACAGCCCTTCAATTAATATCTAGGATCATACTAGAAACACTAACAAAAACTCACTTGATCTAGCTAGGCTCATTTGTTGAGCCTGCAAGGTTAAACTAGTCTAATTAAAGGTGGTGGTGAATTTTAAATGACTTTTGCATCATTGTTCTATCCTCCAGACATTATTCAAAAGACCTGAATGTTATCACTATCTGCGGGCTCACTTTAAATGACATACACCTTACATAGAATGAGACAGTTCATGCAAAAAACAGAACTGAGCAAACTACCTAATGCTATGAGAAATGATTAATTTGTTTTCTTGAGCTAGAGAACAGAAAAACATTTGGTTGCCCTGATGAACTGAGGGTCACTAGGATGCGTTTTCCAGTTGAGTGTTTTTTTTAAAGATTTTACTCATTTATTTGAGGGAAAGAGAGAGCACAAGCAGGGGAAGTGGCAGGAAGGGGGAGAAGGAGACACAGGCTCCCCAATGAGCAGGGAGCCCAATGTGGGGCTCAATCCCAGGACTGCAGGATCAGAACCCAAGCCAAAGGCAGACGCTTAACGAACTGAGCTACCCAGGCACCCTTAAATGACTTTTAAAACCTTGAACACAATGTGTCAATTTATGTGCAGTTATAGTAGAAAAATATAATAATAAAATAAAGGTGGGCTTTTAAATATAAAATTTCTACAAGCTGCTATTAATTAGATTTAGATTGTGACAATGCAACAATCAAAATCAGATACCAAAGAAAAGAATATGACATGAAGTTAGGAATCAGTTTTGAATCTTGCTGAAATTAAAACTGTCAGATGATAGGGGTGTGCCTGGGTGGCTCAGTTAGTCAAGTACCCAACTCTTGGTTTCGGCTCAGGCTGGGATCTCAGAGTGGTGAAATAGAGCCCCACGTAAGGCTCAGGGCTCAGCATGCAGTGTGCTTGGGATTCTCCCCCCCTCTCTCCTCCTGTTTTCTCTCTCTCTCTCTCTCTCTCTCACAAATAAATAAATCTTTTAAAAAATTGTCAGATGATAGATGCACATTGTTCTCATTTGGATTAAGTGGGCTCCTCACACACTAAGTTTACACTAGATTCCTGAATTTTGGGGGCAGATACTGGGGTGATATTGAGCTGATACAGAGCTGCAGTGGAGTATGAAAGACAGAAGCAAAATAATATCAAAAGCCAGGCACAGAATTCTTGCTTCCGCTTTAAATGAAGAGTGTAGAAAATATCATTGCTCCCAGTATAACAACAACAAAAAAAGCTAGATAATCTACAAAGTCATAACTTCCCCTGAAAATGTCTGAGAGCTAAGACTGGAGGTCAATCAATTTGCTTAAATGTTAAGGAAATACAGTCACCTGTAAGGAAAAATGGTATAGTGACAAGAGATTCATGCTGTAGCAAAGAACAGGAGGAAGACCAGGCCTCCATGCTAGCAGTTAAGAATTCAAATATATGTATAGATATAATATAGCCATTTAATACAGTCATTTTTAACCCAACTACAGGCTCTTCACAGAACATCACTGACTGTTCAGTAGAAAGAATGTGGGCTGGGTGGGTACCAAATAAAGCCTTCATCAGTGGTGCCACGTTGAGGGAGATGAGTGAACACTACTGCAAAAAAGCACAAAACCTTGCAAAAAACCCTTCCTAAATTATTACTCCTAGGAGATAAAAGCTTTAAACTGCCATAAAAAGGAAAAAAAACTCCGTTATACCCTAAGACAAACGTCAAGACTTACTCCTTCTGGGAGAAGGGAAAGTAACATATCCTCCACTAATGAGAAAGGGCCATGAAATTACAGTTATCCAGACCACAAGGTAACTCCTACCATTAAGAGAAACAGAAAGCCCCATAATGGAGACATAGGGACTCAGGGACTAAGTCTAGAGCAGGACAAGAGAGAACGTCTCTGTCCCTATACAAGCTAGCAAGTATTGAGATAATAACTTTCTGCTGGGGGAAGGACAAAAGCATGGAGACAGGCTTTCTCTGAGAGAATTGTGAGGAAAAGCTGGAAGTAGAGGATGGAATAAAACAAAAACCCTTCAGCGATCCAGTCTTCATCTTATGCACTAGTTAACACTAAAATGATAAAGCCAGTGGTGCACCAAAGTAACCATAATAACAGCAATGCTCAAATTGAGGTCAACTTCTAACTTTGTTAATTCAATTCCCCCACAGAAAGCAATATGAGACAACATACTCAAGCTTAGATACAAAATTACCTCAGCCTCTACATTCTAACATATGATATTTTTAAGTTTCAACCAAATACTAGAAGACACACACACACGCACACACACATTAACAAGAAAAATCACCAAGTATCAAGAGACAAAGCACTTAACAGACCCAGACTTAGATATGGCCCAGTGGTTAGAACTACCAGAATTACCGGGTACTTAAAACAATTATAACTATCATAAAGACACTGATAGAAAAAATGTGTATGAACAGATGGAAAGCATAAATGGGAAACTGAAACTCTAAGAATAAAATTAAAATTCTAAAAAAATAATCCCATAGTAACAGATATGAAGAACGTCTTTGAAGGATTCACTGTGATACTTAGCACAAAGAATCAACCTGTGCACTTGAGGACAGGTGAGTAGAAGTTACCCAAACCGAAACACAAACCACGAAGAACCAAAAATAAGTGAAACACAAAAACAAAAAAATGACATCTGAGAGTTGTTGGGAGATATCAAAGAGTTCAACATATGTGTGATTGTTCTCAGTAACAAAAGAGAGAAAAAACAAGGCAGAAGAAGTATTAAAGAAGATAACTACTGAGAATTTTCCCAATATTAAGTTAAACTACAGAGTCAAGAATATCAGAAACCCCAGTAAGGATAAATAAACAACCCCTACCCCAAATTAAAAGCCCTAGATATATAATATCTAAACTTTAAACACCAAAGACAAAGACAAAATCTTGAAGGCAATCAGAAGAAAAGACAAATTACATAAAGCAGATCTTTGACAAAAATTATACCAGACTTCTTGTCAGAGTACGATGAACTGGCATAATTAAAGTGCTTTTAAAAAAATCTATAAATTTTGAATTCTAAACTAAGTGAAAGTATCATTCAAAAATGAAGAAGTCGTCATGGCAGTTTGGGACAAATGAAAACTAATACAATTCATTAACAGCAGTCATATACCTGAAGAAATGTTTAAGTTCTTTGAGCGTGAGAAATATAAGATTCAGACATATCTGCACGAGGAAATGTGTATCTCCAGAAATACTTTTAAAAATTAAAACACACTAGACATTTTTCCTTATTTTAATTCATTAAATGATTACTTCCTGTCAAAAAGTTAGGAGGAATGTAATGTGGGTTTATATACCTAAAATTAAAATATTTTACAAGGGCACAACGGATGAGAGGAAGGCACTGCATTGCCTACTGGCATAGAGTTCTTGTATGTGAAGTAGTATAATCATCAAGAGACCGTAACTAATGAATGTTGTAAACACTGATACTCACTAAAACAAGAAATGAAGTATAAAAAATAAGCCACGGTGGAGATCAAATGTAATCATAATAATCTAAAACAGGCAAAAAAAAAAAAAACCAACAGAGAAGGGAACAGAGAACTGATAGAACACATAGAAAACCAATAATGCAATACCATCAACAGCTTCCAAATAATAAGAGTGTTGAAGAGGATACACAGAAAATTTTTATCAATATTCCAGAAAGCATAAAAGAAGAAATTAGTAAAGAAAAAGTATAGGCAAAAGAAAACAAGAAATACTATTTAACTTTCAAATCATATTCAACTCATCACTGTGTTCAATCAATATTACTTCCAAAGCATATTTTAGGTAAGCTAATATCTAAGAGAAGGCTTGACAAGCTTTTCAATTCATACACTATAAGCCATGGATGTTTAGATTCTGGTAATAAAAGAGACAGAGATAATTAAAGAAAACAACTTTTTCTTGCAGAAGTTACAAGGTATGTTAGTATAGTATTAATTACTTTTAATCAAATAACTAAAGGTTTGACTTGAACCCATATTTCATTATACCAGCATCTTTAAAAAGCAGGAAGATGAGACTGCATCTAAAATTTTAAAAACTTTTTTAATTTTATGAAGACTGTTTGCTGAGATAAAACTGGTATCAGGAAATAACTAATTTGGATTAAACACAGACTTCTTTGAGAATATAGGCAACTATTTGGACTACGTATTATTTTCTCAACTATAAAAACAAGTCTGGAGAAGATGATTGCTCATGGAGGTAATGATGGCATTTTGACGATGCTGTCATGCAACTCTCAGGTAAAATAGTACATCTCGGATTAGAGAGAATAAAGCAATCACCTTTTTGTCCACAGTCTGACCTTAAAACAATATTTAATGTCTGGAAGCTGCAATTTCCACACTTGAAGATGATCCTTACACATCCAACATATGTAATTCCAAAATACTGTGAACAGTAATCCTAAGAATCAATCCAATTTGAGTAATACAGGTTATTTTCATAATTGCTGTGAGCACAAACATTATCATTATAAAAGAAAAAAAAGGACTTTAAGTCTTACCTTTTCAGGTACAGTGAAGCAATGTTTTGCAATCACAGTGTAAGAAAATGAGGCTAGATCAATGAGGAATGCCACAAGGACAATGATGAGAGTCAGGTATGGCAATATTATTATTAGATATTTTATGTTAGCCACTTGCATGGAGATAAATACCCACGGAAGTCCTTGGCTGTTTTAAAGCAGAGTTAGACCCATTTGGAAAGTGACCAAAGATGAAAAAAAAAAAAAACAGCATAGAAATGAGAAGTTTTCCAGAAAAAATGTCACAGTGTAGGGACTACTTTGGTAGAAAAATATAAATATATGGGCTACTTGAATAAATAGCTTTTGGGGGTTGTTGTTAAACTATAAAAGAAATAATCAAACATTAAATGGTTACTGTGTCTAATCTTCGCTCTCTAAGATTGCTTGTATCAATTCTTCCAATCAGTTCCAATCAACTGTATTTAATAAGCAACACATAATTCAGAAAAAATATAAGCTAGAGGAAACAAATATGAGAAAGCTTTGGTATGTGAGAATGTTCTTTATATTAGAATGAAATATAAATTAGACAAAACTCTGAAAAGCGTGAACATATTAAAATTATGCCAATTATACATAGGTCCCCCTCACTCCCCAAAAGATAATCTATGGAAGAATATGGAAGAGTATGTAGAAATGTAAATAAATTTTGATTTAAAAAAACAATGTTATATCATTTGAATCAAGAAAATATAGCCCATTATAAATGTATGAAAAATAGCCTGATTAAAAAAGGAGTAAAATGTAAAGACAATTCACTATCAAACATTTAACCAGCTAACTCCTCCCTCTTATCCCTCATAAAAATGGCAATGATAGTAATAAAATAATATAAGGAAAAGGAGGGAAAAACTACACAATCCATTACCTGGAGACCTATCCTTCTGATTAAGAAATTTGCCATGGCTTATAATACTAACAGATTACTATTTAGGTTTTTTAACAATGACTGTAAAAAATCTCAGTTCTTCACCCTATACATACAATAAAGTGAAAAAATAGGGTGAGGTTTAATCCTTCTATTTTTCTTTCACTCAAAAAACTACAAATAATGTATACTCTTGAGTTTAGTCACTTTGGTAAGTTTCTCTATTTCCAGAGCCAACTTTTAGAAGAAAAAGTATTCTAACTGTTGAGTGAATTTATTAAATTTGGAATAGAGCATCTTCACTGCCTTACTCAAACTCTCAAAATAATTGTACTTTCTACCTAAGAGATCAGACAGTCAATTTCTAAAGTCATTTGCCCCTCAGCTAGAAGTTAGTGTTATTTACATCGCCAGAGATTTAATTTTAGGTTTTTGGCAGATGTCATATCCTAAGGATACGAAATAAAGGTGACAAAACTAAAATTTGATCTTCTGGTTCTTCAACTTACCTGTATTTAATTAAACATTTGACTGTACTCCATTAAAAAGAGTCAAATTCTAATTTCATGAAGAGACTTTTAAAAACTGTTTTCAGATATAGAATATCTTTTGGTCTTTTCTATCCATGACACACTAGATTAAATATGCTACACCTGTAAAGAATCACATTATCTTTTTAAAAAAACAATTTTTACAGAAGAACTTTATTCTGAAGACAGCCTTATAAAGTCTGCATGCCATATGATGAGAAGAAATTGAAAAAAATCAAGAAAATATAATTTTCTCATTAAAAAATGGATGTTAATAAACAAAAAATAAATTTAGGTTTTACCAGCAAAACAAAAGTCCATTTTTGAAAAATAAAGAGGCACCCCTTTTAAAATTCTTATTTAGGCCACAAGTGTTCCAATAACAATTATTTCTCCAGTGTTAAGAGTATTTTATTACCATTTATTATACACAAGTGAATAGCAATAAACAATACAGAAACTTTAATACAGTTAACCTTAATTATATTGCAAGTCCAGTAATCATTACATCATAAACAGATATCAAGAAGACATTGATTATATGGAAAAACTATGATATAATATTTGTTATGCAAATCAATCACAGAGACAAACCAAACCTACTCTGTTGCTTGTAATTTTAAATTCTCTGAAGATCAGTAAGAACAGGATAAATATTAGATGTAAGGAAGCTTTTATTTAGTCAACTTATTTATTCACAAATATTATGTTCTTTCTAGATGCCTACCTAAAGCAATAACGTAATAACATGTGCCCTCATAGGTTGTATATTCTAATGGACATAAAATTGAAATATTAACTAGGGTTACAACAGACCAGGTAGTGTTTTAGAGGCATGATCGGGAATTTGGTTTTCAATTTTTTTTTAAGATTTTATTTATTTATTGGACAGAGAGAGACACAGCGAGAGAGCGGGAACACCAGCGGGGGAGTGGGAGAGGGAGAAACAGGCTTCCCGCTGAGCAGGGAGCCTGATGCAGGGCTCGATTCCAGAACCGTGGGATCATGACCTGGGCTGAAGGCAGATGCTTAATGACTGAGCCACCCAGGCGCCCCTGGTTTACAATTTGTTACACTGATTGTGCCTGTTAATCAACAAATTGGAGATGCCAAGTGACTATTTGTGTCTGAAGGTCAGATTACATTCCAAACAAGATGTATACAACATTTCAGAGTCACCATCATGGATGGATGACATTTGAAGCCATTACGCTGGATGAAATAAAGGAATCAATATGGATAGAAACACTGGTCTGAGGGTCAAGTACAATGGTACTCCAAGGTAAGAAATCAGGTAGATACAGTGAAATCAGTAAAGATGATTTGTAAAGGACAGCCAGTGACACACAGAGCCAGGTCCATCTGTTTAAAAAATTATCTTTTCTCCACAGAAATGCCTGTTTATCTTTGCCAAAAATCAGTTCATGAAGGTCTGGATCTCTACGTAGGTACAACTCTATTTTCCGGCTTTCTATTCCATTAATCCATATTTCCATTTTGTGGAAACCACACTTTCTTGATTACTAGAGCTTTTAATAAGCTTTTCTATCAGACAGCATAACTGTATTCTTTTTCAAAGTTGATTTGGCTACTCCAGAACATTTGCGTTTCCATGTGAATTTAGAATCAGCTTGCCAATTTCTACAAAATAAGTACATTTTTGGAATTTTAATTGGGATTCATTTGAATCTATAAATTTGAGGAAAATTAACATCTTAACAATAATGAATATTCCAATTAGTGAACACAGTGTATCTCTTTATTTAGATATTCTTTAATATTTTCTTAATAATGCCTACTAAACTTCACCATGAAGGTATTACACACCATTTCTAAGAAACATCATAAAGCACTGAATATTTTTGATGCTATTGTGAATGTTTTAATTTCAATATTTAATTTTTCATTGGTTGTACAGAGACATACAGATAATTTTTATTTAATTATGATGCATTTTGCAACTCTGCTAAGCTTACTAGATTTTTAACAGAGTCCATAAGTTTTCCTACATAGATGAACATGCTGTGTATAAGTAATGAGAATTTTACTTCTTCACATTCAATACAAAGGCCTTTTGCTTCATTCCATTTGGATTTACTGGAGTCCCTACTGATTTCCTTTTTTCTATCTCATTGATTTCTCTTCTCCATTTCCTTCTTTCTCAACCTTTGGATTTAATTTGGTGTTTGTTTTCAAATTCCACAATACGGAACCTGAGGTGTTCAGTGTTAAAATTTCCCTCTAAGTACTGTTTTTGATATATCCCACATATTGTAATGTATATTTTTATATTCATTTATTTCATATTTTCCCTAATTCTACCACTTTTTTTTTCCTTTTTCAACTTTTGGGTTATTTAGAAGTATACTGTTTAGTTTCCTAATATTTAAGAATTTTCCAGATTTTTCCTTTTTTACTGTTTTCTGGGGAATTCCATTGTAGTCAAAGAATATGCTTTGTATGAAATTAATCCTTTAAAATATACTGAAATTTGCATGGCCATTCAAGTCTTTCAGAGATCTGCTATTAATTTTCTACTTTTTCTATCAATCATTGAGAGAAGCGTAATACAATTTCCAACAATTAATGAGGATTTATTTATTTCTCTTTGCAGATCTGTGAGTTTTTGCTTTGTGTATATGTAGGCTCCAATATACATAATAGACTTAATCCTGGTAACATTTTTTTTGCTCTGAAATTTACTTTGTTGGATATGAGTAAAAATATTCCAGATTTATTCTGATTGGTGTTAATATGGTATATCTTTATCATACTTTTGTTTCTTGATCTTAACAATAAGTTTCTTGTAAGGATCATATCTTTGTATCCTGTATTTTTAAAAATTAAATTGGCAATCCCTGACTTTCAGTTGTTATAGATTATTTAAATTTAGTAAGATTACTTATATATTTGGGTTTAAGTCTGTCATCTTGCCATTTATGTTCTATATGTCCCATCTGCTCTTTGATCCTTTTACCTTTTCCTTACACTCTTGAATTAACCAAGTAATTTTTATAATACCATTATTGGTTCATTAGTAATAACTCATTTTCCCCTATTTTAGTAATTGACTTAGGTTTTACAGTGTATATGTTTAACTTATCGGAGTCTACCACCAAGAAATAGTGTACCTACTATAAAATAATCTTACTGTAAAATAATCTTAACTACTGTAAAATAATCTTAACTACAGTGCACTTCCATTTTCCCCTTCCAGCCTTTGTGTAACTTGTGCCATACATTTTAACTCTGCTTATGTTATAAATCCCAAAATAGATTGTTGTCTATGCTTTAAAGAGTGAATTACCATATTAAAAGATTTTTAAACAGTAAAAAAGAACTTATTTTTACCTATTTAATGTTTTTGTTTCTCTTCATTCCTTCATGTAAATTCAGTTCCACCTGGTATCATTTTCTCATCTGAAGGACTTCTTTAACATTTTTGTATTGACGATTTCTTTCTGCTTTTATGTATCTGAAAAGATCTTCACTTCACCCTCATTTTGACATACACTTTTGCTGAGTTGATTATGTATTCATATCAACTCTGAAGAGGGTTCTCTACTATTTCTCTGGCTGTGTCCTTTCAAATGAGAAGTTACCTATCTTTCTTACTTTTGTTTCTCTGTTTTTTTGATATTTTTAATATCCTCTCACCAGTGGTTTTAAGCAATTTCACTAAGGTATACTTTCATTTCTTCATTATTTTTTGCTGTTCTTAGCGTTTGTTGAACCACTTAGAGCTGTCAGTCTATAGCATTTATTAAATTCAGATAATTTCAGCCATTGTTTTTTCAAATGTTTTTTTCTACCCTTTCTCTTCTCCCATGTGGTCTCAAATTACAAGCATTTCTGGCTACTTGGAGTAGTCCACAGCTCCCTAATACAGTCCACTTTTCCTTAATCTTTTTTTCTGAGTTTCAATTTTGATAGTTTGTCTTGCTATGTCTCCACTAATCTTTTTCTTCTAGAAGGGCTAATCTGATATTAATCTCAACTATTGTATTTTTAAGATATTGTGCTTTTTATCTGTAGGACTCTGGGTTCTTGTGATATCTTCTTTATCTCTGCTTAACATGCTCAATCTTTCCTCCACCCACTTGAACATATTTGACAGTAATAATTATCTGTGTCACTCATGTGTCTACTCCTATTGAATGCGTATCCTCTTCATTATGAGTCATATTTTCCACCTTCATTTATGGTTTATAATTTTTGCTTGGATAACAGACAATGTGAATTTCAATCATCGTGTATATGATACTTTTGTTTCCCCATAAAATATTCTCATGCTTTGTTCTAAAATAGAATTGAGTTACTGGGAAACAGTTTGATCTTAAGTTTTTTTATAAAGGGGCAGGGGACTTTTAGGGCCAATTTTGCCAGAACACTGATGCAAAAAAACTTGTGTATATTACCTAATGTTCCATGAATGATGATTTTGATTTTTTTGTCAGAAATATGAACTATTTCAGTAATTTTCCTTGACCTTCTTTAGACCTCACATGCATTCACTAATGAGTACTTAGGTGAAGACTCATGAGGGGCTCTCCACAGCTGTCTCTCTGTCTTTCTCTCTTTCTCCCTCTGGTTCAGTACTCCACCATGTGAACTCAAGTTGCTGTGACCTGTGTCTGAAGTCTGTCTACTCAACTCAGGACAATATCTCTATTTCCCTTCTCTCTTCTACAGCCTCAAAACTCTCTTCAGTTAGTAAACTGTGGCAATTGTAGGATTCATTTTGTTTCCCCTCACTCAGGGATCAGTGGTCCGAACTGCATGCAAACCATTTTCACATATATTTTTTTGTTTGTTTCATATAACAGGTTAGATCTCATGTTAAGAAACAAATGTATGTATTTGAATGGGAGAGACATGGCTTTAAAAAGAAAAAAAAAAACTCTACTTAGAACAGTTACAGGCTTTGTTTGACTACAAACATACAAAATGATTGGTATAAGACTACGAGAAACTAAAATACACATAATCTTTGACACAGTAATCTCATTTAGAGAATGTATCCTTCAGCTATTAAAGCAACAATATTTAAAGATAAATTCAAGGGTTATTAATCATTTTTAAAATGAAAAACAAACAAAAAAGAGTGAAAACTACCTAAATGTCCATCGATAAGGGAAATACTGAATAAGTATCAATTAAACCATACCATGGAATTTTTTTTATAAATATTAAACTAAATATATCTACATTTTAGTAATTTTTTGGCAAGAAGCAAAGGTGAAAATTAAAATGTAAAGTATGCTTTGCATCAGTTTTTGGGGTTTTTTGTTTGTTTTTTAGTAAAAATGGCTGTCATTTTGTACATATCTAAATACGTGTATAAGAATGTAAGAAAAATTAAAGATGGTTACTCAACAGGCCATTGGCATTAATTAGGTCCAGCAGTAAGATTGGCTTTATAAGAAACAATATATGCTATTAAAATTTCCACTTATCAAAGTATTATTTTAGAATATAAAAACTGATATAAGAAAATAAATAAATGGGCACACAATAAAGTTACATCTTATAATCAGTATTAAGCTACAAAAAGCTAAATGTTAAGGAAGACAAGACCTAATCTAAGCTTATCAACCAAAAGCCCAAGATTCTTATCTGTTTAAAATCTGGATGGAGTTGTTGCTCTTCTAGAAAAGAAGAGGTTTATCAACCAAGACCGCACAAAAAGATGCTGACAGCTCTCCACTCCAGGAATATAAGCACTGTTTCTCATTTTGAAGCACATATTAGTAAACTAAAGAGATCCATAAAAATATCAAAGGAATTATTTCAGAAAGAAAACTGTACCAATGAGAAAAATGAAAAAGATTTACAGCTGGTAAGCTTTGAGATAAACAGACTGAAAGAAAACAATGCGTTTCTACAAATATTAAAGAATGATTAGAGTTTCACTGACACGTATTCATTATATTTCCTAGAAGAAAAAACAAGAGAAAATAAAACTGAAACCACAAAATGTTTGGTTAGACTTTGAGTAGGATTTCTTCTTTAAAAGGCAATTAACAAATGAAAGACATGTATTAGGAAGATAATCAAATCATTATTCATAATAATAAACTACCCAATACTTTATGTTAATATAAGCTTATACCTTTACATATGTATGTATTATATTGCATTTTCACTGTTTTTGATCTTCAGAATATTCTATAAAAGGGGCAACTTTATTATTTTATCTTCATATTAATCTATAATTATTTCTCCGTTGGAGAAAGTAAACTGGGTCATATAACCACTTTTACCAACAAAACAAGTTTTTACATAGATCGCTGATTACATCTTTTAAATAAAACTGGAAGCACAGGGTGCCCCTGAGTGGCGCAGCTGGTTAAGCATCTAATTCTTAGTTTTGGCTCAGGCCATGATCTCAAGATTGGGAGACAGAGCCCCAGTCAGGCTCCATGTTCTGTGCGGAGTCTGCTTAATTTTCTCCCTCTCCCTTTTCCGCCTACCCCAACCCAGTTCCAGCTCTAAAATAAATATATAAGAAATGGAAGCATATTTTATTTTTTGTTGTTGCTGCTGTTTCAAGATTTTATTTATTTATTTGTGTATGTGAGAGAGAGAGGAAGAGAAAGAGCACTAGCAGGGGGAGCAGCAGGCAGAGGGAGAAGCAGGCTCTCAGCTGAGCAAAAAGCCGTATGCAGGACTCCATCCAAGGACCCTGGGATCATGACCTGAGCCGAAGGCAGATGCTTAACTGATTGAGCCACCCAGGCATCCCCACAAAATGGAAGCACATTTTAAGTTTAGAATTGTCTGTTAATTGATTCTTCAGGAGCCAGCATATGTTGCAATTAGACTCAGCAGAGCATCAATAAATACACCAAAGAAATAGTATGTTTTTAATAAAATTTTGAAGTCTCTTTCATTCTGTAATCCAAACACTAAAATCCTACCTATTTTAAAAGAGAAGATGAAATAGATAAAATTAAACAGACAAAATGTCCTTCTTATAGAATGTATCTTTACTGAAGGAAAAACGCATACTGCAGAGCTGACTACAAGCATTTGGTGTTCCAGTATAGTCAGTCTCCTTTCCATTATTTCTCACCACAAAAAGGAAGAAACATCTCTCAGAAGTTTCCATATGCTGTTCAGTACTTTAATACCTGAGAATGCCCTTCTATATGTCTCCTAAAGCATAAATTGCTAGGCTCATTTATCTCTGTGGGTTTCTAACATCACTTTAACAAGCATTTCCAGTGATTTTGAATCCATTGTAAATGATCTGAATTTTTAAAATTTTTACATTTTGAGAAAATAATTAAACAGCATAACTGGGGAAGAATAAACATTTTCATATATTTATTTAAGAAGATAAAATGCCCAAATTTATGTCACTATAATTATCTATAAAATAACTATTAAGCATGCTCTAATTAAACCCTATCAAGAATAGAGAAGATACATTAATTCAAGAAAACTACACATGTGTATACGTCTGACTGCTGAAGCATAATACAGAAAAACACTTTTTAAACTAAGACACAGCAGGGCCCCTGGGTGGCTCAGTCTTCAGCTCAGGTTAAGCCTTTACCTTCAGCTCAGGTCATGATCCAGGGGTCCTGGGATCAAGCCCCATGTCGGGCTCCCTGCTCAGCAGGGAGTCTGCTTCTCCCCCACCTTCCACCCTGCCTGTGCTCTCTCTCTCTCTGTCTGAAACAAATAAATAAAATATTTTTAAGAAATAAAAAAAATAAATAAACTAAGACACTGCATGAAAAAAACAAAAGAATAGTGTCCTGAGTTGGATTCTCCAGGAAGTAAAATCTGAGATGTAATTCAATGTGCAGAAAGTCTATAAGGCAATGCCCTTGGGCACAGCTATAGAAGAAAGGATAAGAGCAGATTTGAGCAGGTGAACAAATGGAAGTGCAATGCCAGCTGGTATCTGCTTCCTCTGGCTCCATGGGAACCTCTGGAGCAAGCATGGCTCATCAGAGTTGTCCTGGGTTGGTTTCAAACAACTGAACCTTTATTATCTCTTCTATAAATTAGTAATAGTGGGTGGGCTGCACATGCGAGGCATGACTTTCAGTAAAGTAGTTCTCTGAACCTGATGCAACTGCTCAAGGGGACTAAGGGATGAGGGGTATCTACTGACCGTACTCCCAACAACTGGGGCAATGAATCCTCCCTGGATGGTGAATCTTTGCTGAGCTTCACCATGTCAACCACAAACACTTGTGAGTTATAAAATAGGAGATATCAGGGCACCTGGGTGGCAGCGTTGTTAAGCGTCTGCCTTCGGCTCAGGGCATGATCCCGGCGTTATGGGATCGAGCCCCACATCAGGCTCCTCTGCTATGAGCCTGCTTCTTCCTCTCCCACTCCCCCTGCTTGTGTTCCCTCTCTTGCTGTCTCTATCTCTGTCAAATAAATAAATAAATAAATCTTTTAAAAAAATAAAATAAGATAGGAGATATCAAAAACAACTGTCTGAACAAAACACTATTTATATATTTGAGTGACATGACAGGAAAGAATAATTTATTTTACCACTAAAAGTTAATTTAAATAATATTATTATTGTGTTACAACAAGTTGTGCTAATTCATGGATTTGGTTTTTTTTAGTTTTGTTCTCTTTTGTTTGGTCCTGGAGTAGCTGGATCATTTTTTTTTTGTTGTTTTACTTTGTTTTTTCCCAAAAGCAAACTCCTTTATTACATACCTTGCACGTAACAAAAGAAGAATACTAAATGAAAAAAGTTTATTCAGGAACTTTGAAATTTTTATATCAAACATATTTAAGTTATACTGTCAAATTTATTATATTCTTATTAAAACAACTCACTTTCAGTGACTCGAGGACAGCTATTGACTACGGAAATATCACAAATATGCTGTCTTATCATCTTTTTAATGATGTCCAGAACAATCTACACTGGAAATACTCTCTGTGATATTGATGCCTACTGCATATAAACCTAAGTCAGTTTGATGATTCACACTTATGTTCCTTTTGGTAAATGTCAGTCCTTTCTATAGAGGTAGGTAATGAATATTGGCTTCCCCACTGACAATCTACTGTGTATAATGTTACTATTCCAATTCTCACATGGAATACCACCACACATATCTTTAGGAACAAACTGATCCAAAATACATGGATAGCAGGTGTTCTCTAATCTCACTGCAGTCACTGTTCTTTGTTCTTTGGAAGCTATGACAGCACCTTGTATAAAAATTTCATTCAAGGCAGGTGCAGCCATATTCTAGAGGTAAAATTCAGCTGAGCATTTACACAGAGTCTTGTGAGAAAGGATCCTCTGAGTCGGTTTCTGGACACAAAACCAGTTTGAAATAATAAGCCCAGGGCATCATTCCAAATGGTGTAGATTATAGAGCTGGATACATCCTACAACCCTATTCTTGCAAGGGTAGAAATTCCTGTACACTATATCTGGCAATTCACACACCACGAACACTCATTTCACCAATTAAAGAAATCATTTATATGATCTATTACATTGACACATCCTCCGGGGTTGACTGAGTATCATATTAGCAGAAATACGTAAAGTAGCTTATTCTGCATTGCAGACTTCTAAATAAAATTATTTGAATGCATCCAGTGGGGAGTGCCTTTCTAAAGAGGATAGGTCAGAAATTAGCTGTTTATGTGTGGGGAGGGGGTTGGTTAAATCTAATTAATACTACAAATATTTCCTATCCAGGCTGCAATATCTCAAATTAAAGACAAATAGTGGCATAAGAACACAGAAGTAAAACTAAACTCAAGAACACACACAAAAAACTAAAAGAATGTGAAATAAAGTGTCAAATGTTATTATTATAAGTAATTTTGGTAACTGTAGTCAGTCATCACCAGGGTATATCACCAATATACAATGTTTTCAGTATGTTACCTAATACATGATACCATGTTCATAACCAAGGCAGCCTATTAAATGTACTTATCTAAGTTACTCATTAGGTCCATGACTAAACACTGAGATACAGATTCCAAAATATGCCTGACATATAACTCCAATGTTTGTTCCTTTAGTATACTGGTTTGTACAATTAATTTATAGTATTTCAGTGTAAAGATAAAGACAGAAACCAAACCCTAACTAAGAAAAGAAGTGTGTGTGTATGTATGTGAGAGATTGAGACTGAATGTGTGTGTATAAATGTGTGTGTATATGTGTGTGTTTATTTCCGTAACAGAAAAAAAAATGCTCTGGGCACCATGTTATACTATAAACACTAAATATCTAATGTCATGTTTGAGAAAGAGAATAGACTCCTAGGTAATAAAATTATTACAAGGAAGGGCAACTTTTCATACAATCAATGTATCAAAAATGTTAAAATATCAAATAGAGTGCTACGCCAAGCTATTTGAAATGCATATAAAGCTAGGACAATAATGTATGTCATGTATTGTTAGAGATGGTTTTCTAATGATGATTACCCTGCCACACAGGATGGTGGGTGTTCTTTAGTTCACAAAAGGATAATTACTATCATCTCTGTGTTTCATGTTATTAAAATGTTGTTGTGTGCTTGGGGGTCCCGAGCAGAGATAACCCTAACATAATCAAATTCAAGACTCATCTGAACAGAAAACTAAGTCAACAACCACAGTCAGCTAGTGTTCTGACTGAGTATCAGAAACTAGCATCTGGACAAGTAATTTAAAACCACCTCAGGCTCTTACTCTCCTAGCAGTGTAGCATAACAAAGAGAAAGTACAAGAAACACAATCATAGCCTCTTAGAGATAGAAGGGTCATATAGTCCAATCTCCATCTCAATGAAGAAATACCTTGTAGAGTGTGCTTAAGAAATGGGCATCAGTCTCTCCTAAAATAAATCCATGGCAGAAAGTGTATGGAGAAGAGGATTCCTTTATTTGGAAGGCTTATCATTCTCAGAAAAGTCCTTTATTATTTAGAGTGAAAATATGCCTGCCCATTGTTCCTAGTACTACATTATGAAAATACACTCCATATATTAACTTTCTTCCAAATGAAAAGTTTTCCACATATTGTGAGATACAGTAACGTCTCTGGTTTACCATCTCTTCTTCCGGCCAAACTTTCAAGCTGCCTTAACCTGTCCTTCATATGAACCCTCCAAAACCTGGGAAAATTTGCTTAGGGAATATCTATCAATTTTCTCTTTCTGTGTGGCACCTACAACAGGATAAAATGTGCCA
Source organism: Ailuropoda melanoleuca (assembly GCF_002007445.2). Lineage (NCBI taxonomy): Eukaryota > Metazoa > Chordata > Mammalia > Carnivora > Ursidae > Ailuropoda > Ailuropoda melanoleuca. The sequence goes on along the minus strand of NC_048218.1, from coordinate 181,914,938 downwards.
TCAGTGGAATGACAAACAAAAGTTCATGGGCAGAGAATATGTTCTCCATATTTGGACACTATTCTACTGTAACTATATTTTTTACAGCAGTATGTGTACATCTGTCCTCTTGCTTGCCTTCACCAGGAACAAATCACGTCTATACAACTTGCAGTCAAACAAAAATCTCTGATTTGCATCTAGATTTCCATTCATTCTTGTGCAAGTATGTCATTTATTTTGAAAATCAAAATAGAAATTTTTAGATATAATTCTCCTATTTATGCTTTTTGGTTTCTGTTAATCATTACAGCTATTTATGACCTTCAAAGTCAAGGCATAATGAACTTCACATATGCACAGGCATATCATCTTTGCTCAAGGTCTTTGTACATACTGTGTCCTCTTCCTGAAAGGCCTCTTCCAAACACACACACTCACACACTCACTATTCTCAACTTCTTTCAAGAAGTTTCCTTTTTCCTTATTCTTTAGTTCTGACTTAAAAGGATCGTCCAGGAGAGCCTCAAAGAACGATACATAAATAGCTTATTTACATGCTGTTTATACATTGAAGCACTGCTAATCAACATTCAACATTCTCACTGAACAGCCAGCACCAGTCTCCCATGTGGAGCATTCTGTAACTTGAACTCATATTTTCTGTTCTGTTTTACCATGTATACGTTTTACTTTCATATTTAAACAGTGATGTGTTTAGCATAAAAAAAGTTACAGAAATCATACATTTCTGTCCTTAATCTAATAAATCAGATTATAATACCATTGCCATTTTTGGTTCATTTTACTACTATCCCTAAGGATTCAAACATACTTTGTTGTTTTGGCATTTTTTAAAACCCCCAATTTGTTGTGACTCTTTAAGAAGAGACTCAAGAATTCCAATGCACAACACAGAATTTTTTCAACATTTATATATCACTGTTTGTGAAGTTTGAGCATTTTTTCACAATCTGAGCTTATAATATAGCACCAATAATTTCTTTAGATGATTCTTTTTTCTTTTTCATTGGAATTGTTTTCAAGTGCAGAGCTGAAATTGTATTTTAGAAGCTCTCATTTTTTTCAGTTATATTCTTTTAGAATTCAAAATCATAATACTTTAAGTTTTAAAGTAATTTTTTTTACAGATTTATTGATTTTAGAGAGAGAGAGAGAAAGACAGCGTGCGTGCACACACACAGGGAAGGAGAGGAAGATGAAGAGGGAGAATCTCCAAGCAGGCTCCCCACTGAGCACAGAACACCCTGGGGGGAGGGACGCTGGATCTGACCACCCAGAGTTGAAACCAAGAGTCAGCCACTTAACTAACTGAGCTACCCAGGCACCCCCTTAAAACAATTTTCTAAAAACCATATTTCAGTATAACCTAAATATGAAAGAAAAAAAGTCATTAAATGTGTGACTCAAACAATTTTCACCAAAGTAGTACACCCACAGAACCAGAAAAACCAGAGATTTGGAAAAGCAGAGATGCATTCCTGTTTGCCTTAAAAACAAAAACAAAAACAAAAAACAAGCAAACAACAACAACAAAAAAAAACTGTCCTGTGAGAAAAACCACCTGTCAGGAAATAGTAGGAGGTCTTTAGGAGCTGAGGTTCTTGGTTCTAAAACTACATGGAAATGAATTCTGCCAACAACCAATGAGCTTGAAAGAAGATCCAAAGCTTTATATGAGATTGCAGCCCCTGGTAACACCTTGATTTCAGCCTGCTGAGACACTGAGCAGAAGATTCAGATAACTCATAATCCTGGCCCACAGAGACTGTAAGATAATAAATATGTGTTGCTCTGAGCCATGAGTTTGTGGTAATTAGTCACACAGCAAAAGAAAACATTTACGTACTAAATCAAAATCTGCATTTTTAACAAGAATCTCTTGATTCTTATGCCTATTAAAATTTGAAACATTTTAATTTGATCTGTGTTGAAGTAACACTCTCAGAAATAGCTCCAAACAAAGGGGTAAGAAATAACAGGAACATATGTTATTAGATAATAATACATGTTTTATTATTCAATAATTTTATATTAAAAATATACATGAAATAAAAATTTAAAATTTGCACATATTTTTAAATATTTCATTTTCTATTTTAATGGTATAAAAAGATTTTCTCACTAAATTTATTAGCAGTAATGTTGTTAATAACATTATTATATCTATTTGATATTTAAATATCTTACAGGGGCGCCTGGGTGGCACAGCGGTTAAGCGTCTGCCTTCAGCTCAGGGCGTGATCCCAGCGTTATGGGATCGAGCCCCACATCAGGCTCTTCTGCTGTGAGCCTGCTTCTTCCTCTCCCACTCCCCCTGCTTGTGTTCCCTCTCTCGCTGGCTGTCTCTATCTCTGTCAAATAAATAAATAAAATCTTAAAAAAAAATAAATAAATATCTTACAGAGTAATGTTTGTGAGCAAGTTACTAAATGTTCAATATTTTTGAAAACTTTTGGTTCACATGATTGTAGACAAATTTAAATGGAAGGATATAAATTCAGTTTTTATGTATCCTTAATTTTTAAAGAGGTAATAGCTACTAAGTTGAGAAATTAAAATACATTATAGTATGTTGTAATAAGCTGACAAGGGACAACAATATACCTAGTGTCCAGTTCTTGGTTTTTCATACTACTCTTCTTTTTTTTTTTTTTTAAAGATTTTATTTATTTATTTGACAAAAAGAGACGGCGGGAGAGGGAACACAAGCAAGGGGAGTGTGAGAGGGAGAAGCAGGCTTCCCGCCAAGCAGGGAGCCCGATGCAGGGCTCCATCCCAGGACCCTGGGATCATGACCTGAGCTGAAGGCAGGCGCTTAATGGCTGAGCCACCCAGGCACCCATCTAATACTATTCTTCAATAAAGGAAACAAGGAATCCTTGGATAAATGGCTGATTCCATAACTGGGGCAGGTAACATAAAAAATGAGCGTGGACCTTCTGGAGCTTCTTGTAGGGCCAGAAAGTAAAGAAGTGCTCCAAACATACACACACACACACACACAAAACCTCACAATATGAGGATATATTTAAACCACATGGGAGCTGTGTCCCTCTGTCAATAGCCAATACTGGAATAATTATAACAATACTGGAAATTATAAGATAAAAATCGTGAGTTCATACTAAAATAAATGACAAAAAAAATGGGGATGACAGACAAATCTTCAGTACAGAATTATTCTAAATAATTTATGTAGATATTGTTCCCTCAAGGATATACAGCATGTAAGACTCCAAACAGCCAAAACAATCTTGAAAAAAAAAAAACAAAATGGAGGCATCACCATTCCTGATTTTAAAATATGTTACAAAGCTATGGCAATTGAAAGAGTATGGTATTGATATATTTAGCCAGTAATATATAGACCAATGGAACAGAATACAGATCCCAGAGAAAAAGCCACAAATACACTGTTATTGATCTTCAATAAGTGTACCAAGCATACACAATGGGGAAAGGATAGTCTTTTCACAAATAGTACTGGGAAAATTGGATATTCCAATGCAAAATAATGAAACTGTACCCTTATCTAACATCATACACAAAAATCAATTCAAAGTAAAACCTGAAACTGTAAAATTCCTAAAGGAAAACACAGGGGAAATCCTTCTTGACATTGCTCTTGGAAATGATTTCTTGGATACGATAGGTGGCAAAAGTAAAAATAGACAAGTGGGACTCTGTCAGGCTGGTAATCAACCAAACATTCAATTAATCGGTCTACGGTTTGGGGTTTTTGTTTGTTGTCGTTGTTTTGTCTCTGTTGATTAGCAAAGCAAGGTTCCAGGCCAGCCCACATATAGTAAGAACTCCATCTACACTTGGGGTGAAGTCATATGACCACCACTATCTTTTCCCATAGCAGCCACAGACATGGTTAGGGAAGAACAATAACACACACAGAAATGCAACAATTAAATGAGTCAATATACAATAATAGCTTGAATTTAAATTAAACATCTATTATGTGCCACAGAGGGTTTAGCTGTTTTACATACCTAGTCAAACGGTCACAACTCAGTAAGCTGGCCATTATCCTTATTTTATCTGTAACTAGGATCCAGAAAGATTAAACAATATGCTCAAGGCATGTCTTCACAGGTACTAAGCAGTAAACTTGATGTATGAATCTTAAGAAGAAGGAGGATTCTTGCTCTTAACCACCAGGATACACTGACTACTGATACAAAATTAAACGTCAAATAAGGCACACAAAAAACAAATGCTTTCAGAATTATGCTATGCAAATATTTTTCTTATATAGGGAAATATGAGCATTTTCTGTTTAGTAAGTAGAAAAAACATGTCTTATATATGTACAAAGATTAAATGTCTATTCTGACATTGCTATTGAAGAGTCACACAAGATAACATCTTCAACAGCTGGAAGCTGATGGTCAATTTTATATTTACTGTGAACCCCTGGATTCAATGATACTGCCTTCTTTTAGTTCTCAATGTAAGCAGGTATAAAGTCAAATGATCTACGACTAATGATGACATAAATGTGCAGCAGCCACTCAACTATCTGAAAGTCGCTTATCACTACAGCATGGATTTTCTCACGCTTCTTCCCTCTCTTTTCTCAACTACCTTCTATTTCTTAAGTCTTTGTGCTTCAGCATGAGAGAAACACATCAAACCAGGTCTCCACAAGGTTGATGTGGACCGGTGAGAAATTCAGTAAATCAATGAATGCATGCTACAAAAAATATCTCGTTTACTTTGCCCCCTACAGAATGTCATTAGGAGGTTCATGTAAAAAGTTGGACTTAATTTACATGCTGCTAAATCAGAATTTAAGAATCTTTCAACATCCATAGCCAGATGCCTATTAGAAACACCACTAAATTATGAGAGTCACAGCTACAAAATAAGGAAATAAACATGTGGTGGGATATTTATACTTTATGGTATACTAGTCTTAGCATGTTAGCTCAATAGAATCACCCAGTTCAATTTTTTTGTTGTTTTCTGTTTGTTTGTTTTTTGTTTGTTTGTTTTAAAAAGCTTTAAAAGTGCTCTTTGCAAAGATAAATCAGAAGGCACTCTGGATATGCAGATAATTTTGTCCTGTTTAAATACCACATTTCTTGAAAAATTAAACTGCCATAGAGGGAAGTTAATAAAGGTATCTTGAAAACAAACCACCTAATAAATAAATGAACTAACCACAGATCTGGAAAGAGAAAATGGATGAGTGCAATAATCTTCTTAAAACATGTGAATGTCACTTCCATTCACTTCAATTTGCATGCAAATTAAAATCCTCTTTGAAAATCCTGCTCTCCTTTTGTCTACATTAGAAATAGCTGCTCTAGGGAGAGGCCTTTTCTTCTTGGAAGACTATCTTGACATTCAACCTCACTGGTGAGAATCAGGAGTCCTGTTAGCTTCAGTAACAACTCTGGATGTACTTCCTAGCATTCATCATATTGGCTGACTGACTCACTCACTTTTCAGGGACAAAGATTTTTTTTTTTTTAAAGATTTTATTTATTTATTCGACAGAGATAGAGACAGCCAGCGAGAGAGGGAACACAAGCAGGGGGAGTGGGAGAGGAAGAAGCAGGCTCATAGAGGAGGAGCCTGATGTGGGGCGATCCCATAACGCCGGGATCACGCCCTGAGCCGAAGGCAGACGCTTAACCACTGTGCCACCCAGGCACCTCGGGGCAAAGATTTTTAATAACCATTTCTACATCCAGGGTCTGATAGGCATTTTGGCCATTTGGCTAAGTATCGATGAATGAATGGATGAATGAGTGAATGAATAACACGCAGAAGGCAGAGCACACTTTCATTCTGTTGTTCTCATGTGCTCTTCACCAATGGTTGGAATTACAGAGACGCAGAAATGACTTCCAGAACTGCTAAGCAAGATGCAGACTACCTTTAAGGCTGTAAACTGCTGCCTTTAGTGTTTGTGCATAGGATGTCAGAAATGCACTGGATGAGATCCTTGCATTTAGAAGAATATGGAGTAAATAACTTTTAAAGTTCCTTCTGATAACTTTTTGGGTCCCTTTTTTAAAGCAGGACATTTTGATAAAAGTCTGCTTTAGCTATACCTAAGCATTTTGAGTAAATCTATTTCACATTCAAATTCTAGTCCATACACAAGTAGTTTTTTTAAAATAAAAAACAATTCAACTCTCTACTGATCACATACCTGCCAGTTCCCTTTTTAAAGACTAGTACAAGGTACAGTGCATAAAATGAAATTAACATATATTTTATTTATTTTTAAGTTTAGGTTAACCAAAAGTACTTCTTAATTATATTTCCACTTCTGCCCTGAATTAGGGTATGCTTAAGTAAATCATTTTAACTCTGGATCCTATGAAACACTACAATCTGTCTCACCAGGGAACCCTGTGTATTGACGAACTAAAATTTCTAAGTTAGTGAAGATGTGTTATGACATGTAAAACGCAAAGTCATCAGTATTAATATAATTCTGTTGAGGTTCACTGTTAAAACTCTTTTCTTGCCAACCTTTTATTAACTAAGCTCTCAGAACAAATTAATAAATTCTGAGTGATCTAACCAAAAGAAAAAATAAAATCTATTACCAATACCAAGAGTTATCCATGCAGAGTTAACAGTAACAAAAACATGACATCAAATTAAATGGCAGAGCTACACAGAATTTTAATTAGCTACCAAACTATACTTCATATTAATTATAAATAAATGATAGAAACATAGATAGAAAACAACAAAATTACATCTTGCTTCAGAACTCTAATGTAAATATGACATGTTCAGAAAATAAACAGATATAAAAGATTTTTAAATGCCCTTAAAGATACTATGTTGAACCATAATGAAACTGCGAACAGTCAACTATTTTCACCTTAAAAAATTACAATTTCAACTCTATAAGGTACAAGAAAAAGTTAATCTTTAAAGTTTATACAAAGAATGGGCCCCTTTTTATTTTTCAGAATACATGTCTTTCTTTAGAAAATTTTAGGTTTGTATCTAAATTGGAAAAAAAAGAGATTTCAGTCTTTATATGATATAGAAAAAAAATCCATCACCTATATTTTGGAACATTTATTGTCATTTACAAATAAACACAAAAGCTCAGATATTAATTGAAAACAAAATATTATGTTTTATCTTCATCCAACTATTCTCCTTGACTTATGATCAACAAATGCTCTATGCACACACTCAAAAAATCAAATTAGCCTTCAGAAGTATAAATTTTGAAACATGAAAATATCAAAAATACTAATTTTTCCTTTTTGTCTTGTTTTATAGCATCAGTGCGTCTATGTGGTTAAATTCCAGTGTTCAAACTATCCAACTTAATGTTTGATTTGTATAGTATTTTTGACAGATGTCTTAAATTTTAGTATTTAAAAACAGTCTTAGAACATTTTAATCATGATTTTACTAAAAGTTAAAGTGTTTTATTTTAATATGGATGAAGTTTTTAACAAAGAGAAAGTATTAAAGAGTTTACAATAAAAAATATATAAAAGTTTCATAAAGAGTCAAAATAAGTCAGATAGGATTCACTATTTTGTGTTTACTTAATTAAACACTTCTAGAAACTGAAAAGAAACAGGAAGGGGTTATGTAGGCCTTCAAAAACTTTATTTACAATTCATTTACTTAATGTGTATACTGTAACACTCATAGAGTAAATTTAAGTGGATTAAAGTGCCCACACTACTTTGTTGGTGCAAAATTACTCTGGGTTAATTGCCTGAAATCTGCACAATACACATTAAATACCACCAGAAATTCTACAGTCTTCTCAGGCAACCTGCCCTAAACTCTGGTTATAATATACCTCCCAAGATTTACTTTAATATGATGCCTCATGGTTACCTGATAGCCAATGATCTGGCCTTCTGTGACTGTTCCTTAATAATAAACACTCCTTCAAAGGTGTGGTGTTCATGTATTCTCTCCAAGTACAGACTCTTTACCCCACATCTTCCAGATCCTAAGCGGTGATGTGGGATAGCACACTCCTTCCTAAACTAGTTGATAGGTGCGGACATATGAAAATTCTTTGAAAAACATACTCTATATGTTTTCCTGATCTTGTGGAATCTTGTCCCAGTTTTACGACCAACACTTCAAATAAGAGCTGCTAATTTAATATCTATGATAAATTATAATTCAGTTTCACTGGCTGGGACTTTTCTTAAACCATAATATACATCAGAATTGGGTAACTCAAGAGTTACATTTTTGAGAACTTTATTGAAAAAAATCTACCTATAAGGATATCCAGAAAACTTTCACTTAGGAAATTATCATAAATGCAATGCTGACATTCTTTTACAATATAAGCAGTGGCCATTGCTTGGATATCTGAAATACAAACTTCTGAATAATGACTAGTCTATACTATAGTCTCACAGGGCTAATCCTTTTTTTTCGTGATGAAGCCTAGTAAAAGACAGTCTTGCTGCATATGTTTAGCTTTCCTTAAAAAAAATAAAGAACCCAACAAGTATCTCATCAAGAGTCCCTCCTGTGCTTGGTTTAAGATAAAAATGATAAATACAAATTTAGGCATCATGATCACCAATATGAGACTTTTCATTTTGTTCTCAGGTTTGTAGGTCAGTAGATTAAATGAGTCATTATGAAGGCTGAAGAGTAAAGTTATAAACTATAAAATGAAGACGTGAATACATAAATTCATAAATTATATAATTATGTATAATACTTAAAATTAGCTAATTCACTAATATTTAGCCAAAATAAAAAGTAAATAAGTTACTTCTTACCTCAATGAATTTTTGGTCAAATAAAACAAAGCACCTATAATAAAGTATTACAGATGTATAAAAAAACAACTGGACCTAAAACAAACATAACTGGAGCAAATATACGAGACAGTTCAAGCAGCATATTAAATGGAGTTTCTTGTATGGAGCTTATGCAAATACCATAGATTTTCTTTATTCAAAAGTAAAACCAATCTCTCTCTCTTTACTAGATTCTACCATTATCTATTACTTGAATTCATACATTTAGCAATTCATTCAGCAAATATTTATTGAACACTCCATGCAAAAAAAAAAAATCAAACTCGTGAATCGCATAGTCTTTTCTGCATCCACAATAGAATAGTTGAACTCTCTATTGTTGAGGCTAGTGACTATATTTTCACATGGGAAGAGTATTGCTAGTCTTTTCAAGCTGATAAAATTTCTGATCCAAAGAACTGCCCACCTGTCCCCAGAATATATATCTCTATCATGTTTTCTTACAGTCTGATTAAATTATGATTTCCAGAAATGCTAATTCATGGAAACCACTCCCACATACACAGTTCAACAAGAAATTCCAGAGGAAAGAACATAAAAAATTCTCAGAGTGAAGGAAAAAGCAACATACAAAAATCTATGGATTTGGTTAGGAGGCTGTAACCAGAATCCTGGCCATCCTTAATGTCTTTGTCAAAACCTTTTCTGTAACAAGTATTGTATAAGTGGAATTTTTTCAACGACGAGGTTATTGACAGAACCCAAGCCAAGACCTGTCCTAAGAGAGATAGGAATGTGAAACTGGAAAACCCAAAATTGTTAAGAACCAAGTTCTATCTTCCCCTTTATCCTTTTCTTTCTTCCTTGCTTCTCTTGGTATCCCCGACCCATCCTTTTCACTTACCAATGCACTTGAAAGAGGGTCAGTTTGCAGCCAAACTAGCTGCATAATTTAAGGTCAGGATAACAGCCCAGTCCTATTTGTCAGTATGTAACATCATGTGATACAAACCTGACTGACAAGGGCCATTAGAGTGGGAAGTGGGAGGAGGCAGTACTGCTTTAAATGAAGAGGAGGTCATCATGGGCTAGACACACATTAAAAAGTGGCTACTATACTTGCCAACATTACATTTCACAGATTTTTAAGGTCTTTTTCACCTTTAAATAAGCCCTTTGGCATTTCTTTTCTCTTTTTAAAGTGTAATTAAAAAGTATAAATATATTAATGCCATAATAATTAAGACAACTAATTTCCTATTATTTAATCCAGGGACATATCAGCTCAAGTGATTCACAAAATATTAAACAATACAACAAAATTACTGTCCAACAGTCTTGCAGTTCCACAAACTGTAATGAAAAATATTAATAAGCTTATTCAGAAACATGAAGAAAACAGCCTATTAAATTAAAAATAAAAACCAAAAATATATATTAATATAAAATGTTTAAGGTTTGTTATTTAAGCTGATAAGAAAACACTAATTCAATAGAGAAAATAGGCAAGTGATGTGTACAGATAATTAACACAAAAGGAAATATAATTAATAAACAAACATGAAAATGTTTCATTCACCACAATCTATCAAACTAATTTCAATGCCAGGGATAAAGAGTCAGTGTACTATCCATTTTTTAGCCCATGTGCCCACAGAAATTGTGTGCAAAATGAGTCCTGAGGACTTAACTATTAGACAAGAAAAAAAAAAGAATTTCTAAAATACAAAGTGTCTTAAATGTTATTTATATTTTGCTTTAGACTTACACTATGTATTCCCCAAATCAAGATGATAGAATTTAGTTCTATTCTCTGTTAATCCCCCCAAAATTCATCATCTTTATATTCTGTAGTTTCTATAACAATAAAATGGCTTTGGCTTTATATTCATTTTGCAAAAATAAGAAAAATTTATTGAAATGTTAGCTTATCAGTAATTTCAATAGTAATTGAGCTCTTGACCATTTTCTATCTCATTTTGTACTTAGAATTTTTTTGACAGGTCATGAAGAAAGCAAGTAAAAGGACATCATATTCTGTGAGTTTTGCATAGATACTACATATTATTTACATTAATTACTTGTTATCTATGAAATCTGCATCTGTATATAGCCTATTTATATTGTATTTTATTCTATGTGTATTTTTCAGCTTTCTCTAATAGGAACTCAATGAGAAACAACATAATGACTAGTTAAAATAATAAATCTGATCATCTGAGGTCCAGACAAAAAATGTTTACTGTAAGAGCTCACTATGAGGGAGGCATTAGACCATTTGCTAAAAATATGAAGATGATAAAGACGCTGGCTATAAAAATGTTAAAAGGTAGTAAGGGGAAGACTGACAAGTAAAAGTAAAATATAGTAAGGAGAAAACAAGACGTTTAAAATAAAATAGGGAAAAAAGCTGAAAGAAGGAGCTATGGGACTACGGTACGGGTAAAGGACCCATTCAATGAAATGAGGAAAAAGTTTTTAGGAGAGATGGTGCTTGAACTGAATCTTGCCAGGGACCTCACTTAAATGATAAGATAGTGATGGTTGATATTTTGCTTTCATCTTTTAGATTTTGATTTAGGAATTATTTTTAATATAAATACTTGGGAGCATGACTTTCTTTGGCAAACACCAGCTAGCTTTTTATGAAAGAATAATCTGTTAGTAGCAATCTAAACTCAGAAACCAAGTACAGCATGCTAATCCTGGCTATGTGATAAATAAATAAAATTAAAATAAATGATCCAGTTTAATCAATAGCACCATTTAGAGAATAAAAATGTCATTTTTTAAAACTTTTAATACATGGACTAGCTGCATTGGCCATAGTTACCCAGAGTTCAAGGATCGGTCAACATTAAATACTAGCAGAATAATAAAATGAGTGATAAACTTTCCAAATGAAATTTCTTCTAAACATGAAGTCAGGGAAATACTGCATGAGTTGCAAAATTTCCTATAAAAAATATTAATTTTCCAAAATATCTTAAAGTATGCATTTCTTGAAAAAGAAAAAAAAGGAACTAAACTCATGGCTTCTGGTTTTCCAGACTCAATATACTGATTAAAACTGCTACCAACATTTATCACTGAAAGACTGAAATCTGATTTTTAAGACATCATTTATGAGTTTCATAATGGGTGCTTACAATGCCTTACTTACTCTGTTTTTCAGATTTATGCCTTTTTCAGATTAACTGCCTGGAGCACAGCCTCCAAACTGATGTGTAAAAAACTGAAGCGCATGCACTTGATAATTATGTGTAAAATGAAGCAGATTATAAGTAGCCAAAATTCTGAAACCAGCAAAATTTACCAGAAGAGAAAGAAAGTTGAAGAAAAGAAACAGACCTCACAAAGTCTATAAAAGTAGAGGACATTATTGATGACTACAGAGTCCTTGGGATTGCCATGAGCATCCTTGTTTCAGAGACCTGTTAGGTAACTAACGTTTATGATGGAGAGACGAAGTCATCAATAAAGTATTCTAAAATACTTATGTCTATGGCGTCATGGAGATACATAATTCATTTTAGAAAATTTCAACTGTAATAGTAAAATACCCCAAAATATTTTGAATATGAAGGAGAAATTATATTTATGCAGAAAAATCACTTCCACGTATCATTATAATTTCAGAAAAATACCTGTAGAATTTTATCTTCATTTTAATTTTGCTTAGGTAATTTGTATTTTTGCAAGCTACACTTTACCAATTTATGATTTAAACATGAAGACCATTTCAAAAATTTTACAATCAAGTTAAATGAGGATGTTCTGTCATATCAAGTCTTTTTCCATATATATCCTCTCACTGATATAAAACTATTAGAAAAATGTTTCCATTAGATGAGCTACAAGAGTTAATACCAGTTCCATAAAACTCAATATAACATGCCCATGATAACTTTCCTGGACCTAGGATGCATTGCATTTTCAAGAAAACTTACTTTAGTATACTTTAATAATTTAATAGTAGGAATTATTTGCACTTCTGGTCATGTAAGTATAGTTTCTCACTTTATTTTTTCTCTAAATGAAAGTCTTCTCTGAAAATGAAGCTTATTACCAAAAAAAATTAAGAATAAAGCATTTTATTTAATAAATGTTTTAGTAAAAAACAGAATCAATCAGATAACACCTGAAAAAAATACTGACCCCTACATCAAGCTGTCATTCCCGAATTAGTTTCTTAAACACATTTATATTTTGCTTTAGCATTACATTATATATTTATTAATGTCATTCAAATAAAAACTAATTTATAAATAATGCTCTTTCACACTAACCAAGGATTTAATATTTACTATATTTTCTACAAACCACTCTGGATTAATTTTTTTCTACAGAGAAGGAAAAATGCTGTGATATTTTGAAATTTCAGAAGCATGACAAGAACATAAAACAATCCCAATTTATTTTTCCCCACTAAGATTTCTGTATGACCCAGCAACCATTATTTCAGTTTCTTTCCCCACCTAAAAATATCTTCTTTATGACCTAGCAGTATAGTGTTTAATATATCAATGAGAACCTCCCATTCCTTTTGGTCATATTTTTAAAATATATTCGGAACAGGTACTTACATGAACCAAGACATTTACTCAACTGATTTGAAAACTTATATCCACATAAAACTGCCCATGAATGTTTATAGAGCTTTATTCATAACTGTCAAAAACTCAAATGAACCAAGATCCTATTCAATAGGTGAACAGATAAAACAGTTGTGATCCCCACATCATGGGAAATTACTGAGAAGCAAAAAGAACTGGATTTATCAAGGAACAGAAAAACACAGATGAATTTCAGATGAATATTTCTATATGAAAGGAAGAAGTCATTCTGAAAGTCCACATACTGCATAAGGTCAACTATTAGACATTCTACAAAAGGCAAAACTAAAAACATAAAAAATATTCCAGTGGCTGCCAACAGTTCAGAAGAGGGATGAAAGTTGAATAGGTGAAGCCCAGGAGATTTCTTAGGGTAGTAAAACTATCCTAAATGATACTTCAATGGTGGATACATGACACTCTGAAAAATTCAACCTTAACATATGCAAATTTTAAAAATATTTAGAAAGCAGATAATTCTAGAACAGTATAAAGACTGTGACAAAACAAATCCACCATATTACAAACGTATGAAACAATCTCACTGAAGAAGACAGAAGTAAAAACACCTGAACTAGTAACTTTGAAATGAGTTAGTCTGTAAGACTACCCACAAAGGGAACGATGCAGAAACCCTATACTCTACTTGATAAAGTTGTGTCCCAATACAGTAGGGGTTAACAATTCTGATACTGCCATACATATATATTAGAATTGAACAATTAAGTAAATAGGGAGCAGATGGTAGGATCCTAGTTTCTCATTATTTGAGTTGGATACTACAGATAACAAGGGGAGAGGGCTGATCATCCATATGATAATAGATTAGAGTTGGATACATCAGCAAAAACCACATTTAGTTTAATATAAGATGAATACAAAGAGAAATAGTTTTAGATATGTGTATAGAGATCTTTCTCAACTTACGATAGGATTACTCCTGATAAATTTATCGTAAGTTGAAAATATTGTAAGTTAAAAATACGTTTAATACACCTAAACTAACGAACATCATAGCTTAGCCTAGCTTAACTTAAACATGCTCAGAACACTTATACCTGCTCGGAATAGTTTTATTAGCTTACAGTTGGGCAAAGCCATCTAACGTGAAATCTATTTTATAATAAAGTGTTAAAATATCATATTAAATACTGTACTAAGAGCAAAAAAAAAAACAAAATGCTTTATGGATACGGAAAGGTTGTCAGTATGTCGGTTGTTTTCCCCCATGATGGCAAGGGTGACTGAGATCTGTGGCTTGCTGTCACTGCCCAGCATCATGAGATAGTACAGCACACCATATCACTAGCCTGGGAAAACAGACCAAAATTCAAAATATGTCTCCACTGAAAGCATACTGCTTTTGTATCATCATAAAGTTGAAAAACTGCAAGTCAAACCATCGTAAGTCAGGGACTGTCTGTATACTGAAGTTATGATATACACATGTATTCTTGCTCAGACAGTTGGGAGTGCCTAGAAGCAAAGTTACCCCAGCAGCAAAGAACACATTTAGCTCTCAGATCTTGGTTTCTAATACCATTCTCCAGTAAATGAAACAAGAGTCCTTGGTGAAATGACTGATTCTAGAACCAGGGTAGGAAGTACACAAATAAAGATAAGTCTAGAACATCTCATAATGCCAGAAAGTAAAGGTGTAACTAAAAAAAAAAAAAAAAGAAAGAAAAAAGAAAAAAAGCATAATGATGTGGTTATGTTGAAGACACAGAGGAGTCAACTGAAAGATTTCCCAATAGCTAAAGGTGAAACAATATGAAGAAAACATAAGTAAAGTCCATATTGACGAACAAAGAAAGAAAAAAAGAAACAGGCATAGAGACAGACAGAGAGGGAAGGAGATGAGCCAAATGTATCATGTGAATGAATTCTAACTACTGTATGCGGATACTCTACCCTGAAGGGGGTGGAGCATGAATCTTCATCCTTAAATGTAGGTTGTGTACACCAACTTCCTTCCAAAGACTAGGGCATGGAATATTGGTGGGGCAGGGGACTTTACAGTAAAGAAATCTGACAAACTCTACCTCACTCAAGTACTGAAGATGAACACTAAAAGTGATGTTATATAGATAACAGGTAAATCTGAAATGATATGGTAAGAATGTCACTTTAATTCTGTTGTCTTCAAACTCTAAAATATCATTCTGAGGAAATGACCAATCTCAACTAATGAACATTCTACAAAATACCTGATCAGTACTCCTCAAAACTCTCAAAGTTACCAAAAACAAGGAAAGCCTGAGAGACTATTTCAACCAAGAGAAACTAAAGCAAGCATGATGAATTAACATAATACAGTGTTCTGGAAGAGGTTGTGAAACAGCAAAAAAAATCAGGTAAAATAAAAGTTAATCTGAAAAAAATACAGACTTCAGTTAATAATAATATATATTGATACATGATTCATGAATTGTAACAAATTTACTATACTAATACAATAAAAATTAAGGGAAACTCAGTGAGGGGCATATGGGATCTCTGTGTAGTATCTTTACTACTTTTGTTAAGTCTAAAACTAGAACAAAAACATTATTAAAATTAATTTAAAAGGGCACACCTAAATACCCACATAATGATAATATGCCTCACACATAGTCATGCATGCCTATGTCATTCAACATTCTAAAGTAACTTACGACATTGCTATTATATCATGTAATGACATTAATCTAATAGTAATTAAAATTCCAGACATGTAAGGTGATCTTATTATAAACAATGAATAAAACAACCCATTAAACATAGATTTTTTTGTACAGCTTAACTAAATTACTGCCAACTACTCATCTGCATATTATTAATTACAGAAAATTATGAGCTTTTGAATAAATACCAAATTGCTGATGAAGATGAAATATATCTAATTATGTCCTCAGTTTACCAAATGATCTTGAAGTTTATTAACCTCAACTGAATATGGATAGCATATTTTAAATCAATATCTTACTATAAGGTGAATATTGAAGATTAATTGAAATGACTATTTTTTTTAATTTAATAAACACATCTGAACTGTGTTAAAAAAAAAAAGTTATTCTGGCACTTGTTAGTATTGGTAAAGAAGACTTATTCAAGCCTATCGTGATAGGTGTCAAGACTATTACACTGCGTCAGAAAGAAGAGGCTCAAAGACTAAGACAACAAGGAAAAGTAGTGATTTATAGGCAAGAAGCAGAGTGTGAGGTCAATAGGTACAAAATTACTAAGAGGGAACAGCAAGGAGAGGGAGATTCTTATTAAACCAACTTAATAAAACTCTTGCTGAAGGCAGACCAGGATGATGAGATATCAAGGGTAATGTTCAGGAATTTGATCAGATAGTCAGGGTAAAGGATTCTGTATTTTCTTTCCTTTTTTTGTGGTAGGTGGCAATTTAGAAAGCAACGGAACTTACATCCAAGGCTTGTCTCAGGGAGCCTTAAGACAAATAGATTTCTACACTCATCCAAAATAATCTTTAAAGTTTATATAGAGGCCTTCTAAAGGTTCAGTCACATACACTGTCCAGATCATCTCAACAACACATTGTTCTTGCAAACGGTTTCCACTCTGGGAACAGTAGGCAGAGCATACGTCCAAGGACAGAGGAGGAGCCTCTGATTGCTTGGATCTAGCTTGCATGTCAATTATAAGTTACATCCTCTCAATTACCTCCAACAAGATGTTGAAATAGATATGGAAAGAAGCAATCCACTGAATCTGCCACAGGGCCAGGCCAGACAGAGGAAACAACAAAAACAAAGACAGGAATGCATGAAGCTACATACCATGTTCAGTAAGAAAGAAGGTCTTGTGTGGCTTGGATATTGAGTGGATATTGGGGAATCGTGGGAGAACTCACAATAGGGAGGGTGCATTGGATTATGAAAGCAACTTTTGTGGCCTACAAAGGATTTTGGATTTTACTAGTAGGCTCATAATTACAATTTTATCTAGTGTGTTCATACTTCAGACATTCATATACCATATATGACACCTGTATAACTTTTGTCACCACTATATACTATTATTTACTTGATTTTTCTTGGGGGGTAAAGGATTCTCTTTAAACTAACTTAGCAGAATTGTTGCTACAAATGAACTAGGAAGGCCAAAGTCCCAAGGACAAGGCAGGTTAAAAGAAGGTTCAGAAGAACCTGTCATAAGTTTATTCAATGAAAGAGTGTTTCTCAACTGTAACAACAATTTACATATTCGTACTAACTTAGTTAAGACAACATATGAGCCACATTTGTTATTTATGAGGTGACTTCAAAGACAATTTCATGTTTTCAATCCAGATAACTATAGCCACTATCAGTCTACTTTTAGACACAAATAAGAACTGCCATTAGGTTTATATTGTTTAGCAATATATGCTCCTTTGAAGAATATAACTTCTCAGAAGATAATAGGAAACCATGTAATCATTTATTTTAATCACAAAAACATTCCAAGGAGAGCCAGCCACTCAACATTTGTCCTGCCCATCAGCCTGCCCAAACCACACACAGGACATTAGCTTCCTGCTTAGGGACCCTTTTCCACCTCTTAGTTCTGGCAGTACTTGCAACGTTGACCTGACTCCCTTCAAATGGCTGCTGCCAGCCTTGTTTGATATGTGCCATAGAGGATTGTTCCAGGCTTGCCTGATGACTACGGAGTAGTACTACTGAACTACCCAGTAATCTTCTCTGTAACCCAGTGGGCTGCAACCACAGCTTCTTTAAGAAGGTTTGAACCCCCCCTATTGTCCATTCCCAGGTCTCCTCCTTCAGCCTTAGGATATCTGCTATTTTTATTTTTTAATTGAAGTATAATTAATACACAGTGTTATATTAGCTTCAGGTGTACAATATAACGATTCAACAATTCTATACATTTCTCAGTGCTCACCAAGATATGTATACTCTTAAAACTCAGGGTGTTTTTCAGAGTTCTCTTTCCATTTTAACTGTTAAGCTCCTGTCAAAGCTTAATAACCCTTTAGTGTTTCTCTGTTTAAAGTAGTGTATGCTTTCTCTTTCCTGTCTAGACCAAGACTGATACGCACTGTAATACTTTCTCCCTCAGAATTTACACAAAATAGAAGATGAATGAATGGATGGATAAAAGAACGGACAGATGATGATGACAGATAGAAAAATAGATACAGATAGGTGATATTTAAATATATATTTTGTCACTTTGTATTTTGCAAATGAAATGTAATATTTATTAACAAATTGAATCAAATACAATGAAATTCGTTTTGGTTTCCCACTTAATTCCCTAAGCACCTAAATAAATAATCCATACAATTCAGCACTGTAAACTAGACATAGAAAAGATTTAGTAAGAAAATTTTACATGTCTGCATAAAAAAATTCAAGACATGAAAATATCCAGGATATTTACCCTTATTTATTAGAGAAAATTCCCATTATTGACCCTTTAGAATAAGAATTTTTTTTTCTTCGTGATTCAAATTAATAGAATAATAGGTAGTACATACTTATGGACATCTTGGTGAAGAATATAAAAATGGTAAAATGTAGACCTTACCCTAATTTCCCTGAGATCCAAGAAATGAATGTGCCACTAGACTGTTTGTTCTGTAGTATGTAAAACTAGATCTGTTCTTCGTATCAATGCAGGAAATGTACATATCTTAATTACCTAAGTATTAAAAGTACATTTCATTTTAATGTATTCAATCAGAGCTGATTATTAAATTCACTTAATTATGAGATTTATTCATCTTGAAGAAAGTTTAATATAAAGACTACACTCTAAGGAGAAAACATTCCATTAGAGGATTTATTTGGAGAAAAAGTAAAATGAATCCATATAATTAAAATCTAATTACAAATATACCAAAACCTTCATTACTACTACTTACCCATATTAGCATAATCAAATTTTTTTAAGTAAAAGCTTATTCTCTTATTAAATTTCATTTTCAACACACCAGCGGAATTTAATTCAAGCAGAACCAAATCTTGATTAATAATTGTAAAGTATCTCAAAATTTCCCAGAAGGGTCTAGTATTTTTAAAGTTATAAATTAATTATAATATTATATAGTATTAACTATCAAATGTATTACTAAGTTAGAAAGAAACGATTAGATTATTTTTGCTAAAGATATGAAGCATTCCTCCAGTTAGGAAAACTTTTTAATATTATTTAGAACAAAATTTTTTTATTTTTTTAAGATTTTATTTATTTATTTATTTGACAGAGAGACAGCCAGTGAGAGAGGAAACACAAGCAGGGGGAGTGGGAGAGGAAGAAGCAGGCTCCCAGCGGAGCAGCCTGATGTGGGGCTCGATCCCAGGACTCCAGGATCACGCCCTGAGCCGAAGACAGACGCTTAATGACTGCACTACCCAGGCGCCCCTAGAACAAAAATTTCTAAACATCCTACATTCTCTAAAGTGTGTACTGTTATGTCTGAAACCCCTTATTATAGGAATCTCTTTTAATCTTTGTGATAACAAATATTCATGAAAATAATACTGACAAATTGTTAATGTTAATAGCAGGAATTTTTAAAAAAATCATTATATGTGTTCTGTAATTAAAGTTTATGCAAATAAGACTTTTACAGAGACTGTTGATGAATGCATTTTTGCAGGTGATAAACCAAATGTCTAGGAGTGAGGTATAATTTGCGGAGAATTCAAATATACAAAAAATTTACAAATAGTATCCACTGAGTCTTGGCCAATAATAAGGCAGACTCTGTTTCTAAAATATAAACTTTAGCAATAAAAGGTCAAGAAAGCAAATTTCATGAGTTACCCAATTTTTTTCTACTACTATCAGCTATGATTAGTACGTATACTGCAAGAAAACTTTACAAACCATGTTTAATGAACACTGTACTATGTTGATATAATTCAAACTATCTTTTGGGAAAAGGTTAAAAAATACATGGCTTAAAGTTCCTTTCAATACACTGAGATAGATTTAGCAAGAGAAGTACTTAGTTGCATTAAATTAAAATTTAATAAAAGAAGAATCAAGCAGCTGAAGACAGCAATGACATACAGATATCTCTACTCTTTAGAATAGGAAAAAGAGATCTAATGAAGTCCAAATGAAAGGTGAAGCCCTGTGTAACTTTCCTATTCTAGGTAAGTGCTCGACTTGGGATAAACTGTAACTGTAAGCTCTATGCGATTTTTCCAAGATTGATTCTCAAGAATGGTAAAGTAGAGGTTAGTGTAGTTGGGTCTTCCTCTCACTCCATTATAATAGGATCCATCACTTTAAGTTATAGCCAAGGAAACTGAAAGAGATACATTTCTGACTAAGAAACTTTAAAGCCACTATAGAAAGCCAAGTAAAATATCTATGTAAAATATAAAAGACAGTTAATAATTTATTTCATGTATGTGATGTGCCCACAAGCAGCCATTGTATATTTATGTCAGCATATTTATGAGACAGTCACAAGTAGTATTTTGTTAAACCCTTTCTTCAGTTAAGGAAATTAAATTTATAAAACATCATATTAAAATTTCCAGTAAATAACAAAGGTAGGATCTGTTTGACTTCAAAGCCAATTAACTGAGAATTTACAGTTTTTATTTCTATTTCAAGTTCATTGAGATATAGTCACATACAATAAAATTTAGTCTTTACAAAGTATGAGTTTTAATTTCAGTTTCCTATTGTTCATGAAGGATTGCCAGTAATGTTCTGTTTCTTCATCTGGTTGCTGACAGTCAGGTGTGTTCAATTTGTAATGAAATCCATTAAACATTATACTTACTTATGATTCTCTGCATGTATACTATATTTCAATAAATAGTTTTAAAAATAAAAAAAACTGTGAAACTTATATAATTTTTCCTCCAAAACACTACCAGTAATTACTGGGCATACAGCTTCATGAACACTGACCTTGCATTCATAGTGTAACCTTTAAAAGCTGTTAAAAAAAAAAAAAGAAAAAGAAAAGCTGCAAGTACATAACATGGTATGTTAACTACACTGGAATTAAAATAAAATAAAGTAAATAAAATAAAATAATAAATAAAAGCTGCAAGTAGTCTTCATACACCAAAAAAATTAATTTTAAGACAGAGTTTAAGAATCATCACTATTCATTTCAAAAAGATAACATATCATAGTCTATTAAACATTAGATGTACTTTATCATTTCTCAGATTTCTCAAATATTCAATATTTTTCCTGATCAACAAAACTGAAACTAGATTGGATGCCATGTAAATGGCATTAGACTTTTAATTTGTATATTATGTCACATGTGAAGTACAGAGCATTTTCATCATGTAGATCAGAATTAAATTTCCAGGGGCGCCTGGGTGGCTCAGTCATTAAGTGTCTGCCTTCGGCTCAGGGCGTGATCCTGGAGTTCTGGGATCGAGCCCCACATCAGGCTCCTCCGCTATGAGCCTGCTTCTTCCTCTCCCACTCCCCCTGCTTGTGTTCCCTCTCTCACTGGCTGTCTCTCTCTCTGTCAAAAAAATGAATAAAAAATCTTTAAAAAAAAAGAATTAAATTTCCAATAGATGCGAGACTTGGAAGTAGATAGTATTTTTAATGTGTGGTGAAAGTGAATATCAAAGGCGCCATTTAAAAGAAAAATAAATATTATAAAAAGAAATGTTATAATTTGAAATAGGTCACGGCAAGGAAAAAGGATAGAGTCTCCCTTATTAATTTTGTGTGTTTTAACTTCTCAGTGCTTCTTCAGCTCCTGTTTCACTCTCGCTTTCTTACCTACAACTATTTAGACTACCTTGTCTACTTCTGGAATCCATAGGAATATCCAAATTCCTGGGAACACATTATATAGTTATTTACCCTGATATTTACCTGTGTCTACATAACTTGATATAATATTTAATATATGCCATGTTCAACCCAAGTATAAATTTGGGCTCACCTACCACTTGATAATTTAAAGAAAACTAATTTTAAGCATCAATTTTATCATGTGCACAAATACAGAATCTTTTCCAGAAATTTTTTTTCTGTCTGTGCTCCAGTGTTTGCTCATAGTGATGTCTTGATTTTGCTCCATGAAAGTCTGTAAACATATTGGCTCCTTTGCTGGTTTACAATAAAAGAACTAGCCTAAAAATCAGTTTGAAAATCCTAAGGACTCAAAGAATTTGAGAAAGATATTAGGTCACAAAACAGCCTCCTACAATTTCACTGGTTTCTATTTCACATTCTAATGATACCAGGATGAGATCTATTATACAAGCATTTTGTTAGGGGAAATGCTTGGGAGAATAATGAGACAGAAGCCGTCAGAAGTTTGTAGAGACATCACACCACAATGTAGTTTTGAGTATTGTGAAGAAGAGGGAAAGGGGAAAGATTAGGTGGAAGAATCTTAGATCACACTGCAGTCTAACAAAGTCAGACAAGACTGACCAGAAGTTATCAAACCAAAATTGCCCATCGAAGCATTCCTGCCTCTCCCAGGAATAGGGCTGCCTTAGTTTTCCTGTTACACTCAGTCACTCACTCTTAACAGCCCATGGGAAACATTAAAGAAGCAGAAATGCAGAGATGGATTTTAGAGGAGAGCAGCTCAGGTCATCAGACAACTGTACTCCATGTACTAAAAGATCTGAAGGGCACATTTTCCTGGCTGCCAGAGCCCATCCAGGGTACTACACAGTTTATTCACACATCTATGGGAATGATCTCGTTGACCTTGCTTCCTAAAAGGAATATCAGAAGGGGGAGATTAGTGAGATTAACTATATCTCCCCTATCACTACAGTTACTACAATTGATGTTTGTCCTCTCCCTGCTCCCCTATCCATTGAAACTCTCCTCAAGCAGACTTGGTTAAGCTCTGAAAACTTTTCCTAACTAAGCACCAAACATGGGCTTCTGTTTCCATCCTTGCCAAGTCTAGTTTTAGCCAAGAATTCTGTGAAGGCATCTTGGTATCTATCACCCTTGATATCTGACCAAGTTCCTCATCTGTTACCTTTGGTGTGTAAGTCCCTGACTTGCTTTCAACAAGAATCCTGTTGTTGCTTTAGCAAGAATCTCCCTACCCTTAATATCTCCTGTTAGTAATTTTCTATCTATTGACTTTCCTTACTCTCTTCCTTGGCTACAAATCCCCAGGGGTTTTTGCTATATTTGGAGTTGCAGTTAATCTCTCTCCCCTATTGCAACAGACTTGAAGAAAGTCTTCCTCACCATTTTAACAAGTGTCAGAATAATTTTTCCCCTCTGCCCCTCAGCTATTATTACCTGGATAGGACTTGGTGGCTTACCTGATGGTAAACAAAACTTTCATCTCTAGGGACGTTTCATTATTGTAAACTTCTCAGGTTGCAGTTGCATGTGCCCATTTCATAGTTACACTGGGTCAAAGGAGTACCAGGAGGTACCTACAAAATCACTGAAGTTTCACATGTATCCATCATCTCCATTTTGTAAAAAGATCCACACCTCTCTTAATAACCAGTGTCAATTGCCTTTGCTGTATTGTGACCCTCTTCTCACCTGCAAGTCTCTATAGACTCAAGAACTCCAAAGAGCCCTGGCAGAATCCCACAGAAGCTTTGCATAGTTGTTTGCTTAAATTTTAACTCCCTTGTTAGGACAAAAACTTCCAACCCGACCGAAGCCGGAGCTGGGATATAGTGTGAGACAGCTCAGAAAACATTCCATGTTCTTTCTTTACTTTTCGATTTTTTTAAAGATTGTATTTATTTCAGAGAGACAGATGGAGAGAACACAAGCAGGGGCAGGAGCAGAGGGAGAAGCAGACTCCCCACTGAGCAGGAAGCCTGACGTGGGGCTCAATCCCAGCACCCCGGGATTATAACCTGACCCGATGGCAGATGCTTACCTGATTTAGCCACTCAACAACAACAACAAAACTTCCAGGTTTTCAGGCATCTGACAGTTAGTTGGGCCCATGTAACTAATTCTGACCCATGAATGTCCTGAATCTCTTCCAGGCCAAACCAGTGAAAGACCCTCCTACTGCACTGATGTTTCAAATGGTTCAAATAAGAGGCACCAGAGTGAACTTCAGCAGGGTCAGTGAGGGACTGTGGACCTAATTCCCCACTAAAATGCATCAAACTTCCTTGAGAAAAAGAAAAATTTTTAATGAATTAAAGTCATATTTGATAGGATGATTTGATGATATTTGAGGCTTAATTTGGTACATCAGCCCAACATAATCTGAGTAATATATATCTAAAGATTTTTAAAACAGAATTTACTATCAATATTTTACAGAAGTTTATAAAAATGTGTATCTATAGGCATATATATGCATATATATACATACTTATATAACTAAATATAAAAAATGCATTGAAATGTTATTTTTCCTCAGAAAATTTTGCTTTTCATATCAAGCTGACATATGGTTGTTCATATTGTGTGTATCAAATAGAAATAGTATTGCTTTTTTCATGTGTAGAGTGAAGATCTGGGTTCTCAAAACTGCAATTTCAATATCCAGAATGGGTAAGTGGGTTGATACCTTCCTCATTTCAAGTTCCATTCATGGGCTCCCACTTATACTGTGTCTTAATATAATTTTCTGAGATAGAATCAGATTGTTCCTGCTTACCTGCATAAAACTGAACTGTCCCTGAGGTGCCTGGGAGGCTCAGTTGAGTGGTGGGCTCTTGATTTCGGCTCAGGTCATGATCTCAGGGTCCTGAGTCCAGCCCCCTGGCAGGCTCTGTGCCCAGTAGGGAATCAGCTTGAGGATTCTCTGTCCTCTCCTTCTGCCCCTCTAATCACTCTCTCTCTCTCAAATAAATACGTCTTTTCAAAAAAATATT
Source organism: Ailuropoda melanoleuca (assembly GCF_002007445.2). Lineage (NCBI taxonomy): Eukaryota > Metazoa > Chordata > Mammalia > Carnivora > Ursidae > Ailuropoda > Ailuropoda melanoleuca. The sequence continues at coordinate 181,889,774 of NC_048218.1, read as the reverse complement.
TATTTATTTCATTGGGGGGGCACACAAATAGGTAGAGCAGCAGGAGGAGGGGCAGGCAGAAGCAAGGCTCCCACTTAGCAGAGAGCCTGACACGGGGCTCAATCCCAGGACCCTGGGATCACGATCTGAGCTGAAGACAGATGCTTAACTGACTGGGCCACTCAGGCACCCCATAAATAAATAAGTCTTAAAAAAAAAAAAAGAAAAAAATGAACTTACCTTGATTCAGGTGTCCACACTGATCCAACTGCATGTGGCCAAAAAAAAGTAATGTGGTATAAAGCCAGACTGGCCCTTCAGTAATCATTGTGGATGGGGCATTTTCCCAGAAAAAAATGGTCTAGACTAGGCAGGAACTCCAGACTATTTTCCCTCACCATTCAACTGAATAAGCTATTCAGTAGAACATCTTGTCCTCCAAAATAGTGTGGGGGAGAGTACCATTTATGGTCTCACCTCTCACTTTTCCTTACATACAACTGCATATCAACCACAACCTTCTAATACCACCCCTATACTCAGCAACTCAAAGTTTTTTCTTTAATTTCTCTTCAAATTTTCCAGCTACTTTTAGGCATTGCCATCAAGTACTGATTAATGCTTTCTTTCTGATTTTATCCCAGGTACCTTGCCACCTACCATTAGCAGTCTTATTTGTCAAATGAACAATATATATTTATTCCAACTACTAAAGCATAATTTATAAGTATTCAGATTATTGAAAGCAGATGGATTTTTACTAGCAAAACTCTAATAAATTTGATTTCAAACAGTTAACACTGCAGGAGCTATCAGATCTGAAATCAAGTATAAAGTACTTTTTGTCTAATTCATACAGTGTATCATGCTACCTACGTGATGCCAAAAACATCCAAACTTCACCCAGGACAGAATACCAGTGTGACATACAAATGTGTCCCTAACTATAAACTAAGTAACAGCATGTTTTGCCATTATAACCAGTTTAAGGTTCAATTAACCACAAATAATAAATTGGCAACAAGTCCCCCAGATGTGTTCATGTGAATAGGATCATATTGTGTATTTATTTATTTACTGTCATTTTTCCTTGCCCCCAAAATACAGCATCAACAATTTTTGCATAAAAGAATGCTGAGTAATTTTGACCAAATATGTGACATAATATTCAATTGGGAAAGCACTGTACAATTTGAAGGGCAAAAAGTAAAGTCATTAAATCTCTGAAAACTCTGCAAGATAATTCCAATCTTGTGTTCCCTTTGCTGTAACCAAACAGAAAATAGTCTTCATTATTAAACACTCATCTATCACTAGCAATAATTACTTTTTAATTAATAATTTTAAGTTAATTATTATAGAATAAAAAGCAGACTGATGTCACAGTAACTGACAAGCTGTGCTGCCAGCCTTTGTGTTATGCAAATCATGCACTTGATGCTAAACACACACTGTATAGTAATTTTAGAGATAAAATTTAATACACAGAAAGTTATCCTGAATATTTTGAATTCAGCTCCCTTCAATTTTTTTTTTACAAAGATAATAGCAATTCTGCAATTGGTTTAAAGCATATAACTGTAGGAATAGACGACCTTGAGAGAGCACTAATAAATATTCCTCCCCTCAGAGAGAACTACATGGAATTAATTTCAAGAGGTGAAATATCCCCTACTTTTAGAAACTGACAAAAGAGCTTCTACAAGCTGTTTAAAACTCTTACTTCCAAAGATTCAATCCTCTTTGTCCTATCACTCATGTTTCATATCACTGATTAAGTCTATTTTCTTTTATTTCCTTTCGACACACAAAGGAGTACTTTAATTTTAAAGAATTGTATTTTTTCTCAGCCAGATTCTAGTTCATCTGTCATTTTACATGAACAGGCTAATTCCTCAATCAGTTTGAGTTTTTTAGATGACTCCAAACTTTGGCAACTGCTAAGAACTACAGAAGACACAAACATTGCATATCACATAATACCTGACTTTGAGAAATTAATACTCTTGTTGAGGGCAGTATGTATGCATATGTAGTAATAAAGATTTTTAAAGCAAATAAAAGATGTATAATACTCAATATAACCAGATTCCAAATACATTTTAAATAAAATAATCTCTATGAAAAGGTAGCAAGATAAGAAACATGTTGTTGGGAATTATAAAGGCAGGCTTCCTGGAGCATTGGGAACTGGAAATAATCCTTCAGTAACCAATAAATTACTTTTAAGTGAAGAGAGGGAAAAGAAAACCTTTGATATGTGAGAGGAAAGCAGAGATACACTTCAAGTTCTGCAGAGATAAAGGGTGATTCATTTGAATTTATAAACCATCACATCTAGAATGTTGCTGAATAGTGGAAAGTACAGTAGGATAGCTTCAGAGAAGAGGAGTTTAGTATGACTGGAATGCAGAGTTTGATCTCATAGGAAATGAAGGATAATAGCAGGTTCTTAAATGAGAAAGTCACTCTTTTATAGCAATGCTTTTGGCATCACTTTATAGATTTCATTCCAAATAATTTTCATGTAATTAAAATTGGACCCGAGCTTTTATTAATTTCTGGTTATGAAAAATACCCCCAAAACGAAAATTAATTTCTTCTTCAATTATCTATTTAGAGACATCTATTTCAAGCAAACTTGAAATAAAATTAAAGACATGAGGTTCCATGCCAATTAATCTAGTATATAATCTTCTAAAGAAAGCTTAAAGTTCAAAAATTATATAATGAGATACAAGGTAATATTTTTTATAAAACTGACAGAAAAAATTAATATGTATAAATGTGAATGTTCTGAGACAGAGAGAGCAGAAACATAGTAAATAAAATATATCCTTAGGACTTCTTAAAGGAAGAGAACAGTTTCCTTCAGAAGAGTTATATAAACAATGAATAGTCAAATAATACTCTGAATTGTCTTTAGATGTTACTACTTGCATTTCTGGAACTAAAACTTTTTTTTAAAAGATTTTATTTATTTATTTGTCAGAGAGAGAGAGCACAAGCGGGGAAGTGGCAGAGGGAGAGGCAGGCTCCCCGCTGAGCAGGGAGCCCAATGCAATGCAATGCGATGCAAGGCTTGATTCAGGGTCTTGGGTTCATCACCTGAGCCGAAGGCAGACACTTAACCAACTGAACCACCCAGCAGCCCCATGGAACTAAAACATTTTTATTGAGAAATTATTTTAATGGAATGATTATCCCGAGGTACTATACAGATTGTTTTGGAACTTTGTGGGTTTTTTGTTTGTTTTTCCTTTACAAACTATATTCACCTATTTTAAGCTTTGTGGGTTTTTTTTTTTTTACAAAATTATGTTCACCTATTTTCTGTCATTATTTTAAACAAAAAACTTATTACTTATTCCAGTTTTTTAAATACAGAAAGCATAATAACAAAGTTTTTTATATAGACATCAGAAATGGATTTTTGACACATTGTTAAATAGCTCAAAAACAAAAATTTCTAGGTCACGTAGGTGGCTCAGTCAATTAAGCATCTGCCTTCGGCTCAGGTCATGATCCCAGAGTCCTGGGATTGAGTCCCACATTGGGCTCCCTGCTCAGTGGGGAGTCTGCTTCTCTGCCCCTCTCCTGGCTCATGCTCTCTCTCTCGCTCATTCTCTCAAATAAATAAATAAAATCTTAAAAAAAAAAAAGAAGAAAAATATCTAATGAACTGGCTTTCAAGGTATGGTCCCATGACCAGCAATAACCTCATCTGGAAACTGCTGAATGAAAAACTAAGGGATTGGACCCACCAATCTGATAAGCCTCTAAGGTAATGCTGATGGAAGTTAAAATTTGAGAACAACTTACATTAATGCATTATATCTAAATGTTGTTTTAGTAATATATTCATATTTTTCATTAATAACATCTTATCCTGTTTTGAAAACTTATTATAATGTGGTTGCAATCTATTACGCCTTTTTTCCATAATAATGCATTTTATCTGCCACAAAAATAATCCTTTCATGAGAAATTTAAATTGGCATGGCACTGAGTTGTTCTAAATGTTTATGAGTAAGAAATTGCTAGAACAGGAAATGTGTCAGTTTTAATACAAAAATCTTGATTAACATATTACCTACATAGAAAATATGATTCTATTTTATAGTAGAAGATAAATGTTAGCTTAAGCCAATATGCCTGACAAACATATATATATGAGAAACATACATGACAGTATATATTTGTCAAAATTATTAAATCATATATATATAATTAATTCTATTATAATTTATATCTCAATAAAAGGATAAAAATTTAAAGTACTATTTTACCAGTACACATAAACTCTTCTCTCCCATATTTATACAACTCCACAGAAATTCCTTCTGTCCTGAGTTAAAGGTTATTTCTAAATTATATCCTAGATTTATCAACCTAGATGAGCGAAGCAAAGGCAGTCCTGGAAACATTCCAAATTTGATAATTTAGCTTTGAATATGACAAAAGTAAACTGCCCTTAAAAAAGTTAAACCCTAGCCATTTCAGAAGAATCAGGAAATTATTCTCTCTCTTATTGATACTAATATAATGAATCCATGAACAGAGAGATTAGCACTTTCCTTAATAAGGACAGAAAAGGTCCTATATACTGTTAAAGCATTGTCATCCATTTTGTGACACTAAGGATGTGCCTATGGGAAATGCATGGGTTTTTAAGTCAGATGGACATGATATTTAACACACTTTTCAACATGTAATAATTTTGGTCAAATTACTAATTCTCTTCCAGCCTCAATTTTCATAATTGTATGTTAAGACTAAATGCATTAACATCAGTGTAGTACCTAGCATAATAGTAGGTGCTCAAAAAACCGGCTAACATTGCTATTCTTCTTTAGCTGATGCCATGTGACTCTATAGTTTCCCCTATCCTCATTAATTCTGATATAACATGACTGGCAATTGCATTCTATTCTTCTCCCACATCCTCAAAATCTTTTGGTGAGGACTGGTAGGCTTGAAGCCAAGAAGGGGAGAAAGCACGTAGGTGAGGGCAAGTTCTCTGCCTTCAGTATTTTCTATTCCCAAATTCCAGTATTGAGCCAATGAAATGAATGCCAGTTCATGGTGTTATTGCTGGAATTGCAGCTGGGCCCCTGGAAGTTGCTGGCAGTCACTGGAATTAGAATAGTTTCCATGCATAAAGAAATAAACAAGAGTGGAGAGCTACCTCCAAGCAATGCCCACAGTGGTAGCTATAATCTGAGTGGATTTAATCTGCCCAGCCAGACCCTTGGAAATTCCAAGGGATAGCTGGACAGGCTCACTCAGTCTTTTTATTAACCTTGCAATAACTGCATCTCCGTATTTTTCATAATGAAGCTTTGTGGACTCTGCTTATGACATTATGATAGGGTCTTACTCTATGTGATAATGTATTAATCAACCCTCTTTATTTTCTGTTTTTCTATTGCTTTCATATCTTGGGGCCTTGCTGACCCTAGAGAGATTGTCCCTCCCAGAGCTAAATTAAGTCCTAGAAATAGTAAAAGACTTGCCTTGGAACATGGCTTTTACATGCAAAATAACCAATTCTGAGCTCATACCCACAACTCCTTCATAGGGTTCTTATACTCTAAACCACTATTCTGCTCTATTATCCCCAGGGCCAGGTACCAGACAACTAGAGACAGCCTCTATACTGGAGGCCCACTGACATTATTCAAGTTAGCCAATCCTAACCCTGCTTATCCTGCCTCTCCTCGTTTTTCCCAGGGAAACCACAATAAGTGTTCTTGCCCACATTTCCCCCTCATACCCTGTGCCTTCTGACTGACCTTAGTGCTACCCTGCATGATTCTCTATATGGCAGGTATGTCCCCTCCTCTAGGAGTAACAAACAATCTTTTCAAAAGGCAATGGTTTCATGATCTGTTGGCCTCACCATAAATGAATAATAATAAAATCTACATTTTAAAACAAATGTGACAAGATATTTAATCAGAACTTCTCAAACTTTAATATGCAAAAGATTTACACGGACATCTTGTTAAAATGCAAATTATGTATCGATAGATCTCAAGTATGGCCTTGCATTTCCAACAAAATGATGCCAAAGATTCTAGTGTATGGACCACAGTTTCTATATCAAAGTACTAAACTAGATATACCCAGTTTCAATATTCTGTCGTATGTGAATTTTGGTGAAATATTTTACCACTTCACAAAGGGTTTCCTTCCTTATGCAATGAAAATGTTAAAAAAGAAAAAAAGCCTACCTAATAAGGATAACATGAGGCAACATGGAAAAAACAACAAACTTTCTTTAAGCTATAATTATATGTAAAGCTATGAAAAGTATAAACTGCCATGTAAATTATTTCAGAATATAAACTACTTGTATTTCACCCTTAAATACTATGGAAATAGCAATTTACATTTGGAATGCTTATTATGGATTTTTTTATATCTGATTATTAAAGTAAGTCTCCAAAGATCACTTCCCTTTAACATCATTAACATTATTTCTTATCTTCAAATACAGTTGAAAGGAATAAAATTAAAAATCTCTAAATATACAGATACTATTGGTAACCCTCAAATTCAGAAGATCTTCAAAATTAAATGCTGTTTTGAGGTTTTGTTGCCCAGAGCACAAAGTGACTCAAGGTATAACTACAGTTAGCCCTTGAACAATGCAAGGATTAGGGGAGCCAAATGCCCATGTAGTCAAAAATTCAGATTAAATTTTGACTCTCCAAAAACATAACTGCCAATAGCCTACTGTTGACCAGAAGCCTTATCAGTAACAGAAAGTAAATTAACAAATATTTTGTATGTTCTTTGTATCATATACTGCATTGTTACAATAAAGAGTTTTTAAAACAACCAATTTTTAAAACATTTATAATATCACAAATGTTTGAATGTGTGAGTTCAGAGGCACAGAGAGATTTTAAATTATTTTTCTCACTATGGTGTTGTTCTCTCCAAAACGTCTGAAGTTCTGCATAATGAAAACACTTTAATTTTTATGTTCTATGTAGCAAGTATTTCAGCACTACCTACACTAACCATAATAATTTAATTTTTCTGACTTGTTTTGTGATGAATTATAGAAGTAGCAGTAACATGCTGCTCTTCAAAACAATGGGAGCATATTTATGACACAAAAAAACTGTTTAATTAGTTTCCTTTTTCAAGATTAATTATCTGTCAATTAGTTAAACCATCCTTCTGACAACACATTTCTTGTGGTGGCCATTTAAATTATAAGTGTACTCCTAAAGATACTAGGTGCTATAAATCTTGAAAAAATTCAATGTCACATTTGTTATTTTGAAAAGAAAATAACAGTCCACATTTCAAAAAAGGTACTCAGAACCTATATTCAAGAGAAAATATTATGTAAAGGGTTTGGGGGTCACTTATTTTGATTAAGTTGTGCATTAAGTTTAGTTCTTAATTAAAAGGTAAAATACTTCCTCTACATCATAGGGCCATTCTTCATTCAATATTGCTTAAAATATTGCTGTTTTGAGCTTTGAAGGTTTTTTCTTTTCTTTTCAAATAAGAGGCCAAAGAGAGTATAGTGACTGAATATTAATGCTGTAATAGTGTTGTAATTCAAAGTAAAGATGAAAGCTATTTTTAGATCTTCCATTTTAGTTCTGCTTAAAGTGATTATAAATTTTCAGTCTGTGGGGACTTCTGTGTGGTAAAACTCATTCATTCTGTCACAAAAATAAATTTACTTCTATAAAATATAAAACATAATTCAATAAATACTAATAGTATTACTAAAGCTTAACTAAGGTATTTTCCTTACTTCATTTTCCAATGATTCATTATGCATCAATCCAGCTAAATCTAATGGTAACTAGGTTCCAACTTCATAAAGTAAATAACAAATACCATTTACCCATTATGTTTTGTTCTGTTAGATGTTTGGAAAAAGCTCTTACAATGATACAAACAGAAAACAAAGATACCAAAGTCAGATAAGAACACTACAAGAAAACTACAGGTCAATATTCCAGATGAATGCAGAAATTCTCAACAAAATACTAACAAACCAAACTCATTACCACATTAAAAGGATCATACACTACAATGAAGTGGATTTTATGCCTGAAATGCAAGGATGGTTCAACATACCCAAAATAATAAATGTGACATACCACATGAATAGAATGTAAGATAAAAATCATATGATATTCTCAACAGATTAAAAAAAATATGGCCAAATTCGATAACCATTTATGATAAAAACAACACAGTGGGGTCAGGAAAAACATACCTCAATATAATAAAGACCATATATGACAAGCCCACAGCTAACATCATAATCAATGGTGAAATACCAAATCTTCACCTGTAAGATCAAGAACAAGGCAAGCATGCCCACTATCACTGCTCCTATTCATCATAATACTGGATGTCATAGTCTGAGCAATAAGGCAAGAAAAAGAAACAAAAGGTAGCCAAATTAGAAAAGAAGAAACAACATTATCTTAATTTGTAAGTGGCATGATCTTAGAACAAAGAAATCATTAAGACTCCACCAAAATACTCAGAACTCATCAACAAATACAATAAAGTTTCAGAATACAAAAATCTGCATACAAAAATCAGATGGAGCTAAGGCTTACAAATCTTCCTGGAAAGCTGGCCTGGTAATTGGCTTATAATATCCTAGCCTTAAAAGTGATGAGAAAGTCATTTGCACACAAGACAGGAATTCAGCAAATTTTGGAGGCCTCATAAAGAATATAATTAATTCAAATTTATAAGTACCACTCCTAAAATAATTGTTAATATATATAGTGGCTAAGTTGGTTAAACATCTGACTCTTGATTTTGGCTCAGGTCATCATCTCAGGATCCTGGGATTGTGCCCTGTACTGAGTTCCATGCTCAGAGGGGAGTCCACTTGAGGTTCTCTCTCTCTCCCTCCTTCTCCCTCTGTGCCTTCCTCCACTCATGCACACTTACACATGACCGCTCTCTCTCTCTCAAATAAATAAATCTTTAAAAAAGAAAGAAAGAAAATTGTTCCCTTTAGTGAGTTTGCTAGTAATCTGACTAGCAAAACAATAAATGGTTTAAAAAAATCTCATACAAGATTTCTGAAGAAAACTTCTCATACAAGATTTCTGAAGAAAACTTCTAAAGAGAAATTCACTCTGTGGTCTTAGAAGTTGATCAATTGTTTATGGTTTCATCCTTGTAAAACAAATTCAAGAAAAGCTATATGGATAATTAAGAATAGTGTATCTATGAAATAATCAGGACAAACCTAATGAGAATGTTTTTTTTTTTATAATCAAAAATAACCTTTGGAAATAATTTATGATGACAAGGAGGACACTGGCAGGAAAATTTGTAGAAGACTTTGTAAAGAACAGAAGAAATTACTGGATGTTCTTTCAGTGTAGTTCTAGAACTCCAATAGATGCTTTTAGGTATTATCAGAATACCATAAAAATGTGCACCACAATTGCTCCTATGTTGAATAGGCTAATTTACATGTTGGGATATTTTAAAAGATTTATTTATTTTAGTGGGGGGAAGGAGAGGCAGATGGAGGAGGAGAGAGAAACTCCCAAGCAGACTCCCTGCTGACACGGGAGCTGAGTTCCTGACCTTAGCAGAAACAAAGAGTTGGGTGCTTGACCGAATCAACCACCCAGGCGCCCTAACATCTTTTGTGTTTTTCTTTCTAATTACAATTCCAGTTGTTAGTTGCTGGCCTAAAAGAAAATAATTAATGTTTGTATATTAACCTTGTATCCTGAAACTTTGCTATGCTTGCTTAATACTTAGGACAGTTCCCTGTAAATTATACAGAGTTCTCTACATAGACAATCATGTTATCTGTAAATAAAGACAGTTTAATTTCTTTTCAATCTCTACACTTTAAATCTCTGTACTTTATCATACTGTATAATTTCTATTATTGTGACTTGTTATGGTGTGTTTTGTGGCTCAGAATGGTAATCTTGGTAAATACTCAGATGAGCTTGAAGATATTACATATTCTTCCACTGTTGAAGTATTCTAAAAATACAAACTAACTCAAGTTGATTGATAGGGATGTTCAGTTCCACTATAGCCTTACTACTTTTCTACCTTGTTGGATCTGTCAACTAACCAATGGAGGAATGCTGAAGTCTCCTATAATACTTATTCAACCATTTTGTCTTCTCAGTTCTACAAATTTTTACCTCACGTATGCTGATTCTGTCTTATTAGTTGCATATACACTAAAAAGTATGTCCTCTTAGACAATTGATCCCTTATTATATAATGCTCCTCCTTATCCTGATAACCTTATTTGTTCTGAAATCTGCTTTGAAATTAATACAGCTACTCCAACTTTTTAATTAGTGTTACCATGCTATACATTTCTCCATCTCTTTACTTTTAATTTCTTTGAATCTTCATATTTAAAGTGGATTTCTTGTAGGTAATATATATATATATATATTTATAGACACTTAATCAATTCTAACTAAATTGATGTAGCTATACAATCCATATTTAAAATAATTATTGCTATATTTAGATATATAGCATATTTGTAATAGTTATTTATTTCTTGCATTTGATTCTCCCCCCCCTTTATTGATGTGTGATTCACAAGTATATATTGCACATATTCAAGGTGCAAGACATAATGTTTTAATATATATATAGTGAAGTGATTACCACAAAGTAATTAACATATCCATCATGTCACATATTAACAGCTTTCTGTGTGAGAAGGACACTTGAGATCTTATCTTNATATTCAAGGTGCAAGACATAATGTTTTAATATATATATAGTGAAGTGATTACCACAAAGTAATTAACATATCCATCATGTCACATATTAACAGCTTTCTGTGTGAGGACACTTGAGATCTTATCTCTTAGCAAATTTCAAGTATAAAATACATTATTATTAATTATATTTACCATGATGTACATTATGTCTTCAGAACTTATTTATCTTAGAACTTAAAGTTTGTACCCTTTAATCAACCTCTCCTCCCTTTTTCCAGTGCCCAGCCCGATAACCACCATTATACTCTGCTACTGTGAATTTGACTTTTTATATTTCAAATGTAAGTGAAATCACGAAATGTTTGTCTTTGTACTTGGCTTATTTCACTTAAGATAATATACTCCAGACTATCTATGTTGTCACAAATGGCAGGATTTTCTTTTTTATGACTGAATAATATTCCATTATTACTGAACTGTATCCATTGTCCAATGACAGGCACTTAAATGGCTGGTCATCTTCTTTATCCACTGTCCACTGACAAGTATCTAGATTGTTTCCACATCTTAGTTATTGTGAATAATGTTGCAATAAACATAAAATTACAAATCTCTCTTCAAGATACTGATTTTATTTCCTTTGGATATATACCCAGAAGTGGGATTTCTTTTTAGTTTGATGTAGTCTTACTTGTTTATATTAGTTTTCGTTGCAAAAGCTTTTGGTCTTATATCCAAAAAATCACCACAAAGACCAATGTCAAGGAGCTTTTGTCCATGTTTCCTTTCAGGAATTTTATGATTTCAGGTTCTACATTTAATTCTTTAATCCATGTTGAGTTGTGTTTCTATGTGTGGTGTAAGAAAAAAAATCCAATGTTATTCTTTTGTAATGGACATAGGTAAAAAAACAATTTCTAGAACTGTTTAAGGTGTACAGTATAATGATTTAATATACACATACACTGAAATGATCATCACAATCAAGTTAATAACACATTTATCATTTCACATAGTTATAATTTTTTCAATGTGAGAATTTACATTAATTCAGATAGAAGATGGTCTATGTTTAATGTTTATTTTAGCATTATGTTCCAGAGGCTTCAAATTCCTGTTGTGTCCTCATTCTGGTCTCCACTGTTGACATCTGGCTTCTGTTAGTGCTCTCCTCAGAGAGAGTATGCATCTTGCAGCTCTTCCACCTACAATCTCCCATTATGATGTTAGAAGCCTGTTGGTGTGGTAGTAAGTTGTGGGGGAAGAAAAGCATTCAATATTCACCTAATTAAATCACAGTCTTTCATTGGGCCTCTATCTTCAGATTTGACCTTCACAAGTGTCTAAATGTACTGCTTTTATTTATTCCCAACCTTCTGTTCCTTTCTACGGCCCCTGCATTCCTGATTTATATTCTTGAAAACCTGACCCCTCTTAGTAACTATATATATATATATATATATTTTTTTTTTATCTCCCTTAGATGAGACGAGAAGACTGGAGGGAGGTGAATTGGGAAGGAATTTCCTTGTGATTAATGGTCAGAACTGAGGTCTAGCAGAGTCTTATTTTCGGGAGAGTAGGGACTTTCTTCCCTTTTTTTTTCTTTTCTTTTTTTTTTTAATGGAGAAGGTTCTTGATGTATGTTTTAATGGTTAATCTTCCTGACTACCATAACTATCATTTTGGAGACCCCTAAAGATTTCTTTCAAATTCTTAAAAAGCAACAAGTTCTTTGTCTTCTCAAACATCAGCATCACAAAAAAATTAGCAAATTAATATAAGTTTATACACACGCCTCATATAAGCATATGAGCTCCTCAAGTTCAAAAATTTTATTTTATAATCATATGACTACCACCTAGACCTCATGCTAAATGAGTATTTCTCTGCACTATACTATTAAATAAGTACCCAATTTCTTTCATGATGTTTAATAGCCAAATACCCTATATATGGTCATATCAGAATACAGTAGAATGCAATAAAAAAACAAAAGCTAAAATAACAGAAGAGGTTTTAAGTACTAAATCATGAAAAAGGTTCACTTTATACACTATTAATGTGAGCCATATTCTTCTAGACCTCATGCTAAATGAGTATTTCTCTGCACTATACTATTAAATAAGTGCCCAATTTCTTTCATGATGTTTAATAGCCAAATACCCTATATATGGTCATATCAGAATACAGTAGAATGCAATAAAAAAAACAAAAGCTAAAATAACAGAAGAGGTTTTAAGTATTAAATCATGAAAAGGGTTCACTTTATACACTATTAATGTGAGCCATATTCTTTATATGGAAATATACGTCTACTAAGACTACAAGAATTACATAATAGTGGATGAAGTTCCAGGTACCTTTAACATTATCATAAACCTAAATCATGTTGAATTTGATCTTCACTAGCACTATTGTAGCTTATTATTATTTATTAAACATGTAACCTATAACATTTTGATTAATAAATACTTTTATGTTCTTCTTTATAAAGTTAGGTTATTTCTTTAATTTAATTGCAAAATGAAACACATCATTCATTAAAATTATGTATTACAACCTTGAGGAGGAACAATTCATCCTTTTAATACAGACCTAGAGAAATAACTAATAAACTCAATGTGCAATACCAATAATTGAAGATAATATAGTGGACCAAGCAGAATGTTTAATTCACTCAGTATTAAATAATGTACTTCTAAAATAACCTTTGGCTTATAGACTTGTTATATGGACTATAAAACAAAGTGCAGTAGTGCCATCTCCTGGAAGGTCTGGAACAGGAGGTATAATTTAATATGAGTTCTTTATTTGACAAGTATTTCATATTAATCAAAACAATAAGGAAGAGAAGAAGGGATAAGCCTACATATTTCTCTTCTAATAATTATTTTAAGATAAGTAAATATGAGATTAAATATTTCACCCTTATAACATTATGTTTTTGTCCTTTAGAAATTTACATCAACATATATCATTAATTCGTTTAGTGTTATATTAAGAACATGTGCTGAGCTTACAAGCATATAAGGTTAATCATCTCAGGTATGAGATTCCCTTTCTGTCTAAAGTCAGTTAGGACTCTCACTTTGTAGAATCCTATCCCCCCTTTTTTAATCCTATAGCAATTAACAAATATTCCATAATAAGATTGGCCATCAAAGTAATTAGTCATGTACTGAGAGTCTGTGGGTTTACTGAGAATATTTCTGTGTATCTCCAGATCATTCCCAAACCTGAGCTTTCTCTTGTTAAAAATTTTTTTATAAATAAAAAGCCTTTAATAGGTAGTTTGGAAACATTTTTGTATCCTATCAGAAAAGTCATTTATCAGTCTTTAGTCCTCTATGCTCAGTGTTTAACCCAGTTCTCCTTAATTTTTTATCAATGGAGTCATTATTCAGAAATGCATTTTATTTTTTACTTATCTTTAATGTCTTCTGTAATTTTTGCTATTCTGTGTTGAACTTTTTTGATTGAAAAATATATCAAACTACATACACAACAAAATTTTCTTTCACAAATTACTATTTAGGTTTCACTGTCAGTTTTTTTGATGGTAGGTGTACCATTCATATTACTCTTATGACACTGTTGTTTGATATTATATAAGGAATGTTATAAAAGAGTATATCAAACTTATGAAGAAAACCATGTTAATAATTACTTATTAACCCCTTATTAAGATTTCATAGTTGACACCGAGGAAAACTACAAATATGCAATACCCAAAAGAATTATAATAAAGTAGAATAAACAATATATAAATAATCCCTGTTTTTAATATAATTATCTACCAAACAACCATAAAATATTAAAAGTACACTATTATCATTAATTACTTGATATTTATTTGTTTCTGTATTGAAAAGCTATGGCAATGGTGGCTGAACAAGAATAAATGGAATTTACACTCCATATCAGGGAAATACAAATCAAAACCACAATGAGATAACACCTCACACCAGTCAGAATGGTTAAAATTAACAACTCAGGAAACAACAAACGTTGGTGAGTATGTGGAGAAAGGGGAACCCTCTTACACTGTTGGTGGGAATGCAAACCGGTGCAGCCACTCTGGAAAACCGTATGAAGGTTACTCGGAAAGTTAAAAAGGGAACTACTCCAGAAGCCAGCAATTACACTACTAGGTATTTATCCAAAGGATACAAACACAGTATTCAAAGGGGCACATACACCCCAATGTTTATAGCAGCAATGTCAACAAGAGCCAAACCATGGAAAAACCCAGATGTCCACTGAAAGATGAATGGATAAAGAAGATGCAGTCTATATATACAATGGAATATTATTCAGCCATCAAAAAGAATGGAATCTTGCCATTTGCAACCACGGGATGGAGCTAGAGGGTATTATGCTAAGCAAAATAAGTCAGTCAGAAAAAGACAAATACCATATTATTTCACTCATATGTGGAATTTAAGAACCAAAACACATGAACATAGGGGAAGGAAAGGAAAAATAAAGTGAGATAAAAACAGAGAGGGAGGCAAACCATAAAAAAGACTCTTAACTACAGGAAACAAACTGAGGGTTGCTGGAGGGGAGGTAAGTGGGGGATGGGGTATTTGGATGATGGGCATTAAGGCAGGCATTTGACGTAATGAGCACTGGGTGTTATATGAATCACTAAATTCTGCCCTTGAAACTAATAAGACACTATAATGTTAACTAAATTGAATTTTAAAAAAAATTTAAAAAGGAAAACTACAGTTTTCACAGAAACATGTCATTAACATAAAAATTATGTTTGATTACTTTGGTTTGTTACTATTATGTGTAATATATTAATAAAGTTTTCAGTTTCTCAATTAAAAAATAACTGGTATTAAATGAGGGTTTTTTAATTTTAAATCTTTTTTAAACCTTTGTCAAGTTTCTTGTGGAATAACTTATATATTATGTACCGCATCTATTTAAAGTAGACATTCAATGAGTTTTGACAGCTGTGTACACTAGAGGAGCTCCAAGCAAAATCAAGGTAGAGAACAATTCTATCAGCCCCAGTATATTCCATCCTTCCCTCTACTGTCTGCCCTAGGAAATATCCACTGACTTTTCTATCACATAAATGACTTTGTTTCTTTGTACAAATGTAATCAAGTAATATGATCTCCTTTGTTTTCAGGTCCATTCACTCAACATAATGATTTTGACATTCATCTATGTATTCATGTTTACCAGCAGTTTGTTTCATTTATTATGCTTATTTCTTTTATTAAGCTATCCAGTGCCTTTTTCCTGTAAGGGGTAAATTTCACTTCATTTCACTTTTTATTGTGCTAAAGACACTTCACTTGAGACCTACCCTATTAACAAAGTTTTAAGTGGACAATAGAGTACTATTAGGTATGGGCATAATGCTGTACATCAGATCTCTAGAACTTAACTCATCTTATATAACTGAAATGTGATTAGGATTCAGCACTCTCATTCACTGTTAGTGGAAATTTGCACTGATTTTAGTTTTGGGTGATATAATTACAGCTGTTGTAAACAGCAGCCTATATGGTTCTATGGGGACATAAGTTTTTATTTTCTCTTAGATAAATATCTAGTGGTGGAATAGATGTAGCATAAGGTGGGAGCATGTTTAATGAAACTGCAAATTCTTACTTAGATAAATCAGCAAAAAGACCTTTCTTTTCCCACTGAACTCTTACGACGTGTTATGTGTATCTAATTTTTGGAAATACTCAAATTCCTTCTTGCGTATTACTTAAGTCTTCACGTGCTTTCTTTATTCTACAAAACTCTACTAAAAACCATATGAAAACAAGTACCTTTTCTTATTTTTTCTATTTTAAATCAATTTCATGTCCATCATGTATGTTTAATAAACATGTGTTTCACAAACACATAATTTAAATTTTAATATAGAAGTATTTTTTATATCTCAGTGTGGACAATCTCCCATCTTAGTGACATGAGGTTCTTACCACTCTACTTCCTGCTATTTGTAATACTTTCTGTGAGACTATGGACTCTGAAAAACAAACTGAGGGCTTCAGAGGGGAGGGGGGTGGGGGAATGGGATAGGCTGATGATGGGTAGTAAGGAGGGCACGTATTGCATGGTGCACTGGATGTTATACGCAACTAATGAATCATTGAACTTTACATCAAAAACGAGGGATGTACTGTATGGTGAATAACATAATATAATAAAAATATTATGAAAAAAATAAAATAAAATGAAGGAAAATTCAGTTTTGCGTTTAAAGGACATGTGAATGCTAAAAAGTAGAAGTTGTTTTTCCAGTGAAGAGAAATGAGATCATAACATGTCACCAGACCAATGGAGTACTAAGATAAATAAACTCAATAGTTGGAAAAATATTTTAAATGCCAGTTTTGAAACAACTGGTACATAACAGAATTTACTGTGAGACAGAAATGACACTAAAAGGAAAGTTCTTACCTGATCTAAATCATCACTGAAACTTCAATATTGGTTGTCCTTACTACCTGCTTTGAAGGTCAAGACTACATGCTGAGCACTAAGAGAGTCTGAAAGACAAGAACACATCCACCAAAAATAAGTTTAAATATGTTTTCGTGATTATAAAACACCTTCAAAAAAGTTGATGTACTAATTACAAGTACTCTTGGACATGAAAAAGCCAGATATGTATCTCAGCAATATTTACAGATATAATCCTTGCATTACACAAGCCAAATGACATATCCAATATACTAAGAGTCTTTCTTTCCTCACCAGACATTATGAATAGGAATTTTCAACCCCCTTTGGAAAATGTATTCGTCATGATCAACAATAAACAAATTTCAGTCTACAAGAAGATTTTAAAAGGTCTTTTAAGGGCAAAGATACCACCATAAGATACTATGCTTTGAACTGTTATACTGTAGGAACAAAACATGTTTATAATTATTTTAATAATAACTAATTTCTAAAATGGATTCATTTCTACTATTTCAAATAGCTCTGTTTAAATATTTTAATGGAATGATTAAAAATCTGCTGAAAATTATTGAAATTCATTTTTGATAACACAAGAGGGATTTTAACATCTTTGTTTAAAAACTTTAAGTAGAATATCAGAAATACAACTATTTTCAAGTATATAAAACATTTCTAATAAGTTTGCCATGTAATTTTTTAAAGTGACTGAAGGTTTGCAGCAACAAGTATTTAAATTCAGAAGCCAAATGTTTAATTAAATTTTGATTATTAAATATATATTCCAGATAATGGAATTAATATTAATTAAATATGTATTATCAAAAAAGACAAAGATGATGTTAGAGAACATTATTCCTATGAAAGAGATGAGAAAGAAAGATTTCTATAAACCCAACATTTTTAGAGCACTGATTTAGATTAGCAAAGTAAATAATTTTAAAAGGCAAATTTATTTTGGAATTTTTTAAAAATTTTTTTTAAATTTTAATTTTTTTAGTTTTGATGTAAAGTTCGATGATTCATTAGTTGCGTATAACACCCAGTGCACCACGCAATACGTGCCCTCCTTACTACCCATCACCAGCCTATCCCATTCCCCAACCCCCCTCCCCTCTGAAGTCCTCAGTTTGTTTCTCAGAGTCCATAGTCCCTCATGCTTCATTCCCCCTTCTGATTGCCCCCCCTTTCTTTATCCCTTTCTTCTCCTACCAATCTTCCTAGCTCTTATGTTCCATAGATGAGAGAAACCATATGATAATTGTCTTTCTCTGCTTGACTTATTTCACTTAGCATTATCTCCTTCAATGTCGTCCATGTTGCAGCAATATTTTAATCAATCTTAATTTAATATAACAGTCATTTACACCTTATGGTAAATTAGTTCAAACACAAATAATCTTACCCTTTACTTGGTGCCTATTTTTATTACCTGTTTATTATCTCTATATTTTTCTATTTATTTTTCCCTCTTATTTATTCTATCAAAATTGATACTCTTTCAAGGCAATGACTTCAGGTAATTTTAAAGAATTTGTATTTGTTGGGGTGCATGGGTGGTTCAATTGGTTAAGTGTCTGCCTTCAGCTTAGGTCATGATCCCAGGGTTTCTGGAATCAAGCCCCACATCGGGCTCTCTGCTAAGCGGGGAACCTACTCCTTCCTCTCCCTCTGCCTGCCACTCCCCCTGCTTGTGGTCTCTCTCTCTCTCTCTCTGTCAAAAAAATAAATAAAATCTTTATAAAAAAAAAAGGAATTTATATTTGTCCTGGTATTATGGTTAATTTTATGTAACTTGAATGGCCACAGGTATATTCTACTGATTCTATTTCTCTGGATACCCTGACTAATACACCTGGTTTGAAATGTATACAAACCCATACCTACATAAAATTTTAAAGCCTTCAAGTTCACTTATTGCTAAGAGAGCCTCTCTTTTCAGAAACAGCATTGATCNAATGTATACAAACCCACACCTACATAAAATTTTAAAGCCTTCAAGTTCACTTATTGCTAAGAGAGCCTCTCTTTTCAGAAACAGCATTGATCACTATACGCTATCTGTATTCAAGCTTAAAAGCAAATAAAACAGCCTGATCTATATCAGTTCAAAGCCTGATTTGAACACTTAATTATGTGATCTTAAGTGAGTTATATCACCTTTGAGACAGTTTCGATATCTATGAAAAGAAGACATTAACCATTGCTTTGCATAACTTTATTGAAGATTATATATTATTTATTTAAGGAACCTGATATCCAATAGTGGTCCAATAAATAATATTTTTTATTCATTAGTTTAATGATAGAATCATTACATTGCCAAAAACACAAAGTCCTTATTCAGAAGGATTTTTTTTTATACACAGAGAGTAAATATTTATCATCAGATTTTTAAAATTTTTACAATTTTTTATGTTATCANAATTCAGAAGGATGTTTTTTTTTATACACAGAGAGTAAATATTTATCATCAGATTTTTAAAATTTTTACAATTTTTTATGTTATCAGATTTTTATATAACATATCCAGAATTTATGTGCTAAGGAATTTTTTAATAAAGAATTATTGACACTGATTGAAGACTGTATCAGATATTTGTATTTACCAAATCATATGCATCTCAAGTAAAATAGAACGTTTATAATTTGTTATTGTAAATAACTTGACAGAATTTACTTTTCCTAATAATGAATCTGTTCACCTAAAGGAAAGAGCAACAATCAAGTAGTTCCATTTAAATAGGAGATAATACTTCATAGAACGTACTGGAGTTGTTATATATAATTAACCTCTTCTACAGTACAATTGAGAATCTCTAATGTTTTCCAAAACTGCTAAATGTTCACTTTTTACATCAGAAGCATCTTCATTATTTATCCATTGTGCTCAGTGTGTAATCTAGCTTCCTCCTAGATTTATGAGATTAATTTGATACTTTTAGGCATAAGTTAAGCATAAGTAGAGACCACCTATGTGAACTGCTTTATTGTTAAGTGTGGTGAAATAACAGCACATATTGTATACACTCTAGACCATCTCATCCATTTAGCTCTGTAAATTAATTGTGTGGCATCCCCTCAGAAACCGTATGTAGAAATATTCTGAAAATCTTTAAGGTTTGTCTAGATTTTCACATATCTAAATAATGCATGATTTCCTGCATTTTCTAATCATGTCTCATTTCTGTTTAACTAAAACATAAGTTGGTGCTATATTTTCATCTATCTTTTCTCCTTAATTTACTTCAGAATAAAGCTTAAACCAGTTCTCCATTACTTTCATATGTTAGTTTAGGCAATAAAATATTGACTCCTAGATAACAAATTATGTTGACCTCTTAGGGTTAAAGTATATTGTAAATCTAGAGATTTATAATAAAAATATATAAACAAATATTTATATGTATGCAGCTACATATATATTAAGACATAAATTGTCAACATCAAGACTGGCATATTCAATTAATGAATAAGACCAATTTGGTAACTCTTCATGTTTATACATAACAACTATTGTATAATCAAATTTGTTCACCCATTATGTAAATTTTACTATGTACAGGACACCATAATAGGCCCTTGATATATGTAAAGTTTAATAAAGTTATTTAATTTCTAGAAGTCCATAATGTGAGGAAATAAAGAGAAATCTTAATAAATAGCAGAGTCAATAACAATCAAAAAATAAAAATTAGCATTATAAATCAGAATGCATAAGAAAAATTGTCACATAGTCTAAGCGCCTCAAAGACTAACAATGTGCAATAAAATGAGGTAAGAAATCTTGAAGGAAATCAAAGAAGAGGACCACATTTTTTGGCAACCCTGATTATCCAGTTAAGCTAGGTTCTATGAATTAAGCAGTGAAAAAATTTCAAAGATTTATAAAAACAAAAATGACATGGACAGAGCTGTATTTAACAGTATTAATCTTGCATAAGAATGGAGTATCTTGAGTTCATAAAGGAGAGAAGAGTTGAGATCAAAAACAAGGAAGTCATTAGAGGTTCTTTTAATTATCTAAATGAGAAGCAGTAAAGGATTATTTATATAGTAGAGAAATACAAATCAAGCAAAAAGATAGATTTGAGAGAGCATATGAAGATAGAATTGAGAGGTTTTGGCAACTGATTACCCACCGGCTATCAGGCAAATACTAATTCTATAAGAAAAATATAATTGTGGAAATATTAAAAAGCAAAGCTATCTATTAAAATGCCTACCTTGGTTGAAGATATATGTTATAGGAAGAAGTGTATTCTGGAGGAAGAAGATTATAAAATAATTTTAGGAACGCATCTACTCTATTAGGCTTTATCTACATTTTATACAGATGATTCTTAAATTCACTCAGGTATTCCACACTTCTATCTAGAGTTTGCCAACAGTTTTCCAAACATTTAAAGCTGGACACTTTGTTGATGTTTTAAACTCAAGAAACCCAAAATTTAGCCTTTCGTTCCCCTATAATCTGCTCTGATGTCTATGTTCTCTAGCCCCATTAATGATTTCACTGTAAATGTGCTTCCCAGACATGAACAAAACCAAGTAACAAAACTTCCAGCCATCGGTGATGAAAACTACAGTACTCTCTTAGACTTGGCCCTTCACCTTTATGAGAACTTTTAAGGAACTGAGATTTTACCCTACTTTTAATCTAAAAGAAGACATATTTCACATTAACTTTCATGACAAAAGAAGACAAGACTTCTTAGTTTGAGGCAAGAACTTCATTACTCACATCACAACAAGCAGCATGAGCTTTTTGTCACATTGGTTGCCTCTGCCCTCCAAATACAACAAGGGTGACATGAGTGACCCCACTGAAAGCTGCACATACAGTAAATCTGTGTCATGGCTAAGGAACTCCAAACTTAGGAAATCCTAGTGTTTTAAGGAACTGCTAGAAAACCTCCTTCATTGTTGCATTTGAGGAAGACATTATTTTCATTATCACAGTCAGGAATCAAATATTTCCTCTGTCCTGGAGGGAGAGAGTATCTCTACTTTCTAAGGTTGCTTGCTCTACAAACATCATTGTAAAGAAAGTCCAGAACAAAAGCTGATCCAAGACATGCAGAAATGTCAGGAAGAATTACTTCCCAACACTACTTATCTGCCATGTCTGGTTTCCAATACTGTCAATTAGACTTTGAAAATATAGTTTCCTAATTAGGAAGGAAAGGATTAAGGGAAATATAGCAAGTGAAGATGAAGAGATTCATAGGGAATATCAGCTACCAGCTTTTGAATCTTACCTGAGCCTTCAGAATCTGCCTAAATATTATATATCCCAATTTAGTGATAAAATACCTCTTCACTTGCTGAAACTTGTGGCTTGCTATATTAACTAATATCCAGTTCAATTATGGGCTAGTCAATGTTCAGGTTTCACTGTGTTCTATATAAAGGCCCAGATACGAACTACTGCCCAAAAACTTTGCGCAGAAGTAAATATTGCTCATAGCTTGTAGGAACATACCTATTGTAGTACAGTGCTATTAAACACTGAATCTCAAGACTAATGCTCTTGTTCTGATTCAATTCATTCTAAGAGTATTCAAGCCATTTGATGTAGCATGCTTACTACCAGTGAATGCACTCATTTGAGCAACACTGATATCTAATTCGCTTTTACATTTCTTATTATAAATGAACAAATTGAAATCCTGATTTTGTTTTTCTAATTAGGTTTTTCTGAGCTCTGGTAATAAGTTAGCTTCCTTGAATACAATTACTTCTAAGCACACTGATGTTATGGAGTATCTGAATCTTGACACCTAAGAGCCCATAAGCAATATAGTGAAGACTCTGCAAGGTGAACACAACCTTACGGACTGAGGGTATGAAAAGCCAGGTCTCTCCAGGAGACACATCCCTTGGCCTCATCACAGGTGTTCTTCCTCTCACTGCATGTTCTCTTCAGTCTGAAACAACCTTCATTCTGCCATCTTTAAGGCTCAGCTTAAAAATAAATTGATTAACCATACTTCATATTCAAACTCAGTATTAATAGAGTGACTCTGTATAGGCTTAGTACTTTATGTTTACATCTATTTTTCTGTTTATATTACAGCCAGTTTTGGTGAAGAATTATACCATATTCAGATGCATGATCCAAAGAGCCTCTTGAAGAGCACCTTGCAAAGAGAAGTAATTTCAAAAACATGCTGGATCAATTAGAAATAATTCAAGCTCCATTATTAAACTTTGACTCACATGAAATTATAGAGTAATGAGATCAGGCATATTCTCAATAGCATGTATTATTCTTACCAAACAGGAAAAAATGAAACATATGCAAAATGTGTAATACCCAACGAGGCAACCCATATATGCACAGAAAGATTTATGAACTACTTTAACCTCTATTTAAATTTAATTAAAAATAATAAGGCACTGCTTTTCACCAAAGCATTGGCAAACATGAAAAAAAGCCTCAATACCTTGACTGGGGAAAACAGACATGCACATGAAAAGATACTCATTCATACTGTTTGATAAGAGTGCAGTTTACCATAATCTTTCTGGACAGAGATTGGGCAATATGTATGAAAAGTATTAAAATATGTATACACAATAATTATACTTCTGTGGGTTTACCTAATTGAAATGTGTGCAAAAATATCTTTATGGATATTCAACACAGCATGCTATATCCTTCTCTTCTCATATAACATTATAGCATGAACATTTTCCATATCAGTAAGATATTCTCCACAAATATGTTTATTAAAAGCTACATATTATTTCATATTGCAATACTATACTTTAGCCATTACTCAAGTATTGAATATCCAAATTATTTCTGCAATATTATCAGTATAAATAATGTTGCAATGGATATCTTCCTCTGCATATTTCTTTAGGCTCAAGCCTTAGAAAAGAATCAGTAGATAAAAGAGTGGGTGCACTTAAAATATTGATGTATATTTCCAAATTTCTTTCAAATTAATTTTGAGTGTTCTAATTTAAACTTCCATTAGTAGTATATAAAAAACTATCTAACCATGACATCATTAACGTTATTATATTTCTAAACATACTTTTTAACCAATAGAATTTTAAAATTTTGCTTTTATTTTCTGTTGTTCATTTTAATCTTTTACTACATTTGTGGCAAATTTCCATATATTTATTAGTAGTATGTATTTCCATTTTTGTAGTTTTTCTATTCACTGTCTTTACAGCCTCTGTATTGGTCCTTAAGTGGTTTTGTCTCATTGATTTGTATGAACTTTATAAATTAAAAATGTCAACTTTTGTGGCATACTGCTTCATAACTTTATGTAATTGCAACTACATATCTTTTCCCCCTTGAGACAGAAACAAATGATTACATATTTTAAAAACACTTATTATCCACAGATTAAATAAGTATTCATCTATATTACTGTTTGTTGCTTTACATTTATGTTTTTATTTATTTGCAATTTACTTGAAATATACCATTTGCATGAGAGAGGTATGATTCCAATTCCATTTCTAACTAATGTACAACTCTTCCTTTATTTTATATTAGTTTCCTATACCTAGCTTTATTACTAATTAACTTTCTATACACACCAGGGTCCATCTCAGGACTCTTCCATTCTACTGCCGATGTGTCCTTATACAAGTTCAATAAAATATTTCATTATTTTTTTTCTTTTTAATATTTTTATGCATCTAGGAGAATAAATATTCCTTTATTGCACCTCCTTTTCAAATAGGCACAGCATTCATGTCTCTTTCATTTTTAAATAATCACTTTGGTGAAAGTCCATATTATCTCTTGGGAAGAAATATTAACTTAAATACCATGAAATTCCCAGGTGCTATGTTTTTAGCTATGAAAACATAATTCTTCCCCCAGGATCAGTTTTTAAATCAAAAAGCCATCTGTGTCTGGTATGGGAGGGCTGTTTAAGGATACTGTAATGAATAATGTCTGAGGCTGTAGGAAGGGAGATGGAATGATTTAATTTTTTTTTTTTATCAGGTATGGAGTTAATGTCTACTGAAGTGCCTCCTATAATAATAAAATAAGAGATGAAAGATAAAGTTCCTAAGACAGCAAAACCCTAAGGACCAATAAAGAAACAGTAGATACAATAAGAGTTGTAAATAACAAGGGGCGCCTGGGTGGCACAGCGGTTAAGCGTCTGCCTTCGGCTCAGGGCGTGATCACGGCGTTATGGGATCGAGCCCCACGTCAGGCTCCTCTGCTATGAGCCTGCTTCTTCCTCTCCCTCTCCCCCTGCTTGTGTTCCCTCTCTTGCTGGCTGTCTCTATCTCTGTTGAATGGATAATAAAATCTTAAAAAAAAAAAAAAGAGTTGCGAATAACAAGATTTAGTAGCCTTCAGTGGAATTCTTGAAAAGCTGACTTCACTAGAGGATGAAAGACTGGAATCTTCAAAATTGAGACACACCAAGGGCTTAAACTAAGCTTAGTCATTCACTAAGCAAGGTTCTACTTCCTGAGATGAGACTAACCTCCTTGGAGAAAGGAGAGGAAAGAGTTATAAATTCTGTAGACTCACAAAAGTATGATGATAGTTCACCTCCCAAGGTTAAAGGCATTCTAGCCTGAAGCTCAGGAGTTGACAACTGGATTGAACGTCAATCACATTTTATTTTGTTTTTTTAGAAAAATTCTGCTGAGATGAACTATAAAAATAAACACAAATGGGATTTATGATAGTTTTTAGGAGATGCCTCAGGCCCACTTTCAGGATCAATGAATTTGTTTCTGACTTTAATGCTTAGAATGACTCCTTTATATACCTTGGAGTAAATAGCTTGTCTAATGTTAGCCTTTTGGAACATAAAATAGGTGGAATTTTCTTCATCAAAACAAAGTGTTTATTATTAGAATCAAGTAAAAGTTATTGATTCTTCTCCACAAAGTTGTTATAAATCCTAAGATAGTACTGACTCACGTAGGTCACAAAGGACTTCTTTTTTGAAATATCATATATTTATTTCTCTACTGGAGCCTAATTTCTAGAAATAATCCTTTAGGTGTCAGGAAG
The DNA here is from genome assembly GCF_002007445.2 of Ailuropoda melanoleuca. Lineage (NCBI taxonomy): Eukaryota > Metazoa > Chordata > Mammalia > Carnivora > Ursidae > Ailuropoda > Ailuropoda melanoleuca. The sequence goes on along the minus strand of NC_048218.1, from coordinate 181,863,602 downwards.
CAATGACAGAAGCTACACAATCTAGTAAAGTGATGGTAAATGGAAGTGGTTGAGAAGCACCCAAAGGAGAACAAAACACAAATGCCACAATTCATTTTCACTTGATAAAAGATTCCTAAAGTAACTTATGTTAAAAAAAAGAGCATACTTAAAAAATACTTTTAGGGGGACCGAATTAAAATGAACATTGCTTCATATATATGATCACTAATGCACATATATACAACCCACACACACTTTTCAGTTGGTGTATATTAATGTAAAAACTAAACACATTGTTGTAAGTATTATGTATACGTGTATTCGGCAGGGAGTGAACTTGGTACTGTTTACCTAATAATGAATCACAGCCAAAATGTATCAAATGTATCAATGATTCATTCATAAATTTCTTCACTTATTTAGAGGAAATTACTAATAATTTCTCATAAGAGAAAACTGGGAAGATCCCAGAATTTCATTGCAAATGAAATCTATTTATTTATTCACTCTTTCATTTAATAAGCATGTATTGTGTGCCCACTATGTTTTCAGGCACTGAGCTGGTCCTATGAATAAAAGATGCATATGAAGCAGTTTGGGATTTTTTTGACAGAGTTTAAAAAAAAAAAAAAAACTCATAGCCCAGGCAGTCTCAGTGGAGCTTACACTACTGAAAACAAAGATTCTTTTTTTTTTTTTTAAACAGTGGGAAAATTAATTTTCTTACTAAAGTAGAGTAATTCTTTAAAAACTTCAAATCATTGTATTAAAAACTGGTAGTGACATCAGGGTCACTTTATAGAGGAAGAAACTGAACCCTTATTTAATGACCTAGAGGTCACGAAATGAGAATGTAACCAAGCTAGGTCTATGGTTATGTCTTTTCAACTATTCTTTCTGTTGGTTCCTATGGCCCAGTCAGTACAACATGCTCAGTTGTTTCCGACCACTGCGTTGAGGTTCACTCATGAAACTTTTAGAAGTATGGTGTTAAACTTTTATCAACATTAAGAATGTAATTTTACTAGTATTGAAGAAATATACTGACACAAGGTAATACAAGTAAGAATAATAAACCATTACTTAACATAGAAAAACATGTTAAATGTAGAAGGAAATACAAATTTCCATGAATAAAAAAAGTAAATGAAAGGTGTAGGGAAATCATTTTCAGTCTTTTGTTAGAAGACTTTACCCTATAAACTAAGTAATAAAATTCTGAGTGGAACATTTTATGCCATCACAGTATTTCTGTAAAGAACAAAAACTAAGGGAAGAAAATACAAGCTATCTGCATATTCTAAAGAGAATGACAAATCCACCAGGATTTTTTAAAAATGACTAAAACAGTCCTGCATCTTGCAACCACAATCCATAACTTACCTTCAACCTACATAAAATGATGATTTAAAATTTACAAAGTTGGGGCGCCTGGGTGGCGCAGTCGTTGGGCGTCTGCCTTTGGCTCAGGGCGTGATCCCGGCGTTCTGGGATGGAGCCGCACATCAGGCTTTTCCGCTGGGAGCCTGCTTCTTCCTCTCCCACTCCCCCTGCTTGTGTTCCCTCTCTCACTGGCTGTCTCTGTCAAATAAATAAATAAATAAATCTTTAAAAAAAATAAAGAAATAAAATTTACAAAGTAAGTAAGGAAATTCATAGTAGCAGAGTATGGTGGTATTTGTCTTCTCCTACATGAAGAGGATTACTCCCCACCCAGCGAAAATTGCGAGACTCCAAGAAAATCACTCAGAGGTTGAGAGCCCTTGTTCCTTCTTGTAGGAAGGAATGCTTTACATATTTTTCCTAGGACATAAGTAAAAATATAAATGTGGTACTTTCTTCCCACCTGGAAATATATAGAGGCAGACAGCAGACCAAAATGTTCTATAATGGAGAAAAGATGCATCATTATAGTTGACTGAATTTATAGCATTTGCTTGACAAGGATGCATTAATATCCTGTGAGGCAAGTTAACAATGTGTATGATAGCAATGCTGGATCACCTAGAAGGTAACCAGCTCAAAATTGTCCTATTAAGGGTAGAGAAGTGGTAAGAGACACAAGTATACAAAGTTGGAAGCAAGAATTATAAATCTGTCCCTAAAACTTAGGATTGTGCACTGCCTATGCTGACACTGCACAGTGCAAAGTTCCCCATGGGGAGCCTAGGAAAAAATTCACTTATGCCTCACAGAAAGATTCACATTTAGACACCTATTAGATTGATGGTTGCAACAGATACCAGCTTAACAGTGAGATCTTCATCCCTTTCTGCTAATATCCATTGTCTAAAGCTAAAGGGGAGATGGAGAGATACACCGGATTGCACGAGACTGATGCTTTTGAAATAGATTGGTTTAGGAATTTTAACAGCTAGAAGTATGTCATAACTATCAAAATAAGTTATTCTTATAATCCAAAGTCACCAAAACCTACAGAATCATAAACAAACTTTTGTCTTTTTCTTACTATATTTAACCAAAATCAAACTGTTCAATTAACTAGATATACTTAAGTAATATCTTTACACAGCAATCAATATTTTCCTGACATTTTTAAACATGAAATTTTCTATTATTTGTAGCATATAAAACATATGCATATGAGCAAGATTATATAAGCTCTTTGGGAGAGATCAAAAAGATTTCTATTTTCATTTTCAAAATAAGCATCTAATAATTTAAATGAGTGGCTAGAACCCAACATATGTAGGACAAATGGACAACTATATAGTAGCCTCAGCTTCACCAAAATGTCATGTGTAGGATGCTAAAATTTTCACTGAATTCCAGTTCACATCATTGTTGCATTTATGTTTTCCTTTCTAAAACTACTCTTGAAAATGTACAAAAAATAACATATTTAGCAAACTCTTTGTATCTTAAGAAACAAAAAGACAGGAATCCCTGGGTGGCTTAATCGGTTAAGCGTCTGCCTTCAACTCAAGTCATGATCCCAGGGTCCTTGGAAGGGGTCCTGCACTGGGTGAGGCGGGGGGGAAGAGCCTGCTTCTCCCTCTGCCTGCCATTCCCCCTACTTGTGCTCTCTTTCTCTCTCTCTCTGACAAATAAACAAAACCTTTTAAAAAAAAGATACAAAAAGATAATTGTATTTCTAAATACTAGAACAAAAATTTAATTATTTACAAGATAATTATTATTTATCAAGTCCTTAAGTACTTACAAAATATGTGAAAGACCTCTACACCACTAAAGTAGATTTTATTTTCCTAAATGAATGCAACAATATATATGATACTATAAGTGCTTCTTACAACGTAAGAAGCTCCTTCCACTAAGAGATAGAATCCCGCTTCCTTCCTACACGCAGTGAGCTGGACCTGCTTTAATAGAATATGGTAAAAATGATGCTATATGACTTTCAAAGCTAGGTCATAAAAAGATTAAACCTTGACCTAGCTCTCTCTTGAAACACAGTCATAAGTTAGTGAGGAATCCCACAGTACATAGACAGGACATGTGCCGGTATTCTGGCTGACAGCCACAGATGACATCAAGGTGACTGCTAGTACAACTACAAGATCTATAGTGATGAGCCTTCAAATGATTCCACCCTCCTGCTTTTGAGATACCACAACTCATATTGAGTAGAATATTGATAAACTCTCCTCTTTAAGCTTTGCTTAAATGCATATTCATGAACAAAATAAATGCTGCTTTAAAACTTTAAACATTGAGGTGGTATGTTGTATAGCATTAGAACAGTGAACAGCCTAAACTGAAAACTATAAAACACTGATAAGACAAAGAGGTTCTAAATCATTGGAAAGATATAATATTCATGAAATTGTGCCATTTTGATTGTGGCTAACATATTAATTCTTATGAAAATTCATATATTGATTAAATGTAGTCCCAACCAAAATTTCAGCAATTTTTTAAAGAAATTGGAACTTTTTCTAAAATTATATCCAAATAAACATTACCTAGAAAGCCAAAATAACTTTGCAAAGGAACAGAGTTGGACTTAGAGTACCTAATTTTAACAATTTAAAATTTATAATAGTCAAGACACGTCATGTGAAGGTAAGGACAGACATCCACATAAAAACATTAATGAGTCCAAAAATAGATGGACATATAAATATTTATTCATTTTGGACAAAGATGTCAATGTAGAGGGAAAGAAGATTCCTTTCAAAAAGTAGTGCTAAAATGGCTGGGTAAACAAAAGAAAACACAAAACTGAAAAATTATATTTAAACAGAACACAGACCTAAATATAAAAGCTAAATCGCCTAAACATCTAGAAGAAAATATGAGAAGCCACCTTCACATCCTTAAGTTAGACAAAGTGCACTAACAATAAAAGAAAGAAAAACTGATAAATTGGATATTCTCAAATTTTAAAATGCCTGCTTTTTAAAAGACACCACTATAAGAATGTAAAAGAAAGCCACAAAGTAGGAGATATTATCTATATTGTTTGTGAGAAGGTTATAATCACTCCAAGAATTTCTTTCTTATAAATTTAAACATATACTTACTATATGTGACCCAGTAGTTCTATCCCTACATAGTTGCCCAAGAGAAAGAAAAGTATATGTATATACAAAAACTTGAAAATGGGGGCGCCTGGGTGGCTCAGTCAGTTAAGTGTCTACCTTCAGCTCAGGCTGTGATCCCAGGGTTCTGGGATCGAGTCCCACATCAGGATACCTGCTCAGCAGGAAGTCTGCTTCTCCCTCTCCCTATACTCCCTGCTTGTGCCCTCTTTTGTGTTTTCCCTCTCTCAAATAAATACATACAACCTTAAAAAAAAAAAAACTTGTAAATGAATATTCAAAGCAGCTTTATTCACAAATAGCTCCAAATTGGAAGCATTCTGAATCCAAGAAGTAATGGATAAACTGGTCTACTTATACAGACTATAGAACAACAGTAACAACAGAATGGAATATTAATGCTCATAACAACACTGATGAATCTCCGAGACACTGTTGAGTTTATAAGAAGTCAGACACTATATGAATCCATTTATATGTAATTCCAGAACAGGTAAAACTAATAGTGACCAAAAAACAGATCAGTGGTTGCTTGGGACTGGGGCTAAAGTAAAATGACAAAAAATGAACACAGGGGGACTACTGGGGATAATGGAAAGGTGTGTAATGTCTTGTTTGCAGGGGTCACATAATGCATAATATGTCAAAACTTATTCAGCTATACATATAAAATCTATGCATTTCACTCTATGTAAATTGTACCTCAGTAAAGTCTGATAAGAAAAAAAACTACAGCTGGTGGTAATATTAAACTATTAACACCTTGAAGTGTGAGTTTATGGAGAAGTTGCCTTGGGGAAGTTACATGGTGACACTCTGAGTAGAGCTTACTATTTAACTCTAACAAACAGTGAATGACATTATCTCCTTGTTCTAGAATATCCTACTATCCTGGGGCCTACTTTTAGCTCTGTGAATGTGATTAATTAGCTTCAGTACAAATTAAGAGGTTTTAAGCAAGCAAACTGCTACATACTAATTGCTGATTTATAAATGAGGTTTACCTGCTTGTCCACAGAATGTCTAAATGAGATGAAAACTGTATAAATAATTATATGACCATTTGTGTGTGTGTGCTTGTGTCTACAAGTCACATAGCCTGCTTGACAAACTAAGAAACTGAACTTTTTGGGAGGCTTTTCATCTAATCAGGTTATTTACTTTCTGATTATAATGACAATAAAATTGTAGTGTGTTTGAGCCTTGTTGTGTGAATCACTGTTTCTAAAAAATATATAAAATCATAATACCACCTCACATATACTTCAAAACTATTGATAATTCATCATATAAAGAAATAGTAGCATGCAAAAGAAAGAAATAAGAACAATAAACATTATTTCTGTGACTTGTGTGTCAGGAACAATCTTAAGACTATAGTTATCACCTATTTTATCATCATGACACTATGAAAAAATTATCATCATAATTATTATTTGCCAATTATGTGAATGAGAAAATAAATGCTGATGAAGTTCAATAACTATATGCAGTTTTTTTAGTGATTAAGAACCACTATAGTTAAGTTTTGACTTCTTAAATGTGAAGTATGTATTTTTAAGAATAATTGTCTGAGACTAGAAACTGATAACTGTTACTTCTGTAAGATGATTAAAAAATAAAAAAGATATTTAGTTATATTTGCCTGGGTTACCTAGCCATGTAGCTTATCAGATTTAAAAGTGGAGTCCTCAACATGGCACTTTTATGATCTATCTATCTCCTAAAATTCCACTCCCTGCTGTTTTTATCCCTTAGGAAACATGGAGTTTATTAGTTCTTTCCTTCTGGTCACATGTCAAACAACACTTACCTGAGGAACTTCTCCAGTATGGCAAAGGAGCTAGAGTTAATGCTTTTGTTTCTATATTAGTTCAGGAAGACTGAATTCCACATAGTTTTAGTATAACCGCTGCACCAAGAATAAGACAATTAGACTAAATATATGCCAAATTAAATTTGTAAATGACAGACTGAAAACATTTCAGACTGCAATGTGGCCTTTAATGTTTTGGCATATTAACTATGATTCAGATAACAAACGTGAAATACTGAGAAACTAATTTTGAAAATATTTGGCAACTTTTACTTTAGGATTATATTGAAAGAAAAATATCCAAGGTGTTATAACATTTTAAAGACTGAGAATGTTACATCAAATTATGCTGGGGATATATCTGGTTTTTGCTTTTTTTTTTTTCTTACTTTTCCTAATAGTATAATCAGTTCTGTCAACATTTTGTAATGTAAGCTGATGTAACACTTATTGAATAAATTTGAAAAGTAATCTTATATAAAAATTGCTGTTTCCAATTCAGAACAAACTTGTAACAACTGTATGCCAAATATAGTTTTAGGTGATTTGTTCAGATGTTCATATATTTAGCATCTAGTTGGTTTTTTTTTTCTTTTTCCTTTTAAGTATTCGAAGCCCCAGTAGATGGCCTATTTCCAAAAGGATCACTAGTAAGCAAGCCCACTCTAAAATAATGGCTAAAGGAAGTCTGTAAACAGAAGGTAAATGATACCAAAACAAACAAATAAAAACAAACAAAAAACAATCTTGGAAAATCAGGAATTAAGAAAGTATAATAGAATTGGTAAAACTATGGATGAATATATCTTCCTGGGTTCTTTAAAATACACTGAATGGTTGAAGGCAAAAATTATGAAAGTGTACAATGTAGTTTTCAATATATGCATATGTAATAAAGAAGACTAAAAGACCTATATGGTGGTAAGTATATGCAATATAAAAGACTAAAGGGCCTATATGGTGGCCAGATTTCTCCATACAACTTAAGGTGGTAAAATATTAGTTCAAAATTGTGTGTAGAAAATATGAATGTTGTTATTACTAGAAAAAATACTAAAAATTACAAAGAGATATAGTCACAATAATTGTAGGTAAATTAAAATGATGTAATAAAGCAAAAAATAAGGAAATAAAAAGAAGAATGGAAAACAGAGAGAACAAATAGAAAACAATAAAACAATCAACCCCAATTCAAGCATATCTATAATTATAACAAATTTTAGTGGTCTAAAAAAGAAACCAATTAAGAAACAGAGATTATGAGAACAGATTAGAAATACAACCTATGTATGTGCTATCTACAAGAAATTCATTTCAAATAAAACCATATGGGTAGGATAAAAGATAAAAGAATGAAAAAAAATATGTCATCCTAACACAAATCGAAAGAAAGGAGTGGTAGTGCTTACAGTCAGCAATACTGATTATGCACTTAAAATTTTATTAAGAGGGTAGATCTCATATTAAGTGTTCTTACCACACACATGCACACAAAAAGACACAAGGAAACTTTTGGGGGTGATAATATGTCTATTACCTTGCTTGTGATGGTGGGTTCATGGGTGTTTGCATATATACAAACTCATCAAATTACATATATAAAATACATGCAGTTTTCAAAATATCAATTACACATCAATAAACCTGCTCCTTAAAAAAAGGCAGTAGTAGTGGTCATCATGTAAATATACGAGAGCTGAAAAACTGAAAATTAAAAAATAAATCACTGAAAACAATCATAACAATAAAGAATGCTTAGGTATAAATCTAATAAAATGTGTAGAAGATGCATATGCTGAAAACTATAGAACACTGATGAAAGAATTTTTTTAAAAGATCTAAATAAGTTGAGGTGCGAACCATGTTCATGAGTTGGAAGACTTAAAATAGGAATCATAAACTATCCATGAATTGATCCATACATTTCTTATAATATAAATCAAAATCTGAGTTTTGTAGAGATAATTTGATTATAAAATCTATTGGGTTAAAAAACTTCAAGGGCAAGAATAATTAAGTCGGAAAAGCAAAGGAATTAAAGTAGCTAATGCATTTTAATAAAGAAAAATTCATTTAAATGAGTAATATTAGCCAGAATTACAGCATACTTTAAAGCTACAGTAATCAATTCAGTATGGAATTGGTGAAAGAACACACATATAGATTAAACAAACAAACAGAATCCAGAATCCAGAAATAGGCACATAAAATATGGCCTTTTGATTTTTGACCTAACTCAAAAGAAATTCAATAGATAAAGGCAAGTCTTTTCAACACACAACGGTGGACCAGTTGTACATCATTTGCAAAAAATGTTTGTTGAACTAAACCTTATACTTTATATTAAAATTAAGTCAAAATGAATCGTAGATCTAAATCTAACACAGAAAACCTAAACTTTTAGAGAAAATCATTTAAGAAAACCTTCACGATTTGGGATTAGGTGAAGAGTTCTTAGATATAACATCATAAAAGTAAAAAGAATATTGATAAAGAAAAATTTCATCAAACAAAACTTTAGCTCTGTGAAATACCCTTTTTAGAGGAAACATAAGCATCAGACTGGAAGAACATATTTACAAATAACTCATATCCAGTGTACATAACAAGTGCTCAAAATGCAACAATAAGATAGCAAGCAACCAATTAAAAACTGTGAAAAGGTCATGAACAAAAATTTCACCAAAGAAAATATAAAAATGGTAAATAAGCTGATAAAAATGTTTAACATGATTAGCCATTAGTATCATGCAAATTAAAACCACAATGAGATACTATTATACACTATCAGAATGGTGTATAAACTGACATAACACTGACAACATCAAGTTCTGGTGAAAATACAAAGAAAATGGTATCCCATATATTGCTGGTGAAGATGAAAAATGTTACAGGCACTCTAGAAAACAATCTATCTTTTTCTCATTCAGTTAGACATATCCATACTATATAACCCAGCAATCCATCTCTTAGATATTTACCCTAGAAAAATGAAAATTTATTGTATTAGTCTGCTATGACTATCATAAATACGAAGACTGGGGGGCTTAAACAACAGAAATTTATTTATTACAGTTTTGGAGGCTGGAAGTCCAAGATCAAGGTGCCAGCGTGTTGGCTTCTTGTGACATCCCTCTTCTTTCTTTGCATACAAATCCCTTCTTGGTCTTTCCTCAAATGGCCTCTTCTCTGTATATGCATTTGCATAGATAGAGTTCTGATGTCTCTTCCTCTTCCCATAGAAACATTAGTCCAATTGGATTAGGGCACTACCCTTATAATCTCACTTAACCTTATTACCTCCTTAAAGGTCCCATCTCCAAATACAGTAATGTTGGGGGGTTATGGTTTTGACATAATTTGGGGGACTCAATTCAGTCCATAACATTCTACCCTCTGACCCCCAAAATTCATGTCATTCCTGCATCCAAAATACATTCATCCATACCAAAACTCCAAAAGACATAACCCATTCTAGCATCAATTCCTAGTGCAAATTGTCATCTAAATGTCATCTAAATCAGGTAAGGGCGAGATTCATCCTGAGGCAAAATTCTTCTCCAGTCATGAATCTGTTAAATCAACAAGTTACATACTTACAACATACAATGGTAGGATAGGCATAGTATAGACATTCTCATTCTAAAAGAGAAAAAAGGGCAAGAAGAAAGAGGTACTGAACACCAAGGAAGTCTAAAACCTAGCATGGCAAATTCCATTAGGTTTTAAGACTTCAGAATAATCCTCTTTAGCTCAATATTTTGTTCCCTGGTCCAAATGAGGTGTCAGCATTACTCCTATGGCTCTAGGTAGTAGCCTGTCCCCATGGCTCTGCAAGGTGACCTTTCCCATGAGGTACTGCATGGAGGCATCTTAGTTTGCTGGAACTGAGGAGGTAACTTCTTTTGGATGCAATGCAATGAATTTTATAATTTTTACACTCAGCATGAGAAATCTTCTTAATGGAAGATCATACATGTTTTGGAAAATACTTAAATATTTGTCTGACTTGAGTGATCAAAATGAAAAAGTGAGGGATCTAAGAAACTTGTCAGTGTACAAGAAAGCTAAGCTGTTCTGACTTAAATCTAAAAAATAAAAAATAATAGGGGATGTTGGAGGAGAAGAAAAGGAAGGAAAAGTAGGAAAAAGAGGAGCCATTGAGATGATACAAAACTAAGGACTGTTGGGAATAAATCTAACATTAAAAAAGCCAAAATCTGAAGGAATTTTAACAGTAATTGAGTGGATGTTATCCTGCTATGCTATAAATTTCTTTGCAGTCTTCCCATTTCCTCAGAAAAATCTGCTAAAATCAAACGCCTTATGGGGGGAGTGTTTTGGTGAGGAAGCTAGTGAGTTTCACTTTAGACTCATCCTGGCTTGAAGGAGAAAAAGCAGCTACAATATTGAAAACAACCCTCTCCCCAGACAAACTTTTGGGAACTCAATCTTGGAACCAGAAGTGACCATGAAAAATAAATCAAAGGTCAGTGGGTAGCTCAAAGAAGGTATGGGAAGGCAACATAAAGTCAGCGAGGTTAAATATAAATCCATAGAAATGACTCAGCAAAAACAAAAAACAAAGAGAAAAACAATTGAATAAAAAATAATAAAATCTCAGGAACCAATGGGAGACTATAAAAAAAGGCAAATAGACAATCAGAGTTCAAAAATGAAAAGGAGAAAAGCAAAAAAAAAAAAAAAAAAAGATTTGAAGAAATGATGTTTGAAAGTTTTCCGAAGTTAGTGAAATAAACTTTAGCATATAGATTAAAGAGATTCAACATACACCAAAGAAAAGAACCACAAAGAAAACTTAGGCTCATCAACATCCAACTTATGAAAACGAACGATAAGACAAATCTTGAAAGCAACAAGAGATAACGATATCTTACATACAGGGATGGTGGTTTTAAAATGTTTACAAATTTTTTAAATATTTATTTATTTATTTTAGAGAGATGGGGGGACAGAGGGAGAGAGGGAGAATCCCAAGCAGATTCCCTGCTGAGCGTGGAGGCCAATGTAGGGCTTGATTCCAAGACCCTGAGATCATGACCTGAACTGAAATCAAGAGTTGGATGCTTAACCAACTGAGCCACCCAGGCACTCCTAATGTTCACAAATTCTTTAATATTCCTCCCCTTTAGGAGTAGCAAGAACTATATTGTCTCTTGAGTGTGTACTGGACTGAGGGACTCCAATGGATAGAATAAAGTGGAAGTGATAGTGTGTGACTTCAGAGATTAGGTCTAAAGGAGCTGTGGTTTTCTGCTCTCTCTTCCTCTCCTTTACTCTGCCTCTCTCAGATCATTTGTTTTGAAAGCAGCCAGGTGCAGTGTCATAGTTATTCACTTCTGGAGAGGCCCATGTAGTGAGGAGCTAAGGCTTCCCTCTAAGAGCCAGCGTGGAACTGAAGCTTCTTGCCAACAGCCAGATGTGTAAGCTTTAACACAGATTTTCCAGCCTAGTCAAGCCTTCACATTACTGTAATTATAGCTAATCTCTTGATTGCAACCTAATGAGAAAACTCAGCCACAACTACCCAGCTAAACAGCTCTAGAGTTCTGATCCTCAGAAATCTATTGAGACAATAAATGTTTGTTGTTTCAGCCACTAAATTTTATTATGGTTTGTCACATAACAATAGATAACTATTACAGATATTGGTACATGGAAATGGGGTGCTATCAAAAACTTTAAAACGAGGGAGTAGCTTTGATACTGGGAAGTAGGTGGTTGCTGGAGAATTTTGAGGCAAGTTCTAAAAACAGATTAACAATAATGCTGGAAATTTTCATTGAAAGGGTCAGAGACAATACAAAATGAAAAGAAACCTATAGAACCCTAAAATTCTACTGATAAGATGCTTGCTTATAGCAGCCAAGATATAGAACCAACCTAAGGATCAATTGATAGAGGAAAGTTTAAAGATGATGTGGTATATCCATACTATGCTCCACTTGGGGTTCATGTTCATCTTTACATCACCCATTTTCTACAGAAATCCTATCAAGTCAGTTTAGCAAGAATCCCTATCTTCCACATCTGCTCAAATTCATCATGCCTGACCATCCCCATGTAATATCTTATCACCCTGCCTGCCTTCAGAAAGAATCTTGTTAGAACAGCCCCAGCTCCCTGGCTATAAATCCTCACTTTTCCTTGCTGTATTTGGAATTGAGTCCAATCTCCTCCCTCCTTCAAACCCTCCACAGCTACAGTCCCCTAAATAAAAGTCTTTCTAACATTTTAAAACAAAATAGAAGCCCTCTGAGAATTCTCAAAAATCCAGGGAGGGGTTTTGGAATTCCACTGGCCAAGAAATGGGGAAAGTGGTATTATCAGACAAGCTCATCTAGATCCCAAATGGCAAGAAGGGAGACATCAGGTCAGTTATGGAAATAATGTAACATGGATAGTTTCTGTAACATGACAAATGCTATTTAAATTATGGCTCACTTGTAGACATATGTGGTTCATTAGTTTCTATATTTTAAATCCAATTTTTGGTTCTACTTTGTATCACCATTATAGATTTTCCTTCCGCTAATGTGCTACTCTTTATTATAACTACTTTTAAATTATGCTAATCCACCTGAAATTGTGATTCCACATGACTGGGAAGGAAAGAAACAAGAGAAACAGGGAAGAAGGGAGGAAAGGAGGAAGAAAATAGATTGCAAAACACTTTGCCCTGATTATCTCTTAGATTTCTCAGTTATCTTATTGTTCTTCATCAGTTTGCCATCAAGGCTCTTTGCCATCTCCATACCCCTTGCAACACGCATACTTAAAATCCTTACAATAAGTGAATTCACATCCATTCATCTATAAAGATGACATAACTGGTCTTCAATGTAAGTAGAATGGATTTTACTCTCAACACTCTACAGTCCTTTTTACAAACAAAAACACATAATGATGATTTTCTAGGATGTGGAGCTCATGTTTTAGTTAGGAAACCAAAAGTGTTTCTGACCAGAATAGGAATAAAGTGATGGCCCTGTAATCAGTAATAACACAATCTAATCAAGGAAGGTCATTATTCTTACATTGTTCAAATAAATACAAAGTAAAGTTTATTTTTATAGCTGTCTTTTCCTTTTGAAAATCTGTTCAATGTGCTGGTGTCCCACTGATTGTTTACACTGTTCTAGAGTTTTCTATCTCCAAATAACTAGTTGTCTAGTGAACCCAAATGTGCAGCCCTCCTTGCCTTGGTCCTTCATTGCAGACCTCATCTCCACTGGACTTACCCTGTCTCCTTTCCCACTGACAACATATGTCTATTTTTCCAAGTTTCAAGATCTCAATCCCATTCTTCTCATTCTGGAAGAGAGATGAGTGGAAGGAAAGGAATCTTCACAGAGGGCCAGCATTAGAATTACAGCAGCCTAAGTGCCTCATTTCCTTCACCAAAGAAGAAATTATCTAGCACTCTCAGTAGTTCAAAGATAAAAGAGCCTGAATTTCACATCCTTTGACCCTCTCAGGACCTAAACCATCAGGCTTTGGCAGCCAGGGTGTAGCTAGTCCTCAGAGTTGTCAGGGGGAAATGTAATAGCATTTTATAATCCGAAGGCACCTTGACTGCCTTGACTTGAAATTCTCTTTATTCAGTAGAATTTACATCATCTTTAACAAAGATTCTCTGCCTTGATTTTGTTTTCACTCAGTAACATAACATCTGCATTACTCTCCTCTGACATCCTAAGAAGGTCTCCATAAATATGCATTTTCCATTGAATTTATGATACAACCACACTGAGTGCATTCTTGACATCATGTCACTTCCTTAGTCGTGCACTGACATTATAATGTTATTTACTACAAAGTCGCATTGACAGCATCTTGGGAACACTGTGACAGCATTTTAGTTGCCATGAAAATGAGTACCAAAAGCACATTTGGACAAAAATCACTTGTAGGAAAAAAATACCAAAGAGGACTCAGATATAGTTTTTTAAACAATTTAACCATCTGAACACTCACTGGAAGTTTGTTCTAGTTCAGTGGCACATTAGAGACCAAATGTTGCTCCTTTTCAAAATACTGAAAGGAATTTTACCTGAAACGGAGAAGAATAGAACCTAGAACTTGGTGATAGTTTTGTAAATGCAAGATACTTTATTATCCACCTATTGTTTTTTATCAAATGACTGTATCAGTTAATGTCAATCTACATTAAAATGGACATCTTACAAGTGTATATTTAAAGATATATTTTAGTACAAGCAGTATAGACTATCTTTAACCCACTGATTCATTTTGGATGAAGTTTTCATGCATCAGCCATTAGTATTATCTATTACATGTATTTTTAATTGCCTTGATAGAATATAATAGATGCTTCTAGGTAATATTTGCAGGAAAGGGAAAGAAGAAAAAATAAAATAATAAATAACATTTAATAGTTTCCACTCATGCCAAAAACTACTAACCAAACTTTTTTTGTACCTAGGTTCATTTATTCATGACAAGAACCCCATAGGGTATGTATAATTATAATTTTCTACCAATAAGAGTTAGCCACCAAGAGATGAACCATTTTTGAGGGCACAGAGCTACAAAGTAATGGAGTTAGAATTTGAACATGTCTGACTCAGTGACCATGTTACAATGCTTCTTGAAAGAAGAGAAAGGGAAAAAATGTATCTAAAAGTCTGCATACAGAGAGGTGTGCCTGAGCATATCCACTAATGGTTCTAGTTCATGAAGACAGTGTTTTCATTTGCTATTCCTGCAAGGAGGTTGGTAGAAGCCAAGTGTTTCTGACATACAGCAATGACTGATAAACCCACAGTAAAATGTCCAGTAGGATATCATGCCTGATAAGAATTGTTGAGGGTCATCATCTCAGGAGTATGAGTGGGCTTCTCTAGAACCATACATAGTATCACCAAGTCCTTTGAGTTTTAGGCTGCTGCTACTAGTATTCTAGAAATTAATGGTAAATAATTCTATTTTATAAATTATTTAGGTTTAGGGTTCAGCACAGTGGAATATCTAATCCCAGCTTAGGTATTAGCTATCATGTATTCAGAAATATTAAAGTCATTTTCATACTGCATTATCATTTTAGTTATAGCTATTTATGGCTTAGTTAAAATTTAACTTCATATTTTGATTCCTTTAAACACTTTTTGCTAAATGTTATTAACTTGCATTAATCATATTATCAAAGTGGCAGACAAAAATTTTAGTGACCCTTAAATATAGTGTTTCAAAACATATCATTAGAGCAAGGGAGCATGTAACACCTATCAAAAACCTCATATGTGATTTGAGAGCCAGAAATATGTGGACATCTGGACAGAGATCCCCCTGGACAAACACCAGAGACAGCAGCAGCTGGACTTCTCAGTCAGGTAGTTTGTGCAAATTCATTTAATGCTCAAAACACAATTTAAATGCATTTTATTTTAGTCATGATTTTTTTTTTTATCATTAGCCAATATATTTGTCAGGATCGACTGTCCACAATGAAATCTCATCAAATAGCCTTCACCTTCATCAGGGTGTCAATGAATATTTTTCCTAAAATGTCATTCTGTCTCTGCCTAATCCTGCAAGCAGCCCTAGCAGGGACTAGTGAAAATCCAAAGTGAATCTGCCCTGGGGAGAGGTGAAGACAACTATACACATACCAGTTTGGCTGCAGCCCCAGCAGCAGAACGCTATAACTGGCAGTAAGAGAGAGTGCCATCTGCAGCCCCAGCAGATGAACTAGGGGCAGACATCTGTTCTGAATACCAGCCCTGCCCACCAAATAAAGCCTCTCAGGAAACAAGGCAAGGAGAATACTCTGCAGAACAGTGCTACTACAGCCAAAACAGAGAAACTAATGTCTGCCATGCAGTTTCTCTGCAGGCCCTGCCCAAGAAAAGCCTCTAAGGGGACAAGGCAGGGAGAGTACCCTGCAGTTCAGTGCCACTGCAGCCGTGGCAAACAGGCTGAGGGCTAGCATCTGATCTGAAACCTGACACTGCCCAACTATAAGCACACAGCAGCCCCAGACTTGCCCCTTAATGGCACAGAAACCAAAGCTAGCCCACAAGAGGCAAAGTGTGCCATTATAGCTGACCTGACTGAAGGCTAATGAAGCTCAGCTAAAACAAGAGAGCACAAACAACCCACAAAGAAGACAACACTAAAGCACCTGATTCTTGTGAACAAAAGACATTGTACTACAGGGCATCCAGGGCCTTTTCTTCATACACCCACTACTTTAAAGATCAGGAGAAATAACTGACTTTCCTAATATGTAGAAACAAACACAGAGAGCTAGACAAAATGAGGAAACAAAGGGATATGTCCCAAATGAAAGAGTAGGACAAAATTGCAGCTAAAGAGCTAAATGAAATAGAGATAAGCAATATACCTAAATAAAGAATTCAAAATAATGGTCATAAAGATACTTACTAGACTTGAGTAAAGAGCAGAGGATCACAGTGAGACCATCAACAAACAGACAGAAAATACTTTAAAAAGTCAATCAGGATGAATTTCAATAACTGAAATTAAAAATACAATTGAAGAAATAAATAGTAGCCTAGAGGAAGCACCAGAATGAATCAGTGAGCTAGAAAACTGAGTAATGGAAAGCAACCAAGCTGAACAGAAAAAAGAAAAAAAGAATAATAAAAAATGAAAATAGGTTAAACAAACTCATTGCTATCATCAAGAATAGTAACATCTGCATTATAGGGATCCCAGGAGAAAAAGAAGGGGGAAAAGGAGTCAGAAAATTTATTTAAAAAAATAATATCTGAAAATTTCCTTAAATCTAGAGAAGGAAATGGACATCCAGATTCAGGAGGCACAGAGACCCCCCAACAAAATTAACCCAAGGAGGTATACATCAGGACACATAATAATTAAAATGGCAAAAAGCAGTGATAAAGAAAGAAAAGTAAAAGCAGTAAGAGAAAAAATATATATATTACATACAAGGGAAAGGCCATAAGGCAATCAGGTGATTTTTCAGCAGAAACTTTTCAGCCCAGAAGAGAATGACATGATATCCTGAAAGTGCTGAAAGGGAAAAACCTGGAACCAAAAATACTCTACCCAGCAAGGCTATCATTCAAAATAAAAAGAGAGATAAACAGTTTCCTAAGCAAACAAAAGTTAAAAGAATTCTCGCCATTAAACCTTACATTGAATCACTAAATCTTACAAAAACATTAAGGAGAATTTTTTGAGGGGAAAGGAAAGGCCATAATCAAAAGTAAGAAAATAAGGAAAGAAAAAAATTTCACAGGTAAACACAAACATAATAAAAGTAATAGATTAATCACTTATAGAAACCAGTAGAGAGGGTAAAACACAAAAGCAGTAAAATCTTTTTTTCCCCCTCCCTTCCCCTATGATCCTCTGTTCTGTTCCTTAAGATGAAATCAGAGAAGTAGATGAACCATAAGAGACTCTTACAGGAAACAAACTGAGGGTTGCTGGAGGGGAGGTGGGTAGGGGTATGGGGTAACTGGGTGATGGGCATTAAGGAGGGCACATAATGTAATAAATACTGGGTGTTATATGCAACTGATGAATCACTTAACTCTACCTCTGAAATTAGTAATACTGTATATGTTAATTAGTTGAATTTAAATAAAATGAAATTTTAAAAAAGAAAAAAAGCAGTAAAGTCAATTCTATCTACAAAAATCAAATCAAGGGATTCACAAAATAAAAGGGTGTAAAGTATGACATTATATACATAAAATGTGGGGAGGAGAGTAAAAATTTAGTGCTTTTAGAATGAACTCAAACTTAAGCAACCATCAATTTAATATAGAGTGTTACATGCATAACATGTTATATATGAACCTAACGGTAACCACAAATCAAAAGCCTGCAACAGATACACAAAAAATAAAGAGAAAGGAATGGAAGCCTATCTCAAAAGAAAGTCATTAAACTATGAAGGAAGAGAGCAAGAGAAGAAAACAACAGAGAAAAACTACAAAAACCCTAAAACAAGTAACAAAACGACAATAAGTACATATCTATCAATAATTACTTTGAATGTCAGTGGAGTAAATGCTCCAGTCAAAAGATACAGGGTAACTGAAACCAAGAGTATAACAAGAAACAAAGAAGGACACTGCATAATAATGAGAACAATCCAACAAGAAGATATAACAACTGTAAATATGTACCCAACATGGGAGCACAAAAACACCTAAAGCAACTATTAACAGACATAAAGGAAGAAACTATCAATAATACATTAATAGTAGGGGACTTTAACACTCCACTTACATCAATGGATACATCACCTGGGCAGAAAATCAACAAGGAAACAATGGCTTTGAATGACACATTGGACCAGATGGACATAACAGATATATTCAGAGCATCCAATCCAAAAACAAGGAAATACACATTGTTTCTAACTGCACATGGACCATTCTCCAGAATAGATCACATTAGGCATCAAAACAAGTCTCAAAAAAAATTAAAAGGCTGAAATTATATCATGCATCTTTTCTGACAACAATGGTGTAAAACCAGAAATCAATCACAGGAAAAAATCTGGAAAAAACATGAACTCATGGAGGTTAAATAACATGCTACAAAACAACAAATGTGTCGATCAAGAAATAAAAGAGGAAATCGAAAAATACATGGAGACAAGTGGAAATGAAAATACAATGATTCAAAATCTTTGGGATGCAGCAAAAGCAGTTCTAAGAGGGAAGATTATAGTAATACAGGCCTACTTTAAGAAGCAAGAAAAATTTCAAAAATAAACAACTTTACTTTACACCTAAAAGAGCTAGAAAAAGAACAAAGCCCAAAGCCAGTAGAAGGAAAAAAACAATAAAGGTTAGAGCAGAAACAGATGAAATAGAGAACGAAAAAATATTTTTAAAAAAGTCATTGTGTAGAGAAAGCCACTAAGTAACACTGGAACATTTTTTTATATATAATCTCAAGTTTTTCAAGTCAACAATTAAATAAGTTTCATTCTGACTCCTTTCTTTGGCCCTATGATGTGAATCCACTCATTTAACATTCAGAACATGGAATTAGCTTAGTGATGTCTTTTTTTAAAAATTTTATTTACTTATTTATTTAAGAGAGAGATAGTGAGAAAGAGAGAGAGCATGAGCAGGGGGGAGAGGGAGAAGCAGGCTCCCTCAGCAAGGAGCCCAACGTGGGCTCAATTTCAGGACCCTGGGATCATGAGCTGAGCTGAAGCAGAGGCTCAACTGACTGAGCCCCCCAGGTACTCCCATGGTGATGTCTTAAAAGAGTTTAATGAGAGAATATTTCCATATAATATATATATATATATATTTCCATATATATATTTCCATATATATATATTTCCATATATATAATCATATTATCAGTTCTGATGTCAAACTGCCCCCCCTAAACATTAAATACCAGATAACTACTCCTGAAAAGGAAAAAAAAAATCATTCAACTGAATTTTTTTTTTTCAATCAGGCACTCAAAAGGTGCAATAAAGTATGTTTCCCAAGGACTTTTAAATGAATGGGTTTGCCTGGTTATGTTCAAATGATTCCTACACATAGGAGCTGGATGATATTCAACATAAATATACTACCAGTTAGTTGCCTTCAGTTTAGAAAAATATTTTCCTTAAATAATTAGCTTGAAGGTGAGTGAGTGTTACCTGAATCCCTAAATCCATTTCTATTGCTAGAAATTATTCCTAGTGATTTTTCTTTTCATTTAATATATAATGTGAAAAGTTGATAACACTTGTTTTGTTTTGATAATAGATTTATGCCTCAAACAGGTTATTAGCTATATTGGAAGGCTTTACCAAAATATAACAAATACACATAGACACAGACAGATAGACACACATTCCTAGCAATTCATTATCCTCTCAAATTGAGCTGCTTCATTCATTTTTTTTAAAGTTAAAGTAATATATCCCATAGGTGGTTATCAGAGAGTCAAGTAACACAGAAATATTTACAATGAAGAGTGATAAATTCCTGTTGAAATGTTCCTCTTTTCACCCTCAACCCAATTCCATTTCCTCTCCTCTTAGAATCAACTTTTTTCATCTTTTTTTTTTTAGTTCAATTGTTGATTACCTCCACATCTAAAATAATATCATTATACCAATTACTCTTTTTTCAACTTCAGATATTTCCTACTGGCTTCCTTATAAACAAGGTAAGGGATCCCTCCCCTACACCATTAATATTTTCTCCCTCTGATAATACTGTTTTATCACTAATGTAATTTTTAACTCTTTAAATTCAAAAGACATATGTAAAACTACATTTCTCATACCATTCAACATAGTCAGTATATCTTGGCTCACCATTTTGAAATATGAGAACTCCTATCAGGACAAGATGGAGATTTATTATGTTTTTTATACTCTATTCTAAGCCATGGATAGGATGATTCTGAAATTTCAAAATCAATATAGAATATTTACATTACTGTTGTTATGTTTTATAGAATTTATTCTGAAAAGACTTCCTCCTTTAGATTCACAACAAAACTAAGTGGAAGGTATAGAGATTTCTGATATATCCCCTATCCTCACATATATAAAAGTCATCACCAAACACGAGGTAATCCAGACTTACTCCTATTACCTTCTAAGAGTTTTACAAATTTGCATTTTAATTAAATGTGACCCATTTTGAGTTTACTGTTTATAAATACTATAAGGTCTGTGCCTAGATTAATTTTTTTTGTCTGTGAATGTTTAGTTAAGTATTCATTATTTAAAAGCTTACCTTTCTCCACTGTATTGCCTTTGCTCTTAGATCAAAGATTAGTTGACTATACATATTAAGTGGATCCATGTCTGGGCTCTGTATTCTGACCCACTGTTGCCTTTTACTATTTTTCCACCAATCTTGATTACTATAGCTTTATAAGTTTTGAGTTAGGTAGTATCAGTCCCCTGACTTTGTCCTTCTTCAACAGTGTGGTAGCTATTATGAGTCTTGTTGATGTCCACAAAATAACGTGGTAGAATTTTTATAAGGATTGTATTGAATCTACAGAAGAAGTTGGGAAGAACTGGCATCTTGACAATATCAACTCTTCTTAACAATGAACATGGAATGAATATCATTCTATTTACTTAGCTCTTTTTTTCATTTAACTCTTCAGAGCTTTGTAGCTTTACTCATGTTAAGTCTTATATATATTTTGATAGATTCATACCTGAGTGTTTCACTTAATGTAAATGGTATTGCATTTTGAATTTCAAATTCCACTTATTCATTGCTGGTAAATAGGAAAGTGACTGGCTTTTGTATATTAACCTTGTATCCTGCAACCTTCCTGTAGTTCCAGGAGTTGTTTGGTTTTTTTTGTTTTGGTTTGTTTTTATTATTATTGATTCTTTGGAATTCTCTAAATAGGTGATCATGTCACCCTGGAAAGAAAGCAGTTTTAGTTCCTCCTTCCCAATCTGCATACTTCTTATTTCCTTTTTTTGCCTTATTGCATTAGTTAGGACTTCCAGTATGATGTTGAAAATGAGTGATGAGAGGGGACTTCTTTGCATTTTTCCTATTGGCAAAGTTTCTAGACTCTGATGATTAACTATGATATTTCCTATAGCATTTTTGTAGATATACTTTATCAAGTTGAGGAAACCCCCTCTATTCCTTGTTTGCTGAGAATTTTTATCATGAATGAGTACTGAATTTAGTTAAATGTTTATTTTGCATCTGTTAGCATGGCCATTTGATTTTCCTTCTTTAGTTTATTAATGTTATAGATTCCATTATTGATTTTGAAAGGTTGAATCAGCCTTGAATACTTGTAATAAATCCCTTGGGTGTGCTGTATAATTCTTTTTATATATTTATACATTGCTGGATTTGATTTGATAATACTTGTTGAGGATTTTTGCATCTATGTTCATGAGAAATATTGGTCTGTCATTTTTTTGTTTCATGTAATGTCTTTGGTTGATTTTGGTGTTAGAGTAATGCTGTTCTCACAGAATGAGTCAGGAAATACTCA
Organism: Ailuropoda melanoleuca; assembly: GCF_002007445.2. NCBI lineage: Eukaryota > Metazoa > Chordata > Mammalia > Carnivora > Ursidae > Ailuropoda > Ailuropoda melanoleuca. The sequence continues at coordinate 181,841,282 of NC_048218.1, read as the reverse complement.
TTTTCTGAAAAAGATTAGAGGGAATTGATATAATTTATTTCTTAAATATTTAGAAGAATTTACCAGTGACTCCACCTTTCTATTTTGGAAGGCTTGGTATGCTGTCTATAAGTTATTTATCAATTTAATTTTTAAAGATTTTATTTATTTTTTATTTATTTGTCACAGACAGAGAGAGTGTACACAAGCAGGGGGAGCAGCAGACAGAGGAAAAAGCAGGCTCCCCATTGCGCAAGAGGCCTGATGCAGGACTCAATCCCAGGACCCTGGGATCATTACCCAAGCTGAAGGCAGTCGCTTAACTGACTGAACCACCCAAGCATCCCATATTTATCAATTTCTTTAATAAACATAGGGCTATCCAGATTATATATTCTTTCTTCTGTGAGTTTTGGTAAATTGTACCTTAAAAGGAATTGGTCCATTTTCATTTGGGCTTTCAAATTTGTGGGCATAGAGCTATTCACAGTGTTCCTTTATCATCCTTGATATGTCCACGGAATCAGCAGTGATACTTTTTCTTTCATTTTCATTTTAGCAATTTATGTTCTCACTCTTTTTTTCTTAGTTAGCTGGCCAGTAATTTATCAATTTTATGAATCTTTTCAAGAAACCAGTCTTAGGTTTTATTGATTTTCTTTTTAATTCCTATTTTCAATTTCATTGATTTCTGCTGTAGTTACTATTTCTTTTCCTCCAGTTACATGGGATTTAATATGTTCTTCTTTTTCTAGTATCCTGAAGTACAAAGTTTGATGATCCATCTTATATCTTTCTTCTTTTCTACTATATGCATTCAATTTTATACATTTCTCTCTAAGCACTGCTTTTGCTGCATCTCACGAATTTTGGTAACTTGTATTTTCAATTCCATTTAGTTCAAAATATTTTTCTAAATTTCTCTTGCAATTTGTTCTTTGATCTATGTGTTATCTAGGAGTGTGTTATTTAACCTCCAAGTACGATAGAACTTTCCATATATCCCTCTGAACTTGATTTCTAAATTAATTCCACCATGGTCCAAGAGCACTGTTACGATTTCTATACTATTAAATTTCTTAAGTTGTGTTTATGATACAGAATGTGGTCTAACCTGGTGAATGTTCCATGTGAGTTTGAGAAGAATGTCTATTATGCTGTTGTTGGATGAAATAGTCTATAGATGTCTATTACGTCCAGTTGACTGATGGTGTCATTGAATTCAATTATGTCCCTACTGCTTTTCTGCTTGCTGGATCTGTCCATATCTGTCAGCAAGGTGTGTTAAAGTATTCAACTATAAGACTTGATTCATCTTTGTAACCTTGAAGTTCTACCAGTTTTTGCCCCATATGTTTTGACACTCTGTTGTTACACAGATTTAGATTAAGGTCCATTATGTCTTCTGGCCTAGGCTAACTTCTTAACTCACATGAATGATTACAACAATGGAAAAACCAAAGACTCTCCAACTTAAGGTGATGGAGGAAAGAATTTGTGACTGGAAAATTTAAGAAAAGAAATCTTGAAAGAAAGAAAACAACATGATAGAAATCCAAAATTTCAGTAAAAATCCAGTCCAAATCCCCAGACTAACTAAACTATATACATGTAAAGGTGACACAAGTGAACTAATGAAAATGAAGACATGCCCAGAGTAGAGCCTAATGTTAAAAAGAGAGTGACACCACATGAGGTTTGTGAATTTCTTATAAATCTTTTTTAAAAACCGAATGCATTCCCCAATCCATTCTTATCTCAAGCAGCAGAACGCTGAATCCTTATTGACTTGGGACATCAGGATACAGAAAAGCCTATGTTTTATAGAACAGCTAAAAATTCCCAGAATCTAAAAATAAAATCTGCCCAAACCCTTAGCTGATTAACAAACCAAACAAACACAGCAAAGACCCCCTGGACTAAGATAAAATAGTAACAGCTGGATTCTGCCAATACTAAGCAGAAAAAGCTGCTGTACACTGTGGGAGAACAGAGATTGCAGTTTAAGAACAAGCTCACTAACTAGATCAAAAACAATAACAAGTTTTCAGAATATAACCAAAATCCAGGTTTAACACAATCTATCTCCTAAAATAACAAGTTTTTAAACAAAAATTACTATGGATGAAAAGGAACAAGAAAGCAGGACACATACTCAGAGAAATATACATCAGTTAATAAAAATTGACTGAAAGCAGTTAAATCTCACACACTAAGACTTCAAAGTAACTACATAACTACTGAAAATAATGTCAAAGAATTAAAGGGAAATATTTTCAAATAATTAAAGGATAAAATAGTCTTACTGTGAATAGTAAGGAAATATTAACAGATAAGCTGTAACTGTACAAAATGGAAATTCTAAAATTGAAAAGTAATACTGAAATTAAAAATTCATTACATGTCATAAAAGGAAGACTGGAAATGGTGGAATAAAACACCAGTGAATTTAAAAATAAACTGATATAGGTTACTCAATCTGAAATACAGAGATAAATAAGACTGAAGAAAAATTTAACAAAGCCTTATAGATATGTGTGGGACAATATCAAGCAGTTCAACATACATGTACATTTAGTCACAGAAGGAATAAGAAGAGTGAAAAAGAGCAGAAAAATATTTGAATTAATAATGGTCCAAAACTTTCAAAAGTAGACTGAAAATATTTACTTACAGATACAAGAAACATAAAGAAACACATATGTTAAAAGGAGTGTTCATATAAGGTTAAAAATTACGGTAATTTAATATTGGGTTTATAACGTGAAAAGATACAATATGTGTCAATAGTAGCTCTGAGTATGGTAAGTGGAAATATATTGTGGTGAGTTTCCCATATTGTACATGGATTAGAATATTAACTCAAAACAGACTGTAATTAATAAAATAAAGAAGTGTACTGCAATATCCAAAGTAACCACTAAAAATAATGCAATGGTATACATCTAAAAAGTCAATGGACATATTAAAATAAAGTACAAAATTATTATTATTTTTACAGACCCATAAGAAGCAGAAAAGGAAGAACAAAAGAGCCAAAAAATGGGTGAGGCAAATAGAAAATAAATAACAATGACAGACCGAAATACAATCAAGTAACAATAAATGTAAATGGGCTAAAATCTGTAATGAAAGACAGCAATTGTCACAGTTGATAAAAAGCAAGATACAGCCATATGCCATGTAGAGAATATTATAAATATAAAAAGAAAAATAAGTTTAAAATAAAAGGATGGAATAAGATTAATCACACAACCAGTAACCCTAAGAAAGCTCAAGTGTTATATAAGGGGGAAAAGACTTCAAAGCAAGTATTACTACAAAGAGATTCAGAGTCCTGAGATATGCCTGCATCAGGCTCTGCACTAAGTGGAGAGTCTGCTTTTCCCTCTCCTTCTGCCCCTCCTCCCACTTGTGTGCTCTCTCTCTCTCAAATAAATAAATGAAATCTTTAATATATGTGTGTGTGTGTGTGTATCGTATGTCAATAATTATATACTCGATAATTATAATATTTATAATATTAATATATAATATTTATAATATAATAATTATAGAATCTCAAACCTATTATATACTCTAGGACACTTGAAACTTCCAAAGAAGATAGTAGAAACATTTTGTTAGAGGCCAACTGCTTCTTAATAAAGTAATAAAGCAGGAAAACAATTAGCTCAGACATGATTCAGAAAATTAAAATGTAGCAATTTCATGCATACATACGAAGGTAAGTCCATGAAGCTTCCTGCTGAGTCCAACACATCAGTTTTATAAAAGTTAGTTTGACAGTATAGAATTTACTCTTAGGAAAATACTTTTATCTTAAACCTTGAAATGAAGAAAAATTCACCATGGATGAAGAACAGACTCCTTTATAAAAGGTGAGAACAACATTGATTGAAAATGCTATATGGCAAGGAATCTGTTATGTTATTTCACTACCTGTAGCAATTTTTAAAATATTGTAATTTTACTGCTTCGGAGAGGAAAGGAATTGAGAGTCTTATAGAATATATTTAGGCTTTGGTATTAATTTATTTTAAGATGTACTACTTTGGCTAAATGAAGTAGATATAAACTGAATAGAAATTTACTTACTAGTACAATAAGAAATATCTACCATTCAAAAGTTTTAATTAGGAATATTATTAATCTTTAGAAACGAAACGTTGAGCCAATAATAATAGACCTTTGCTTCACTGAGGGAGCCTTAGAGGAAAAAATAATCCAGTAAAAGATACCACTTCTGACATAGTAAGTTTTAGAAAGATAACACTGTTTTTGCTTTGTTTTGGGGGGGGGTTGTTTGTTTGTTTTTTCTTTCTTTTTTCTTTTGTTTTGTTTTGTTTTTGGGTTTTTTTGAGAGAGAGCACGACCTGAGGTGAGGAGGTGGAGAAGGAGAGAGAGAGAATCTTAAGCTGGCTCCATGACCAGTGCAGAGCCTGAGTCTGGGCTCAATCTCACAACCCTGATATCATGACCTGAGCTGAAATCAAGAGTTGGTCACTTAAACAACTGAGCCACACAAGCACCCCAGAAAGATTGCACTGTTTTTGATGGTAAAAGAAAGGAGGTAAGGAATAGCATAAAAGTCTTGTCAGAAATGGAGACTAATGTTGTTGGCATATACTTCCTATTTAGACAAAACTCTGAAACCACCCAAACTAGTCAGTATTTCTTAGATAATATCTTTGGTAGGGAGGAACTGAAGTTAGTATCGTTTTCATCTCAAGAGGAGTTGAAACCATACCAGCCACAGTAATCTGGAAGAAGACATTCAGGCCACAAACTACCTTGATTTTGGTGAAGGATAAGAGAGTATGGGCAAGCCGGTGGTTAGTCCCAACTCTTGCTCTGTCTACAACACTAATAAATATATCCCTTTCCTTTCTTTTTTTTATCTAGACACACATAAATGAGATAAGGTAGGTTAAAATAAGATCTTCTCAGAAAACTTAAAATTTACATCTAATGATTAAGGACTCCTTACAGTCACAACTTCTTGAACATTACTCAAAACCATTCCTAAATTAACTTGCCAAGGTAATTCTCTAGGTAAAGAGCAAGACCAGGAGTGTATCGAACCCATGGCAGCTTAACTCCAAAGTTTATGCTCTAACATTCCCTGATGAACCTCAATAGAACAGAAAAATTATAATGATATTATTCAGATAAGCAGCAAATGCCTTACTTTCCCCTGAGTACTTCATGAAATGCTCCTTTTCATGTTCACTTGATCTTACATTCTGCAGTGTTATATACATCTTCTTTTAAAGTATGTATCATGCACTCAAATTATTAACTACAGTTAAATTCTCCAAGAGCACTTCCTCTTCATCTGTGGCTCCTTTTAAACTCACTGTAAGTTTTAAGCAGAGGAAAGGGCAGAGAGGAATTTCCCTATGGGACTGAACTGAAACGTCAAGACACATGCATGGACAAAGACACAGAAAAGCTAGAATCAAGATAACAAGATGATAAATATTTTTATTTTCTGATAAGTATATTTTCTAACAACCTCAAAGTACTAAAACTTCTATACATTAGATGTTACATTAGAGAAGAATGGCAAATCCTTTAAAATTAATCACTCATAACTTTATGAAAAATGAAATACTGTAGATATGCATCATAAAGTTATGTATTCAAGTATTATATGTGGAATGCTTATTGCAAAGAAAATGGAAAACAAAGGAAATATATTCAGAACAAAAGTCACTAGAAAAGGCATGGCATTATTAAAAATATCTAATGATATTTTATTTTCCTAGATTCTGGGATAATGGAATTTCATAGTAAATCTTTATCTATATCTAGTACACTTAATACAAATTTTAAATTTAAATCCTGGATTTGTGCTGATGGAACTGACAAGTCTCATTGCCATTCAGCACCACTCTCATCTTGGCTACAAAAACACAGTATTATTAAAGGCAAGATGCAAAAGTCATATTCAAGAAAATTGGTTTACTCTTTTGAGCAACATTGACTTTGGATAAATGAAAAATGCATAAACCTTGAGATCTCTGAATGTGAATTTTTTTTCTAATTGCTTATTTTGCCTTTTATATAGAATTAAATATTCAGAATCAATCACAGACACTTAATTGACCGCTAAAAGTATCATGGTGCTATTTCCCTTATGGAACTTAAAAAGGGCTGAGAGATGTGGAAGATTACTCATCAGAGATTACCCTGGAAGGTAGGAGAAGCTGCCCTCCATCTGCCCTAAGAGAAGAAAAGTTCATCATACTGCCATTCTACACTACAATGAGCATGATGTTAATTAAAAAAACATACTAATATTGTTTTCCTATTGTATTTTAAAGCTGATAAATCTGGTAAACATCTAACATTTGTTGACTTCTCATTATGAACCAGAACCAGTACATAGTCTGAGGAATCAGATAAGCAAAGAGGATCCCTGCATTATAAGAGAAAGCAATCTAGTAGGAGACAGATACTGTAATAATGATAATAATAACGGTGTTAATATTACATGCTAAAGATGTGTAATGCATTATGCCAAAGTAGTTTTTTTGGCTTTTGGGTTATTTTATTTTTTTTAGAGAGAGAGAGAGAGAGCATGAGTAGGTAGAGAGGGGCAGAGGGAGAGGGAGAGAGAGAATCTTACGCAGGCTCCATGCTCAAAGCGAAGCCTGACATGGGGTTTGATCTCAAGACCTTGAGATCATGACCTGGGTCAAAATCAAGAGTCAGAGGCTTAACTGACTTGAGACACCCAGGTACCCCTAGGCCAACTTACTTTACATGTATTAACTCACTGAATCCTTTATGCAAAAGTACTATTATTATTATTATAAATATCCCCAGTCTACAGATGAAGAATGGGAAGCTTATAGAGAGGTTAAGTTTATCCAGATAGTAAAGGGCAGATTGTAAAATCAAACCCAGACCCATCAGAGGCCAAGACTATCAGTCACACTTTTTGCCCAGCCAACCAGAGAAATGTTAAGAGTCCGTGTAACCCTAGATCAGGGGAGCTTATCCCAACTGGGATTCAGGAAAGGTTTCCTGAAGATGACATCCAAACTGAATTAAGCCAGGTGAAGGAAGAACAAAGATTTTTCAAAAGTAAGGAAAGACAGAGAAAGAGGGTAGAAGTATGACATAATCCCAGTAGTCTCTCCTTACCACATCATGAATGAGGAGTTTACTAGTGAGCAATGGGGTAGGTCAGGACATGTTTGTGTCCTGTGCTAAACCGCTTGACCTATGGTCTGAAAGCCTTCACAAGATATGCAGTTTAAAACAGATTCAGATTTGCATTAAGAGAGATCAACTTGGTAGCCATGTGAGTAGTGATGTGAAGTGAGTGAAACTAAAAAGGTGAGGGATAATCAGTACAGAGTTAGGATAGCAATAAAAGACGATGTTAACTTTCATGTTTATAGTTGCACACATGGAAAACACTAAGAATGCATTAAATCATTACACATTTCCCTTAAATAGTTCAACCCTTAAAAAATAGTTCATTAATTTAAACATAGAACATTTGCTCCTCCTGAGTGGATATTAACCTAAGTCCAATGTAAGAACTTGATATTCTTTCAAATGAACAGAAAATATGAGATTTTTCTTCCATTACTTTTTAAGACTGTGGAGAAAAGCAAAAGTTTAGAAACCCAATGCCTACTCAGTTATCTCAGTGTTAGTCCCTGCCTCCTTGGCAAGAAACAAAGCTCAAGTTTATAAGCAAAGGGATTCTGGATAAATGACAAACCACATTAAAATGATTAGAAACTTAAATTTCTAAATAAATACTAACATTTTACACAGTTTTTAGTATTTAGTAAACACTAAATATTTATATTCACCACCTCTTATTTGATCCACCAAGTTACACCTTCAAAGATTAGTGGAAAAAGTGGATGGAAAACTTGTTCAATCAATGTAAGAACCCTGTAAGAGGTGGTCTTCAAATTATAACACAAAAATACTATACCTAGAAAGCGTGCTTTTATGATGAATTTCTAAACCTGCTGAGACAATAAGGCATGTACAGTTTAAGATTCTATTAAAGTTAATGAAACTTGTAAAAGAAGCTAAGTTTTTGCACATACAATTGTTTTCTTTCAACCTATGACAACAATATTATTATTAGCTACCTAAAAATGCAAAATATCAAGAGTGAATTCTAATTATTTCATTTTTTGAGGAGGGATGGGCAATGGGAAAGGGAGAGAGAGAGTCTTCAGCAGACTCCACACCTAGAGTGGAACACAACACATGACTCAATCTCACCACCCTAAAATCATGACCTCAGCTGAAATCAAGAGTCAGACAATGTCTGAGCCAACTGAGTCACCAACTGAGTCACCCAAGCACCCCTAATTATTTCATTTTGAAATCACCAGCTCAGCTCGGTTAATATAGGATATCTCCTTTTTGGACTTTTTTGTATTAGCGAAAAATTAAAGTTATTATAAATTACAGAATTTAGAAAATATAATTTAAAAGGGAATACAAACAAAGTATGGGCTACTTTACTTAAGCTCAAATTCCTTTTAATATAAAAATGAATTAGCTCCATGGAGCCCAACACATGGCTTGAACTCACCACTCTTAGATCAAGACCTAAGCTGAGCTCAAGAGTTGGATGTTTAACTGAGCCACCCAGGTGACCCTATATAGATAGATGATTTTTAAATGTACACATATATATGTATATATTGAATTATCTCTAATATGTATATATGATGTATATATAAAATCTGTCAGGAACTTGGCTGGGCCCGGACAGAAAGGGTTGAGCTGTCAGGTGGAGGAGGAGCCTATTAAAGCAACAAATCATACGTGAGTGAAGTCTTTAATCACTGCAATGAGTAAACAAGAGTCTAACACTAAATCCTGAAAAAACACTGATCATCCTGTCCCATTTTTCCCTACAGATCAGTCACACTGTTCAAGGATCAAGTGGATCAGCATAGGTGTGGAGGTCACCTCACTATTCAGGGAGCCCCAAATAAAAAGCAAAGGTCATTTTATGGGCTGGAAACAGGGTAGGAGGAAGGGTTAGGAGTGGGAAAGCACTGGGTACTGAGTCAGAATGGGGAAAGATGTGTTTAAGTTTCCTCTATTCCCCCTTAAGGAAACCTCAAGAGGTGCTTGACAAGGATCGCCTCCCCAAGGTCTCAGATAAAAAGACCTATGAATAAGGCACCTGTTCTAGCAATGAAATTATGTGAAAGACCATGACCAGCCAGCAAGGCCTGAGGCTTTCACTACAACTCCCTTCAGAGATTGCAATGATTCTGCACCAAATGTGATGTCTGGAAGGCAGTTTTCCTCTGAGACCTGTGAGGTAAAGACTTTACAATTGCCTATGGTCAGGCTTAAAAATGACACATATCTTTCTACTAAAATTTGGTGTGGAAAACAGCCACATCAAATATAACATCTGCTAGTTTAATACTTCCACATGGCTAACAAAATGGATCATTTCTAAAGCTTGACTTTAGAAACATCAATATACTGGTAACCCATGGACATACGACATATAAGAAAAAAATCTGTCTAGCTGAGGAGCTGATCTCTTTTATTCTGAAACTAGGATGTTATCTTCTTGTATACAGAAATTACCTCTTGCATGGGCCGTTTACAATATTCTCACTACCCAAATTCAGGCACAGAATAAATAATCATCATTAAAGAGAGGGATGCCTGCTGGGGCTCAGTGAGTGGAGCATGGATGGGGCTCTTGATTTCGGGGTTGTGGGTTCAAGCTCCACATTAGATGTAGATACTACTTAAAAATAAAAACTTAAAAAAGAAAGGAAAGAGGGGGAGGGGTGGGGGATAGGGTAACTGGGTGATGGACATCAAGGAAGGCACGTGATGTAATGCACGCTGGTATTATATAAGACTAATGAATTAGTGAACTTTATCTCTGAAACTAAAAACACACTGCATGTTAATTAATTGAATTTAAATTTAAAAAATCAAAACAAAAAAACAACAAAAAAGAAAAGGTAGGATTAATAGGAACGAAAAGATAAGTATTTTTACTTGTACACCTCTGTGCCATTTGAGATGTTAAAATGAGCATGCATCATTTCATTTTAAAAAATATATTAAAAAAAGAAAAAAAGGAAAAAGATTTAGTGGGATATCAGTGAACATCCACTTATTAGAATTAGATACCCCTCTCTTGCCCTCTTCTCTCACTTTGGATACATTAATTACACAAATAAATGCAACCATCAAATCCCAAAAGTTGCCATTTATAAAAAAAGCAAGAATCATATCAAATAAACATTTTTTTGAATACATGCCTCATAGAGAGTACTGTGCAAAGACTGCATAGAAGTTGGTGGATGGAAACAAATTTCAAAGTCCAAAATTCACGAACTAAAGATTTGTAGTAAATCTGCGTCAGAAAAAAACAAGCAGATAGACATTAGCAACTACTGAAGGGTGAAAGCTATGGGCCCTTCAATTCAGTGACAGAAGCAAAAGGGAAATCAGCGTGAGTGATTAAATATATGAGTAAAAAATAATTTTACATATATGATATATGATATGATATATGTAAATTTATATATATGTTAAATTATTTTTTACTCATATATTTATATGTACAACAGGAATAAGGGAAATTCAAGTAGTAAGGTCAGGAAGATAGGAAGAAACAAATGTCCCTATGACACACTATGACAGGAGATGCTTATATCAAGTCATAACTTGTTCCAAGGTAGTACTTTATACCCTGCCTTCTAAAAGTCACACCGTTCCCAGGAAATGCACATTCAATTTTTTTCTGTTCCAACCATTTGAGAAATTCTTGCATATATATTTGTTAAATAACTACAAACCAAAATCTAAATGTCACCTATAACTGTGCCAAAAAAGAAAAAAATACTAAGTCAGTAGAGAGCTCCCATTAATTAGCACCAAGCACATAGTACAGCCAATTAATTTAGAAAAGTTGTTCATTAAAAAAGCTAAAAATAAAAATACCCTGGAAAAGTTATATAAGGTTTGTATAATAACTTTTACTTTTTCCACAGTTCTAACACAAAGCTTTATTACAGTTAACTGTTTAAAAATTGTGTAAGCATTGGTGATGAAAACCTAATGTTTATTTCTCCCTTACTAAATACCAGAAACTGTGCAAGGTGTCACCTTATTTAAGAGTATTTACTTGAAAACTGTGAGGAGACTACATTTCTCACCCCACTGAAACTGAGAGAAGATACTGTGCGGATCATGATTCAAGAGAAACTTGAGGTCATAACTGCTATAGACAATTTTCTTTGGTGATAAATGATTATACTTATAACGAGTTTAAATCACAGCTCATTCTCTTTCCTGTGTTTGTTTACTCCCTGTGGTTTTAGCAAGATGATGCAAGACTAAGTAATTTAATTATTCTCAATTCATGACCAGTTAGTTCAATCTCAACTAATTTATTGTTTACATATTCCTGACTATTTTACATTTGGCTGCTAAGAAATTATAGTACAAATGCATCCAAAATAAGAGTAGGGATTTAGTGAATAAGGAATGAACAGTTTGCCATACTGGGGGCATATGTAAATACAGAAGATTTTTACCCATCATTTCACTGATGCAGATCCCAAAACTTATTTGTTAAGGTGAAAGACACTTACCCTGAGCCATTTGAATTTAATTTTTCACTTGTGTATGTTTCAACTGTTTGCAAACCAGATTCATTGTCCCTTACTCCCTCACTTTCTTTGCTATAATAAAAATGAGTCTTTCATAACTTTATGTTTTCTTGTTGTTATTTGCCCTTTGGAAGGAATAGACTTTACCTGATGATGAGAAAAGTAAATCAGAAACTGTAACTTACTAATCTTACTTTCAGCTGAGTCACTTATATGGTGTGCACATTAAAAGTTACTTGATTTCTTTTTTATCTATTTATTTGAATATGGATAACAATGCTTACAATAATGTTGGGAAACATAACTTTCCTTTGTAATTTTACCAAGGATTTTTTTTCCAAATGAATTCCACCAAAACTGTTTATCAAGCAAGAGGGAAAAAAAAATTTCTTGAACCCACATAATAAAAGAAAATGGCTTCCAAGATAGGTAGCATGTAAGAACAAAAATTAACTATATGATTCATATTACTCAAGAGATAGGTCATTTCTATCTCCCAGTTTCCATATTATAACATCAGAGGTCTATTTTATACCGAAAGTTCATAATGCAAATTTCCTTCTCTCAATTAAGAAGATCAAAAAAGTATAAGGACGTGTCTCATTACATCCACTTAAAGCTAAAGCTTAGAAGAACCCTTTGTCATCAGTTGCCTAAAATGACTTGTCAGTACAAAGAAGGTTCTGAGAATTAATTCAAGGTTCACCGAATGCAGTGCTTTTTAATTTCAAAGTAATTTCAATAGTAATTTCAGGTAGTGCCTTCTATTTCTTTTTGTTTTCTTTTGTCTTTTGTTCTTTGCAGCGGGGGGGGGGTGTGCTTCTGTTTGTTTTTAGAAATTAGTTGATAAACCTCTTTGATTGTGGTAGGCTACTGCTCCATCAGTACCTCCATTATGGCCCAAGCACAGCTTGAAAGAGGGTAAAACAAAGGGAAAGCTAAAATGCTTTGTGAAATTTTGAATTTCTGGAAATGACCCAAGAGGGAGGATATAGAGAACCAAGCAGAGCAAAAACAATTCCCTGCAAAAATGGTAAGATGAGAGGAACATTCAAAGGGCTATGACAAAAGAAATACTCTCTGTTGGATAAAGAAAATTGCTAATAACAGTGGATAAAGATTGACTTTAAAACTGTTTTCTAGCTCTCTTTTATCCCCAAAACTTCAATAAAAGTCTGGCATATGTGACACCCATGGGGAATATGTTGTGGAAGGTAAGAGTGCATTGGGATACAATTATCCATTGGTGCAGAGGCACTAACAACCTTTTGTTCTAGACAACTTTTCAAGGGTATTGGTACAATGCACAGCCTTGAAATCTGAGCTAATATCTCCCTGCATAGGATAGAGCTGCTTTATTTGCTGTCTAATGTAATAAAAATAGTGTCACCCTCTGGAACAAATGTTGTGCATGTTTTCTTAGAAGCCACTGGGTAAGACTGGGATTTCCTAAACTCAGGGTTCCTCCCCCCTTTTTTTTAAATGTTTTTATATTATATTATGTTAGTCACCGTACAGTACATCCCCGGATTCCGATGTAAAGTTCGATGCTCCATTAGTTGCGTATAACACCCAGTGCACCACGCAATATGTGCCCTCCTTACTACCCATCACCAGCCTATCCCATTCCCCCACCCTTCTGCCCTCTGAAGCCTTCAGTTTGTTTCTCAGAGTCCATAGTCTCTCATGCTTCATTCCCCCTTCTGATTACCACCCTTTCTTTTTCCCTTTCTTCCCCTACTGATCTTCGTAGTTCTTATGTTCCATAGATGAGAGAAATTATATGATAATTGTCTTTCTCTGTTTGACTTATTTCACTTAATGCACCCTATCATCATGTCACCATGAGGGTAACTGGGGCTTAGGGAACGGACATAAGAAAATGGTGATATGGTCACTGATATTACTGTGAGTAATAAACAAGCATGTGTCTCTGATCCAGGAGTCTTATATATTCTACCAGCACCCATGAAACTGTGGCAAACTGACTTCTTAGCTTGCAAGCAGAGTAAAATCTAAGACTCTCCATGATCCTTACAAAAGGCTGATGTGCAGCATGAGATGAAGCTGACCAATGAAAAATGAGAGCAAATGCTAAGTGCTCAGAAAAACAGCTAAGACGAGAGAGTAAACATTGGCTGATATACATCAAAGGTAACCTCTCTTCCATGTTACCCTAAAACAAAAGATATTAGGGAAAACACCAAAGAACTCCTCCACGTAAAGTGTATGAACGTTAATACACTGCATTTGGATATTTTTTAAATGACTGGCCTGAATAAATCAGACGACTAAGAGATACTGGGAAAACTAATTTTATATCTTTTAACTCAACCTGATGGTTTATTTTTTCTAAAAGCAATAACTGTTTCAAGATCCACATGGCTGCAAAAGTACTTTGGCAGAAAACCTTTTTTGTGGCAGTGTATACTGCTTTAAACAAATTATAGTCATATACTGTTTAGTTGAAGATAACCTTTCTGAATATTGATACACATATTCCATTTGCCATATTCTATTGTTTAACAGACTATTAGCCTCCAAAATAAACTTTGGTACATCATTGTAGATGACACGTTAGTGAATACTAAGAACAATTACAGTATTATAATAACCATTTTTTTCTAATTTTAGAAGTTTGGAATTTGTGATGAATTTAAATAGGGAGTGAATTAAAACTTACTTTTGCCACTTCAGTCATAAAGAGTAACTAAGAAATTAGCAAAGAAATAGGAAATAACAAATTTCCTTCTTTACAAAAAAAGTACCAAATATTAAGGGGATATTATGGGTGTTGAAAATTCAAAATTGCACCTACAGTGGAAACTGAAGGCTGATTATATAGGTTGGTGGTTAATATATCCCTTCATGAATTATTTCTATTTAGTAATAAATACAGGTATTTTATTAAGTGAATCTAAGTAATTACATGCCTTTAAAATGAACAAACTGCCTTTTCTTAATTTTTTTTTTT
>NC_048218.1:181820076-181826572 GCF_002007445.2 Ailuropoda melanoleuca | reverse complement strand
AAGGCAGACGCTTAACCGCTGTGCCACCCAGGCGCCCCTTCTTAATTTTTTTTTTTTGCAATTCAGTATATTCATTCATCCAGACCATAGTTCTACCAGATTTGAGGCATTTTTATTTTTAGTGAAATGATCAATGTCAATTCTCACCTCCTGCCTTTCAAATGAACTCCCAGGTAATAGAAGAGCTAGAAGTCAAGAAAACAGCAGACTACCAACTATTTAGCTCTCTGAGATTTCATTTCTGGTTTAGTCAATCAACAAATTCACCCATTAATATCCTCCTCTGATACCCAATGAGTCTCAGTACAACAGTTTCTCTGTATGTATGCGCAGGGCATCTACTTAACATACATAACGTCAGGTGACGGAAGCAGAGGGGTTGTCCCTGAGAAGTGTTCAGTCACCTTCTCTGAACACAGTCCTTTTTCCGTGAATGTGAATAAAACAGAATTAGTGTTACTAAGAAGCTCTTTTTTGGGGCCGCCACGGTGGCTCAGTCAGTTAAGCATCAGACTCTTGATTTTGGCTCAGGTCATCATCTCAGGGTTGGGGATCAAGCCCTATGTCAGGCTCTGTGCTGGTCATGGAGCTTGCTTACTTCTCTCCCTCCCTCTCCCTTGCCCCTACCCCGCACTCACTTACTCTCTCAAAGAAATAAAAATAAAAAAATTTAAAAATTAAAAACAAGTTCCTTTTTATTCTTTTCAGGAAATCAAAGGAGTAAATGGTTCATGGACTTGTGGTCTTCTAATGACTTTTCCTAGGAACTACCAGAATGAAAGAGGTGATCACCCAATCCTTGAAGCCCAAGGCAAAATTATTCCTTATCATTAGTGTCATCTAGCCAGTGTTTCCCATGTCCTTCCCATCATGTCACATATATAACCATATTTATAATGTACACTGGGATAACTAGACAAGTCTGTTGGCAGCGCAAGAGTGTATACTCAATCACACAATGGGTGGGAAGCTCTGAGGAGGCCATTCTATTCAAAGTATTAGGGAACACACTGCTTTTGATAGACACAATTACTGGATAATTCCTTAAATCTCTCAGAGAAAATAAAAGTGTGCACTATTCCTTCTTCAAATTTCAGCATTCACTTAATGAATGGCATTCATTACCTGGAAAACCATAAACTGTGTGCAAAAAAAAAAATGAATACCTTTCTATATGTTCTTTACCTTACTATGCATTTTCTCCATTCTTTTAGCTTGCTTTTTCCTACCACACTAAGTAAATATTGGTTGTACACATATGCACAAGCACTATGAAAGTTAATCATACATTATACATTAATGTATAAGATATTTTTTTAAATGCAGGGTAAACTGGCAAATCCATTGCAGTATTACAAATTTTGCAAAATAGTAATAAAAACTCTAAATCAATCTTGCATTAAAATCATGAATCCTGATGAATACAGTGTCAATATAGGCATGACCTCAAAAGAGTTATAAAATGCTATTCCAAACGAATAGCCAGGTAGTTTAATTCATTCTGTTCTTATTATAAGCTTAGTTCCGAACTTCATTTTATTTTCTTTAGACAACAGAAGAAACAGAAAAAACTTCCTTCAACCAGTGTGGGATTCCACAGAAGCTGGCAAATATGCAACTCACCAAATTTACTTGTTTCTTCTAATTATAAATCTAACATACATATATAATTATAATATGCAAATATCATTATATATATAGAGAGAGAGAGAACTGTAATTATATATTCTCATTTCCTCTTCATGACAGCTTTTAAAAAAGGNATTTTATTTTCTTTAGACAACAGAAGAAACAGAAAAAACTTCCTTCAACCAGTGTGGGATTCCACAGAAGCTGGCAAATATGCAACTCACCAAATTTACTTGTTTCTTCTAATTATAAATCTAACATACATATATAATTATAATATGCAAATATCATTATATATATAGAGAGAGAGAGAACTGTAATTATATATTCTCATTTCCTCTTCATGACAGCTTTTAAAAAAGGAGTGAAAGGAAGGAAGAGGTGGAACTGTGGTTGAGAGAGAGAAATGGAGAGGGACATGCAGGTATTGAGGGACATAACAACAAAACTAGAATGAACCCTATGAAATTGTTGATATTCTAAAATATTCATAAGATAGTATTAATATTTATAAACATGCTATTTAGTTATATAAAGTTCTAAATATTTTTACAATGATCTATTCTCTAATAGATCAATTCTTTAGTCTAAAATAATGCTTTGTTTTAGATAAATATATATGAGGAATATATTAATAAAGAATAAAAAATGTATTTAATATATTCAACCAAGATGATACTGGTAAGAATTCCCTATACCAAAAATATGCTCCTCTCCCCTTCAAACTCCCTCTTTATTTATCCCTAGGTCTCCAGCTACTGCCACATGGCTAGAAAAAACACATTAAATATTAGTTTAAAAGATTTTATGAAGTCAAAAGAAAACTGGCCAACCGAAACTAATATACTCATAAGCAACAAGTAAACTGATCATTGGATAAATTGGCTTTTACTTAAGGAACTTAGAGCCCAGTTCTGTTTAAGACTGGCTCTTCTAAAGGAATAATGGCCAAATTTCCTTTGGAGAGGTATGGAACTCAGCCATGCTCAGTCTACACAGAAAACAGTACTTCTGTCTATTCTCCATTACAGTGTCTTAAATATAATTTTCCTTGGTGTCAGTTTAATTTTTCAATGTTCTCTTCTGGCAATTTTTACTTAACACCAATACTGCCAAAACAAGCGGGAAACTATGTAAATCTGTATCAGGTTAACAGAGCCCACCCAATAGGCATACAGATCCTTGTTTAGAGATTTAAAATTTGTTTTGTTTTTATAGCAAACGTTCCTCATAATTCATTTTCTAGTCCCAGTTTGCTGAATATTTGTTCCTTAGAAGACCACTTAGTTATTCAGCAGAAATTCTGCATTTCTGCTGAATCTTCATTGCACATAAATTATAGTCATTTGCACATTTAGATATATCCATCTTCATTCCCTCATCTCTGACATTCATAATAGATATGCTATACCCCACAGCCTAAAAGAATTTCTTGTAGGATGCCATAAAGCCAGCTGCTTATAAGCTTAAATATACTATATTAATAAAAACCTATTACTTTGATTCTCCAACTAATTTTAATTTGCATAATTATAGTTTCCCCAAGGTTTTAAGTGTCACATATGAAAACCAAAGTGCTTAAAGGTATGATAATAGTTCAATATCCATAAAAAATTAAATTCCAAAATGCATATGAGGGCTTTTAGCATCACAACTATGATTCCACAATAGTAAAAAAATTAACACTGTCTCTGCATTTAAAATTAACCTTTCAGTTTCACTTAAATATATTTGATACATTATATACATTAAATTGATAAATTGAAATATTTCTAGTATTCTAACAGAGTGAAATTTCAAACACTACTTGATATGTAGCAATTTTAATATTACGCATTATGAAGTAGTCGAAATGCCCATGTATTATCTAAGCGCTATAAATAACATCTTTATAAAACGGAGCAGCTAGAGCTACTGTTTGCATAAAAACATTACAGAACTTCTCAGAATTATTACCAAACTGGACTGGCATTCTCATGCTTCATTTTTAATAGACTTAAAAGGCAGTGCTTTACAAAATATCCTACATTGATAAAATTGTATGTTCAAGTTAAATAAAATGTTTTATTCATAAGTATTTTATAGTTTCTATATTAAAATAAGGCACTGAATGTCCTTTGAATTGTTTTTTAAGTACATAACTTCCATCCCCTTTTCAATGTGATAAGTTGCCAGCTCGTTTTAGAAACAACCTAAATGGAATAGTACAAGGAAAGAGAAAGCAAGAAGCAAAAGCAGACACTTTTATGTTAACTTTATAAAACTTACTTGAATTTTCATAAGACATATTTACACCTAAGGAGCTATTGTTGGATCATTTCTCCATCATGGGATGGTAAAAATCTCTCTTCACAATAACAGAGAAAATCAAGAACAGAAATCAGAACAAGGCATTTCCAAGTGAGGTGTTTGTTGAAGGCAGGTCAGAACCTAACACCTCTGAGATTCTGGGCAGGCTTCCCTCCAAACAAACATACTTTAAGTATTTCATTCAATCTTCCTTGAAGTAGAAAACTGATCACCCACTTACTAAAAATATGTTTTTCTCTTTATATTAAAAATAATGGTTATATACAATTAAATGTAAACTTCCATTTTAACTTACTACATATTTGGAATCACATGTGTATCACTGTTTTTCCACCATTCATGATATCAAAGCATAGTCACTCAGGTTCAGGGCTTAGATTAGTAGACATTTACTTGCTTTCACCTCCTAAATTGTCAGATCTCTCAGCAATAACAACAACAACTAGAGGATGGCCACTTAAATTTAAGTTCTGATAAACAGAAAATAATGTTTAGTAGCAACATATCCTAAATATTGTACATCCTATATTTTAGTATAAGTATGCCCCCAATTTTTTGAGACAAACTAAAAATGTATTCACTGTTTATCTAAATTCCAGATTTAATTGGATGTCCTATATTTTATCTGGTAACCATATGACCCACATTTGAAACTGACGCTCTCAATTTGAATTAAAATAAAATAGCAAGAAATGTTTCTTCATCAGATACACATTTTTAAAAGGATGAGAATGCGTCTGGGTAGTAGATGCAGCTGGAGAACTTAGGCTGTTATCTATTCCAGACAGGAGATTAAAGAAGATCTGAACTCATAAGAATAGCAGAAGAGCTCAAGATAGAATTATAGCATATGAAAGTGGTAAAATCAACAGGGAAGGCTATTTGTCTAAATAAAGGAAGCTAAAACTTTAGGGTGCCAATGTAACAAGGATGTTTTCTGGGGAAACTGGACAGCCTCTAACTAGTCCACCTGCATCATTTCAGCTCCCCTATAATCAGTCATTACACAGCAGCCAGAGCAAGTTTTCAAAAAGTGAATATGAAAAAATTTGCTAGAACTGATACACGAATTCAGCAAGGTTGAAGGATAAAAAATCGACATACAGAAATCTGTGGCACTTCAATACATCAAAAATGCAGCAGCAGAAAGAGAAAGCAAGGAATCAATTTCATTTACAATTGCACCAAAAACCATAAGATACCTAGGAAAAAACCTAACCAAAGAGGTTAAAGATCTGTACTCTGAAAACTACAGAACTCTTGTGAAAGAAATTGAAGAAGACACAAAGAAATGGGAAAACATTCCACGCTCACGGATTGGAAGAACAAACATTGTTAAAATGTCTATACTACCCAAAGCAACCAACATATTTAATGCAATCCCTATCAAAATACCACCAGCATTTTCACAGAGCGAGAACAGTCCTAAAATTTGTATGGAACCACCAAAGACCTCAAATAGCCAAACAATCTTGAAAAACAAAAGCAAAGCTAGAGGCATCACAATTCCAGACTTCAATCTCTATTACAAAGCTGTAGTCATCAAGACAGTATGGTACTGGCACAAAAACAGACACACAGATCAATGGAACAAGAAAACCCAGAAATGGACCCACAACTGTATGATCAGCTAATCTTCGACAAAGCAGGAAAGAATATCCAATGGAAAAAAGTCCCTTCAACAAATGGTGTTGAGAAAACTGGACAGCAATATGCAAAAGAAAGAAATCGGACTACTTTCTTACAACATACACAAAAGTAAATTCAAAATGGATGAAAGACGTAAATGTGAGACAGGAAACCATCAAAATCCTAGAAGAGCCCATAGGCAGCAACCTTTTTGACATTGGCCATAGCAACTTCTTACTAAACACATCTCCAGTGACAAGAGAAACAAAAGGAAAAATGAAGTATTGGGACTTCATCAAGATAAAAAGCTTCTGCACAGGGGCGCCTGGGCGGCTCAGCCGTTAAGTATCTGCCTTCGGCTCAGGGCGTGACCCCGGCATTCTGGGATCAAGCCCCGCATCAGGCTGGTCGCCTGGGAGCCTGCTTCTTCCTCTCCCACTCCCCCTGCTTGTGTTCCCTCTCTCGCTGGCTGTCATTCTCTCTGTCAAATAAATAAATAAAATCTAAAAAAAAAAAAAAAAGCTTCTGCACAGCAAAGGAAACAATCAACAAAACTAGAAGGTGACCTTCAGAATGGAAGAAGATATTTGCAAATGACATATCCGATAAAGGGTTAGTATCCAAAATCTATAATGAACTTATAAAACGCAACACCCCAAAAACAAATAATCCAGCTAAAAAATGGGCAGAAGACATGAATAGACATTTTTCCAAAAAAGACATCCAGATGGCTAACAGACACATGAAAAGATGCTCAACATCACTCATCATCAGGGAAATACAAATCAACTATGAGGAGATATCACCTCATACCTGTCAGAATGGCTAAAATTAACAACACAGGAACAGCAGATGTTGGCAAGGATGTGGAGAAAGGGGAACCCTCTTGCACTGTTGCTGGGAATGCAAACTGGTGCAGCCACTGTGG
>NC_048218.1:181755187-181819495 GCF_002007445.2 Ailuropoda melanoleuca | reverse complement strand
TTTTCATTTTATGTTACCCTTTTTAGCCTACATTTTTAAATTATATTATTCAATTGTATCATATTTTGTAACTAGAACAGAAATTACTACCATAAGATAACATCAGTCAGAACCTCAGAGGGTTGATTAGCATGCCAAATGAATTTACTAGTCCTGATTCAACTGTAGCCTAAAGACTTCCCTCGAGGGAAGGTTGATGGATGAACGCCAACACAACAGCACCTCAAATGCAGTGGAATCAGGCAGAAATTTTCTGCAAATGCTTACACGGCGTTCAAAAATTTGTGAGGTAGATATTTTAAAGAAATAAAATCTAACAAAATGAAATTTAACAAGAAAAAATTGTAAAGTCCTACATATGGTTTAAAAAAAACACTTCATAATTTCTAAGTGGAGACCATGGTTTAATGAGGGCTCTTATGAAAAAGAAAAAAGGGATTTCATTACATGTACTTAACTAAAATTTATAAGCTTACTGTTCAGTTTATTTGCCTACAACACCCCCTTGTACTCAGCAGATATTCACTAATACTAGATGAATGCAAAAGTAAATGAATGAGTGAATTGTAAGCTCTAACTGCTACAAAAAGTCATTTAAATCTTGGACTACATTAACAGAATTGCAGGCAATAGAAGAACAGAGGAGACAGCCCTGTTGTGCTCGCTAAGCCTGACCACAATTGTAGTAGGTCTGTGTCTGAACAATGTACTTAGAGTAGATATGTAAAGCCAGATTATTCAAAAGAAGGTTGCGAAAATGATGATACCACTGAAAACCCAATAGGAATAGCAGAAGATGTGACTGGAAGTGAGGCAGCAGGGTCACTGTATTTATTTATAGTTTGAAGTTTTTGTTTAAATTCCAGTTAATATACAGTGTAATATTAGACTCAGGTATAGGATTTAGTGATTCATCACTTACATATAACACCCAGTGCTCATCACAAGGGCCTTCCTTAATCCCCAACAACCATTTAGCCCATCTCTGCCACCTCCGTCCTTCAACCTTTAGTTTGTTCTCTATAGTTAAGAGTCTGTTTTATGGTTTGCCTCTCTCTTCTTTTCATCCAGGTTCATCAGTTTTGTTTCTTAAATTCCACATATGAGTGAAAGCATATGGTATATCCACAATTTTTTTACCCGTTTATCAATTGATAGACATTTGGGCTCTTTCCGTATTTTGGCTATTGTTAATAATGCTGTTATATCCATCAGGGTGCATGTATCCCTTTGAATCACTGTGTTTGTATCTTTTGGGTAAAATAACTTGTAGTGCAATTGCTGGGTCATAGGGTAGTTCTATTTTCAACTTTTTGAGGAACCTCCATATTGTTCCCACAGTGGCTGCACCAGTTTGCATTCCCAGCAACAGTGCAAGAGGGTTCCCCTTTCTCCACATCCTTGCCAACATCTGCTGTTCCTGTGTTGCCATCTGGATGTCTTCTTTGGAAAAATGTCTGTTCATGTCTTCTGCCCATTTCTTAATTGGATTATTTGTTTTTGGGGTGTTGAGTTTTATAAGTTCATTATAGATTTTGGATACTAACCCTTTACACCGGATATGTTATTTGCAAATATCTTCTCCCATTCTGAAGTTTGCCTTCTATTATTTAAATGTTAAAAGAGCCATTTATTTGGAAAGGGGGTTAGATTTGCTCTAGGTGGCACCAGTTAACAGACTTAGACAAAGTGACTAGAAGAAAAAATTTAGCTCAATATAAAGAAAGGATATGCTAAAAGACCTATCCCAAAATGCCTGGAAATGTTAAAAAACTCTTTATCACATTGAATGTTTGCATATTTTACACCTTTTGGACTGTTTAAGCATGAAGTAGGCAAGCTCTAGTCACAGATATTACAGAAGGATTAAGAACATGAGATAAATTTTCAGACTATAAATTTGTAAGATACCTCCAACCCTTAATCTTTTAAAGGTTCCCTTTAAGGTAATACCAAAGGTGGAACATGTTCTTATGAATTTCATAGAAAGATAAAGGAAAGAAACAAATTCTTTTATCAATAATGCAAAAAATATTTTAAGAATATGGAACCTCACGGCTCCACGCTTTGTCTAGGGAAATGGGATAAACTAGAACACTGTTATGATACAAATGTATTAGATTTTCACCTGTACTTTTCTAGAAATAAATTCAGACACTTATGAATAACTAGCTGAATATTAATATAATATTATGAAAATAAAACTGTAAATATAAAAGTATATAAAAAGATTTTATCATTTAAGAGGTAATCTTGGCTAATCTCTTATAAAAGTTCATCAGTGTCTCTTCTGTCTCTCATTAAACACATTGGCTTGAGGAATCTACTCTCTCAAGAAGTTGCTAGTTCCATTGTGAGATGTGCTTCAACTGTTGGAAATTATGTAATGTTAAATTAAATTTTCCCTCCCCATAATTTCCACCTTTCTTCCTAGTTCTATCCACCAGAACATCACAAAATCAATCCGAACCTTCCTACACAAGTCCCTGGAATAATCAAAAAGAGCAATATAGATCCTAATTCTTTCCTTCTTCAAATGAAATATTCTCAGCTCTACTGATGCCTCTTTTTGTCATGATTTCCAGATAGTGAACCGGAAATGTGCACATTGCTTGTCCCTGACCATTCTTTGATTTGATTAAAAGACCTCCAAAAGTGAGCTTTCTAGAAGAAAATGCATATCCTGGGTGAGGTCTGGACAGCAAAGAGTAAATAAACCCCAATCCCCCCCTCCTTATGTTAATGCAAGATCACAGAATATCACTGACTTACATTGAGCTTGTTAGCAACTAACGCTCAAGTTCTTCTCAAAACTTGATATCAATTGCCATGTTAACTAGCAGCGGCATTGATTAACACATAATCAAAATTTCTATATAAATAGTATCATAAAGTCCTCACATATTCTTTTTTAGAAATAAATGGGTTTTACTCAGCAAATAATGAGCTGAAGGTGTTATTATTCCCATTTTATAAATGAGAAAATTAAGACAGATTAAATGGTATGTTTAGGCCCATAATCAAAAAGTAACAAAAATTATTTCAAGGCCTGCACATTACACATTTTACAATGTCATGCTACACTCTCGTAAGTGCTTTCCATGATGTTTATCGATTGCACTATTTATAACAAGTAAAATTCTTCATAAAGCAACATATAGAGTAATGAATAAGGGGAAACATACTCTTCTTCATTGCTTTTTTTTTAATCCTCCTGTGTACATTTTTTAAATATGTGAACAAAAGCTTTGTGATTTGTTTAGTACTTCTGAACAACAGAGGCTTATTTAAAAATATTTTTAAAAGAAAGTACCTTTAATTCAAGCTGACAGGTAATTTTTCTTAAGGGTCTAGAATGATGAAAGTAGCATTTTATGCTAAGACTCTTGAGATGGTAAACAAAATAAGAATTATGTGCTTAAACCAAAACTTATGAACTATGGATTCAAAATTTATTAGCATGGACATAAAAGCCATTTTAAAAATTGAAAATGATACAGTTTTCATCAGCTTTTCAGTTTCTTTCCAGCAGTGAATTGAAAAAATCCATTAAAGCTAAAAACATATTTCAGCAGAGAGAGTTCAGTTAGAATCCTGCTGGACAGACAGTGGTTGATAACCAGGAAGCAGCAGGAAGGTCTTGAAATGGAAGACCTGAAGAAACTTGGTATGTGTAATGTATACATCACTCAGTAGCTTTGAGAAATTCTTAACTTTCTTACATTCCCAGAGATATGTAGGGGTAGCTACATCTTCAGTTAATTATTTTTGTAAATTACTGTGATATATCACAGGATAATATCATAAGGACTGAGAACCACATTTTCTCTGCATTCACTGGGAGCTCTGCACACCATTCTGGTGTATCTTGGAGAAACAAGTTTCAAGTCCGCCCTCTGCAACTACCAATTTTCTCCCATAAGTGGGGACACCCTGGTGGGGCTATGTCAGGGCAATGACCAAGGCTTTATAAATGATGTTCATTTTGTATGGCACAGCCAGCTATAACAACTCAACCTGTCACTCCCCCCAAAGATGACAGTCTCCATGGTCACCTGAAAGTTTTCCACTTTACCTTGTTATATTTTACTGCATTCTCTTCCCTCATGCTTTCAGGAGCCTCATTTGGCCCTATTTGGCTTGATTCACACTTCACAGCCTAAAAAGGTTTTCTCTATAAAATATTTGTTAGGTCATGGGACAGAAGTTTTCCTGATTGTTTTTTTTCTCTCTTTCAAGTCGATCAAGAGAAAAACTCTCTTCTCTCCCTGGGAAATTTGATCATTTGCCTTTCCTCTAAAGACAAGAAGCTCACAGCACATGCAGTAATTTATTTTTTCAATTTATTACAGATTATTACAAAATCATGGAACGAGCATTGGACTTGAAGATCTGCCAATGAATCCAGACAATGCCATGCATTAGAGTAATACAGTTACCTCTGAGTTTGGATTTCTCCATGGGAATTAACACAATATTTATCTCCAAAAGATAATGGTGATGATAAAAATCAGGCAAAATAAGTAAAAAAAAAAAACTGGCCCAATTCCTGGCATTTAGTGGTTTTCCTAAATGTTTGTTAAATCATAAGCAAATAATTCAACTAGTATGATACTTTGTTTTTTCTTAGCTGGATACGTAATTCTTTTGACAAAAACCAGTTCCTTTCAAAGTCCCAACCATATTGTAGGAGTTCATCAAATAAATAAAAGATTAACCAGGGTTCAAGATATATTATGGTAACAGAAGGTGGTAAGATCTCTGCAGAGTAAATTAAATGTGTACTACTAACTACACTTTATATATTGGCAGCATCATTAAAAAGTAACCCCGGAGTATTATTATTGCCTGGATTTTATTTTGAAAATAGCCCAGAGCCTAACTTCCAAAGTGATGTGCTTTACAGTCCTTGTTTTCTAATTTCATATCAGAAATAAAGACTGAAATTCTGTAGTAATCAAAAAGACTTAAGTGAAGAGTAACATATGTAGGTCACAGAAATTTGAAATCTGGGGGCACCTGGGTGGCTCAGATGGTTAAGCGTCTGCCTTTGGCTCAGGTCATGACCCCAGGGCCCTGGGAGCCAGGCCCTGCATTGGACTCCTGACTCAGCAGGAAGCCTGCTTCTCCCTCTCCTGCCTGCCTCTCCCCCTGCTTGTGCTCCCTCTCTGTGTCAAATGAATTCTAAAAATCTTAAAAAAAAAAAAAAGAAATCTGAAATTTAATTTGTAAAAATAACCTTATTAGCTCTTTCTCCTGAACCCCATCATTTTCTTACTGATAACCTTGACATAATATGTTCTTGATGGATATAAGGGGGCATAATAAGATACAGTTTTTGATGATGAACTGGCTACATATTTCTTATACATTATTACATATATATTATATATATTATATATTAATATGTATTATATATATATATTTCTATATTCCTACTACTGCAATAGAAAAGTGACTACTTACAAGTAATGTGATTACAGAGTTTATATTATTAGATATACAGGTATATTTTGGTATTTCTGTAACATAGGAAAAACTAATTTCCAGAAGCTGAGAGCAAGTTTACTTCTCATGGAAACATAGGGATGGAGATAATTCCTGGGCTTGATTCTGTTAAGTTTTCAGAAAAGTTTGAAAATCATACCTGTTAAGAGTATACTATTTACTGTAAGAATGTTTAATGTAGAACATTTAATGTAAGAACACTTAATGTAAGAATAACATATAAATAATAAATATAAATGATTATATTAATAAATAAAATAAAAATAAAAGACCATTTAATGTAAGAACAACACGTTTTCTGTGTGTGTCTAAGCAACGGAAGACTAGCTTAGAGCAATAGACACATATGGACAAGACTGGAGGACATTTTTCATTATTTCTATAAACCGTCTTCAGGGTAAATTATCATCTTTCTAAAGAAATAAGAAATAAAACCACTGAAAATATTCAAGTCTCTAAAAGGACATACATCAAGTTGAATACCTGCTAGAATTTAAATTTATAAAGGAGTCCAGCCTGAAGTTCCCAAAAACAACTTCTGACACTGGTAAAGGTTAACCAAAGACAAATGCTAAACAAACCTAGAAAGGGATTAGCTGTGAGGATACTCTTCCAACACAGACCTTGTTACATCATTACCAGGGTTTTTCAAGCCACAGGGCTGGAAACCAAATTACCACTAATCCATCCAAACTTTAGTTTTCATTCAAATATAAAAGTAATTGCTTATTTTTCTACCTAAAGTATCTTGTTACCTTTTTTACTGTATACTATCTGCAGAGACATATCACTTACTTATCAAATAGCACAAGAAGACGCTAACAAATTATTGACACCTGACCTTGACAGCTACTCAAAATATATGGTAACATGACTTTGGCCACAACTCACCATGAACAATTCCTTATTATTATTTTATTTCATTTTATAATATAGCTATATGTGGTCTACTTTCTTTTCATTTTTTGTAACCCATAGTTTTTTTTTAAGATTTTATTTATTTATTTGACAGAGAGACAACCAGCGAGAGAAGGAACACAAGCAGGGGAGTGGGAGAGGAAGAAGCAGGCTCTCAGCAGAGGAGCCTGATGTGGGGCTCGATCCNATCAAATAGCACAAGAAGACGCTAACAAATTATTGACACCTGACCTTGACAGCTACTCAAAATATATGGTAACATGACTTTGGCCACAACTCACCATGAACAATTCCTTATTATTATTTTATTTCATTATAATATAGCTATATGTGGTCTACTTTCTTTTCATTTTTTGTAACCCATAGTTTTTTTTTAAGATTTTATTTATTTATTTGACAGAGAGACAACCAGCGAGAGAAGGAACACAAGCAGGGGAGTGGGAGAGGAAGAAGCAGGCTCTCAGCAGAGGAGCCTGATGTGGGGCTCGATCCCAGAACGCCAGGATCATGCCCTGAGCTGAAGGCAGACGCTTAACGACTGAGCCACCCAGGCGCCCCTGTAACCCATATTTTGTATCTCATTCTTATACGTAACTTAATTCAGTTATTTGTTGTCTATATTTTCTCACAGCATTATGCTTTTTAAATTTAGCACACATTTTCTTTTTTCTATCAAACACTAGCAAAATATCCATAGGGAGGAATAAAATCACAGTTCACTTATATTCAAGAGAAATGAGTTGATGGATATGATTTACTAAAACTTATGATGGGTGTGGATACCATTTTTATTATTTCTAGTCACATAACATTTTAGCATTATATTTTATTCACTATTATAAGCTTTATCATGAGAATTAATTTGAAACAATTTTCTGTTGCAATGTAAGAATTTAATAGTAAAATTGATGAATTGTGTTCTATGTCTGTTCAAATGTTTCAAAGTGGAATAGAACCCATTTAAGGTCTTTCTTAGAAAACGTGTATTTCTGCCGATACCACGATTTTCAAGACATTAGACTTTTTTCTTCACTCCCTACACAGTCTCAGGTTTCAGAAACCTGTTATATCTGGCAGTCTCAATCCTGCGTTCATATAACAAAATGTAGTCTATTTTAGCAAATCTTGGTCACATGCAACTAGAAAAGTTGAAAGAGAGAAACAAAAATCAGCATTTGATGAGAAGATCAATGAAGATTTTTTTTTATTTTCTCTCCTTTTGTTTTCTGAAAGAGAGAGAGCGTACGTGTGCACATGCCCTTGTGTGTGTAAAGCTAAGGGGAGAGGCAGAGGGAGAGGGAGAGAGAGAGAATCTTCAGCAGCCTCCACCGCAGGGCAGAGCCCAATGTGGAGCTCAATCTCACAACCCTGAGATCATGACTTGAGCCCAAATCAAGAGTTGGACTGAGTCACCCAGATGCCCCAAGATATTTTTTCTTTTAAATATTTGAAAAGCACAGAATTTAATTAAAGAGCACCTTAGGGGGAAATATATATATGTAATTATTTTAATAATTTTATTATATTTATATAATCTATTATATAAAAATATATTATATTTATATTATTTATTAATAATTATTAAATTTAATAATTTAATAACAAATCCTCTATAAATGCCCCTTTAGATAATATATGTTGCTAGGAACAATTAACATCTCCTGAAACATTTATACTGATCAATTTCCTACAATGTAGAAATGAGTCTTATTACACCAATAAACTTGGAGGGTTGGAGAGTGTATTACTGATATATCACACTATTCAGCTTCCAAATTTTATTGTTATTGTTTTTCTTTATTTTATACCTTGATCAAGTATTTTTGATGTTATCTTTGCATTTTATACACATATATTTGCAACCATCAATCTTTTTGAAATAAAAATGATTAGAAAATGAATTAATTGGCAAATACAAACAAGGGCCAACCTATTGTTTAGAGTAACAAAATGACTCCAGCTGTCATCTAGACCTGTGACTATCATTCACCAGATCTCCTGGAGAAAATTGTTCTTTTCTCCTCTCAGTGAAAGGCACAGGATTAAATAGACTATGGGTCAGTAAACATTCTCTATAAAGTTAAAGATAGTAAATATTTTAGGATTTGTAGACCACATACTTTGACACATATTCTTGAGGTTTTTTGGTTTAATCTTAAAATATGTGGTTTACCATTCTTAGCTGACAATTGTATGAAAAGGGGCAACGTGCCTACTTTGCCCAGTAAGCGGTATGTTGAAAAACACTGAGGACAGTGCTAAGGTACTTTGGGAGTCTGCTTCTTTCTCATTCAAGGCTTCCATACACTGGCATGGCATTAACTCTCAAGAAGCCAGGTCTCCAGGACTAATCTTCTCTCTGCTGTTCTAATGGGAGCATCATCTACAATTCCTAGGACCTCTCCTCTGAAAGACTCTGAGCAGCATTCTGTAAACTATGGTCATAAAATGTATTAAGCTTTGGAGTTGTACAAATCTGATCCAGATTCTAGCTGTGTGAAATCTGGCACTGCAGCTTTGTTTAAGTTAAAGGGCAAGATGTTAAGTTTCCTCCCCAGTAAAACGGTAACACAAAACTGGTGCACTGAAATGAGATAACATCTGAGAAAGGGACATCTCAGAGCCTAGAACACTATATGGGCTCAGAACTTGCGACGTTCTTTCTTTTCCCTCCTGCCTGCTGCCCAGCAACAGGAGCAGCGAATACTGACATCTTATAAAGCCAGCACCACATGGCCTAGACTATTCCTTTCTCTCAACAGCAGGCCAGCTTTCCGCATTACTCTTTCAGAATCCTTTCTTTCCACTTAACACACTAACAGCAAACATTTATCAAGGCACAACTATTTGTTAAGGCACCAAGTCAAAATGCCAGAGCACTGAACTAAGAAAATATATCCATGAAAGGCTGTTCTAGCAGTCTCACACTCACCTGCCCTGGGGCTACTTCCTCCCCAGCCTAACAGCAGGAAACCTTGGTATGATTATATAAACTTGATAAGATAATATCAAAATTGTACTCAATATTTTATGTAAAGAGCTGACCATTTATGTCTTTGCAAGAAATAGTATTGTACCATTATATTTATGTAAGAATAATAAAGTGTATTTAATTTCAATATTAAGTCTTTGATAAGGTTTTGTACCTTCTTAGATTATTCTCTTAAAGCATGGTTACCAAATGCTACAGGGAAGGGCACACACTGTGTAGATCAGTGGAATAGCTCCCAGATCTAAAAAACAATTGATTCTTTTGAAATTTGATTTCCCTTATTTTGTTATGAAACACTAGTTTCCACCACTGATTATTAGTTCCCAAGCCTACAAAGAAAACTTTCATACTGAAACTCCCGGTGGCTAATCTACAATACCACTAATAATAAGTGTTAATGACTTTAGAAAATATCAGATTTTTCCTTCAAAGTCATTATCCAAGAAACAATGTGCTGCACAAGTCTCTTCGGTTATGTGATATCTCTGTGTGCAAAATTCCTCACCATAGCTCTTCATTCTATTACTACATCATTAATTAACTAACAATTCATTTAATGAGCCCTCAGCATTGCTAGGCCAGGAGCATTTAACCCTGACTCTGCATATAAATCTCCTATAGGAATCTTTCAGTATTATATAGATGCCAGGGCCCTCTGCCAGATTGAGTAGGGGTATAACTTTGTTGTAGGCTTTTTATTAAAACAATTGCAAGTAATTCTGATATGTAGCTAGGATTGAGAACTCCCGTGCTCAGCTTTGTGGGGACAAAGAAAAGCAAATAAAAGAGGCTAATTAGGAATAGCCTAATAAGTGCTAAGTCTTATGACAAGTTATTAATTTATATTTTCATTTAATCCTCATCACTATTCTATCAAAGACTTCATTTTTTTCTCCTAGTATCAAAAATTCGACTCCAAAAATGAAATAGCTTTCAGGATAAAGTCAGAGACCTCCTACCCAGAAGCCCGTGACATTTCTTTTAGATAAAGGAGCGACCAGCCTAGTTGTGGCAGCGAAGCAGTCAGTGACTACCGGGATCCACGTGTCCTACCCTGCCCACGTCTTGGAGGGGTCTAGTGTCCCGGTTGCTGTGCTGGCTCCACTCAGCCACAGGTCCTTATGTCCAACCACTCGAAGATGTAAGTCCACTCAAAGCTTAAACAGACTCTGAATAAACCTCAAGTGATTTAAGAAAGGCTCATTCTCTGAGGTTTAAAATGTATTTTCCTCCCCCAAACTTGATATGTCTAGAGGAAAGCTCAGAGCGACTTTAATTATAAAGATCAAGTAAGATACTCTATGTAAAATTTCCATCAAAGGGCTTGATGTGGTATAACTATCTTAACAGGCATAGCCTTCCTTTTCCTGTCTCACTCTTCCTGGAGTAGGGCAAAACTAAAAACAAACAAAGGAACAAACAACAATAATGACAAAATAAAACCTGGAGCCCTGGTAAATGCCAGCCCACCCAGGTAGAACACTGATGCCTTATTTATTCCTACAGGTTGGCTTTCTTTTCTGTATGCCTGACCATCACCATAACCTCTATCTTGAAACTCCTACTACTGCATCACAGGCCAGGAGCAGCTCCCCCATGAATTAGTAACAACCACAATGGAGCCTCCTTAGCCATTCACCCTTTGTATGATGATTAAAATTTCTGGTCACTTATTTGCAAGGCTATTCTGTAGGAGTAACCCTAAACACACCTTTTTCTTAATTACCCCTCCTCCTGGCTGAGTTATCACATACCTCAATTCGGGGAAATTTATGAATTATGAAGCTATGAGAATGAAGAGAAAAACCTGATTTGTTTGTATTTCCTATCAAAGTCTTTCAATGATCTAGAGAAAATGTCCTTTTCAGAGGACACTGGCATGGACAAGGAAAGGAATTGTTATACAGCACTACTCAGTGTCAAACACAATCCTTCTGCTTCATGTACAAGAAGATACATGGTAGGAAAACATTTCTGGAATTCCTTTTCCCCTTTAATTTTCTTCTATCCCTAGGCGATTCTCTTATTAATATAGCCAGAATTCTAATTGTTTATTTTTTTGGTGTTGAGTCATATGAGTGCTTTATACAGGGCAAAACAGGTAAAGGAGATTAAGAGGTACAAACTTCCAGTTACGAAATAAATAAGTCACAGGGATGCAAAGTACAGCAAAGGAATATTGTCAATAATACTGTAATAACTTTGATGACAAATAGTAAGCACACTGATCGTAGTGAGAATTTTATAATGTATATCAATGTTGAATCACGATGATATACACTTGAAACTAATGTAATATTGAACATCAATATACTTCAATTAAAAATTAATTAATTAATTTCTAAAATACCCAGAATTCCATGGAAAAGATGACACAACAGAAAAAAGAGTTGTCAAAACTTGGTGTTTGCCTTTATAAAAGCCCTAATCTCTGAGAGAAAAGAAAGTTGTTCATGTATATGGACAAATCTATACTAAAATGTTTGATGAGTAAAAGTGACTCTTCCCACTTCAGAGAACAGAAAAGACTCCACAGAGTGAGAAGCAGAGATAAGAGAGCTGTGATGACAGGGGTATGGAGGGCAAGGATGAGAGATTCAGACCTAGAAGCACTGTGCTGTGGCAGGCAGTGGAGACAGGATCTGTAGCCCACCTACCCCCACTCCAGGAGCATATTCTGTAACTAGAAGTAACATGCACTACAAGCAACATTAAAGGAGGTCCTTCGGACAGAAGAAAAACGATTCTAAATGAAAAAAACAGATCTGCATAAAGGAATAAAGAACATGAGAAGTGGTGCCTTATAGGTAACTATATAAAATTTTTACCCTTCTAAGAATATTGAAAATACAAAAACAAATAAATAAATAAAATAGAATTCACTCTTTATAAGCAAAAATGTAGTGTGGACTGCTAACATCAATAAAAGCAAAAAGATCAGTAGGGAAAAATATTAGTGCCTTATTATAAGGCCCTTGGAGTGATACTGTAGTAAGTTGGATAAACATAAATCCAGAAACAACTAAAATTTTAAAAAGAGGCAATAATCCAATAAAAGATAAAACTGGACCATAATACACATTTAATAAATCCAAAAAAGGGGGAGAAAGCAAAAAAGGAACAAAGAACACATGGAACAAATGGGAAAAAAAACCTAAACATATGAATAAATCACATTAAATATGAGTAGTGTCTATACACCAATTAAATAGGAGGAGGTGTCAGATTAAATAAAAACAGCAAGCCTCGACTATACGTTGCCTACAAAAAATGTATTTCAAATATAAAGAAACAGAATAAAGAGGGTAGAAAGCTCTACTAACACTACTCAAAAGAAAGCTGGAATGCCTGTATTAATATCAAATAGACCCCAAAACAAAGAATATTACCATGGACAAAAAAAAAAAAAGCTTAAAGGATCAACTCAAAAAAAGAATGTAGCAATCCTCTGCTTTCCAGTATTTCAGAATACATAAAGAAAAACTGATAGAACTTCAAGGAGAAGTGGACAAATCAGAAATTATAGTTGGATATTCCAATACCCCTTTCTCAATAATTTACAGAACACACAGAAAACCAGAAGATAATGAGGAATACTATCAACCAAGTTGACTTAATTGATGTTTTTAGAACATTCCAACAAGGACAGAAGGATACACATTTCTACAAGGATACGAAAAAATTTACCATGACAGTCTTTATTATGAGTCATAAAATATGACTCAGTAGAGTCAAATAATTCAAGTGTTATAAAGAATGCACTCTGACCACAGTGGAATTAAACTAGATATAACAGAAAAATATCAGGAAAGCTACAAGTATTCTGAAACTAAATAACATACTTCTAAAAAACGTACAGGTCAAAGACAAAATCAAAAGGGAAATTACAATGCATTTTGAAATGAATAAAATTTAAAATACACAATAAAACTTTATGGAATGCCATTAAAGCCTTATTAAAGTATTTATAATGATAAATGCTTATAATAGAAAAGAAAAAAAGTCTCAAATCAATGATCTTGGGTTTGACCTTCAGAAACTAGAAATAAGCACAAATAAGACCCAAAGTCAGTCAAAAAAACTGGAATAATAAAGTTTAGAGATTGAATCAATAAAACCAGAAAAAAATAATAAAGAAAATTAATGATACCTATTAGAGAAAACCAGCAAAACTCTTAAACCTCTAGCCAGTCTTCTCTGGAAAAATTAAAAAAGAGAAAAAAAATGACTTACCAATATCAGGAATGAGAGAATTAATCTCAATACAGTTTCCAGTAGTACTAAAAGCACGGAGGGGGATATTATGAATACTTCTATTTTAATAAACTTGATGACAAATGAAATAGACAAAATTACTTAAAATATCAACTAATAAATCTCATTCATCAAGAAACAGATTACCTGAACAGCCCTATATCTCTGAAAAAAACTGAATTTTTAGATAAAATCTATCCCAGAGAGAAAACTTGAGAAAGAGGACTTCATGGTGAATTCTACCATTTAAGAAAGAAGCAATACCAATTCTACAAAACCTGTTGCAGTAAACTAAAAAGTAGAAACTACTTTCAAATTATTATGAGACCAGAATACATTTTTCTCTTAAAATGTAAACATGCACCTTCATCGTTAAGACCATCTGGAGTTCTCTCACTGTATATATAGTCATAAGTTCATTTCCCAAGGCTTTCCTTTAGCCCAGAATATCAAGATTTCAGCACAATTCATTCAGAAAGCCTCCATACTGAAAATACACAAAAACATTTTCTCTATACACTACAATACATGCAATAGAATACTACTCAGAAATAAAAAGGGATGATCTATTCAAACCTGCTACAGCATGGATAATCTCAAAGTAATTACACTGAGGGAAAGAAATCAGACAAAAATAATACAAACTTTGTAATTCTAATATAAAATTCTACAAAATGCAAATAACTCACAGTGACAGAAGGAAAATCAATGATTACTCAGGGAAAGGGAAGGCTGGGCTGAGGGGAAATATTTCAAAGGGGTGCAAGGAAGATTTTCGCATTGATGCATATGCTCATTGTTTGATTATAATGATATTTCCTGGGGGTATGTGTAAAAGTCTACCAATTTTATACTTTATACATGCATCATTCAGTGTATGTCAATTATAATTCAATTTAAATAAAAAATAAAGAGAGACGCATGCATAGATGCAAATACAGAGAACAAAGAAAGACTTTTTTTTTAATGTGATCTGTGAAAA
Organism: Ailuropoda melanoleuca; assembly: GCF_002007445.2. Taxonomy (NCBI): domain Eukaryota; kingdom Metazoa; phylum Chordata; class Mammalia; order Carnivora; family Ursidae; genus Ailuropoda; species Ailuropoda melanoleuca. Next base: position 181,804,841 of record NC_048218.1, on the reverse strand, counting down.
CTAAGATACAAAATATTGCAGCCCTCTGCTTTCTTCTGGCCTCAAGATCCTGTGAAAGATATTATCACGTTTTTAATGACTGTAGGAGTTTATAAAAGACAGTCTCATGTCAGCTCTTAATAGGTACTTTTTAAATATTGCCTACTACCTCCCATTACTTTTGCTTTCTATTAATACATTTGTCATTTACATGATTTATTACATATCACTAATGATAACACGGATTCTTCAGGGGAGAATGTTACCATTTTTAGGATATCCTACTTCGCATCATGGTTCTCAGAATGTGAAAAGGCAGGGACTGATTATATTTAGTTTCATAAAATATTTTGAAATAAAACATGATATCCAAAGTTGATGTAATATTTGAGACAAATCTTCTCAAAGCATACATACTACTGTCCTTCCAAAAACACTTAAAAGTAAGACTGCCATCCTTAGGAACACCAATCTACCTTTCACTTTTGTTTTCTAATCACCTAGTTGTCTTCTCTTTCCAATATCCTTTATAAATGCCTCTCCATGCTCTTTCCTTTGATCTTTATTTTTTTCTCTCCTGCTTTAAAATTAACCTTTGGCCTAACTTTCATTGCCTTTAACATTGCCTCTCACTATGAGCTCCAGGCAATATGTACTTGAATTCTTTCCAAATTTTGATTCTCTTTTCAAGTCCCCATTAATATGTTCAGCACTAAGACAAGCAGGAAAACATGTGTCCCTCCTTCCCATATATTTTGTGAATAATGGCATTCTGGTTGATCACTTCTGTGACCTGGTTGCCAACATCTAAAGCTCTCCAAATGCCATGACTCATGCTCAGATGTTTTCATATTTTAAACGCATTCAGCTTTCTTATAAATACAATGACCTCTTTCTTCCCCTGTTAAAATTATGCATTAAATCTTACTCCTTTTTCATTTTTTTTTTACAGATCTATATCTACCATAATCTAGTTTGCTCACATTTAGGCATCCTTCCAGTTTCCATTATTACATTACTGTTCTGGCCATGTTATAATGTCCTACCTTATTATTTCATTTCATAACAAAATGTAGTCCTAGCAGGCTTCACAATATTATCATTCAATTTTTCTAACATTCTCTTTCTCGTTACAGGGAAAAGCCTTTCTAGCATAATTCATAAGTCAATTTTCTATGAGGTACAAGTAATACTATCTCATCATAACAATGTACATAATTGCAAATATTGCCATTTTGTATTTTAAAAAATGGCATATAGCCATAAAATGGAGCCGAGCTGGTTTCCAATTTTGAGGATACAACAAAATAACAAGACTGTTCCTAGATGTATTAAGTCCCCCCCAAAATCACTATTCCATGCAAATTGGATTGTGTTTTGATTCTTTAAACCAGAAAGAGATCAAAGTTTCAGCAACTAACCAAAATGGTTTAACTATCTCCTTATTCTCTCTCAATAAAATGACAAACAATATTCACTCTACTGAAGTGAGAGTCCTGAATGGTTCTGTTCTAGATCTCAGGCTGACAGATCATAACTTGGTTGGTTACAGCCGGTGAATATAAATACAAAGAGTTTTCCCCCGCAGTTTAGAGTAAATCAGTTGGGTTTGACTATGTGAGGGCTACAGAAAAAACTGTTCCGTTAGCCTTTTTATGTATCCTCTGGGCAGAAATCATGGGCTCTTATTGGAAACCTGCCTTAACGTTCTGTCTCTCTCAGGACACTGAGAGCGAACTTTCTTCCTATTCACTAACCGAAAATATCTGATAATATAATTATAAGCAAAGCATTTTCTTTTCAAAATATTTTAACGGGATCTGTCCTCCCTATCCTCTGGAAAGAATATATTTCTTTTCTATTATTGCATAACAAATTACCACAAACTTAGCATCTTAAAATAATACCCACTTACTATCTCCGAGTTCTGTGGTCAGAGGTCTTGGTGGGCTCCGGTAGGTTCTTTGCTTAGGGTCTCACAAGCTGAAACAAGGTTTTAGTCAGTATGGGCTTTTATCTAGAGGCTCTGAGGAAGAAGTCAACTTCCAAGCTCATTCAGATTACTGACAGAATTCAGTTTCTTGTAAGGGTAGAACTGTTTCCTTTCTGGTTATCAACTAGTGTCAACTCAGCTACTAAAGATTATCCAAATTCCCTCGCCACATATCAGAGGAAACTTGCTGCTTTAAAGGATGCATGTGATTGCAGATGACATGATCTTATACACTAAAACCCTAAAGATGCCACTAAAATCTTTTGGAAAGAATGAATTCAGTAAAGTTGCAGAAAACAAAATCAACATCAAAAATTGTGTATCTATATACTAATAATGAACTATCAGAAAAATAAATCAAAAAATCCCATGTACTTTAGCATCAAAAAGAATAAAATATGTAGTAATAAATTTAGCCAAGGAGGTAAATGTTTGTACACTGAAAACCATAAAACATGGATGAAAGAAATTAAAGAAGATAAACTAACGTTCATGGATTTGAAGAATATTATTAAAATGTCCTTAATAACCAAAGCAATTCACAGATTCAATGCAATCTGCATCAAAATCCAATGGCATTTCCACAGAAATACAAAAAACAAACAAACAAAACCACCTAAAAATTCATATGGAATCACAAAAGACCTTGAATATCTAAAGACATCTGTCTCTCTCTCCATCTCTATTTCTTATCATATTTAGTTATATGAAGGTATTTTACAGAATTATAGGGCTAAAAAACAAACAAAAACCTAACTCTTTAAGTTAGCTTTCTGTTGATAAACACTACAGTGAGAATAAGAAAGCAATAAATGCTGATGTATGAACATGTGGAAGAAATGTCCTAACCAACAGAGATACACAGTATAAGACAAGCAGGAAAACGTGTCCTTCCTTCCCATATATAGTATGGGAAGTATAAGATGACAGTAACATGGTAGCTCTTTAAAATTTATATGACAATCTTGGATACATTATTTCATTTGACACTTACCACAGTCTAAGAAGTTATTATTATTTCCCCATTTAAGAATTAGATTATATATGGCTTCAACTCAAAAATACACTAAGTGTAGTAGGTAAATAAATATTTTAGTGTCTTGCTATTATAACTCTAATGATAAATCCCAACTATTGGTAAAATAATAGTAAAATAATATTTTTGAAACTAGTATTAAACTATAATAATACAATTAGAGCATTTTAATTTGTGATTTTCAAGAGGCAGTAATATGGTGGCCTCTTCCTACTGATATGTTTCAAACATTTTTGGCATTATAATTTGAAAGTACACTATCTAAAATGTGAATGCAAGTTCACATGCAGAAAATAAATTATAACAGAGTGAGAGGGGGAAAAAATACAAAGGGTTAAGAATCACATCACTAGAGATAAATCAGATAGAAAAAAGTCACAGCTGTACCATTAGTCTAGAAGCTCTACTCATAGAGGCACCTGGGTGGATCAGTCAGTTAAGCATCCAACTATTGATTTCAGCTCGAGGCATGCCCTCAGGGTTTTGGGATGGAGCCCCATGTCCAGCTCCACACTCAGTGGGGAGTCTGCTTGAGTATTCTCTCTCTCCCCCTCCCTCCGCCCCTCCCCCCACTTGCTCTTACTCTGTCTCTCTAAAACAAATAAAAACATCTTAAAAAAAATTCTACTCATAGTATACTATAAGTACTATAGAAGTTCTATTCATAGACTACTATAAATACTATTAACTACTATAAGATGTTTTGTTTGTTTAAGAATGAGCTTATTCAATTCTGGGAAAAAAGCCAGACTTTTATAATATCATTACTTTCTTGAAAATTTAGAGAATTTAATTTTTATATAAAAGCCAGACTTTTATAATATCACTACTTTCTTGAGAAATTTAGAGAATCACCTGAAATTTTTTTTTTAACTTTTTTTTTTAAGATTTTATTTATTTATTCGACAGAGATAGAGACAGCCAGCAAGAGAGGGAACACAAGCAGGGGGAATGGGAGAGGAAGAAGCAGGCTCATAGCGGAGGAGCCTGATGTGGGGCTCGATCCCATAATGCCGGGATCACGCCCTGAGCTGAAGGCTTCTTCCTCTCCCACTCCCCCTGCTTGTGTTCCCTCTCTCACTGACTGTCTCTCTCTCTGTCAAATAAAGAAATAAAATCTTAAAAAAAAAAAAAAAGTAAGTAAGTTTCTGTTTGCGGGGTGCTTGGGTGGCTCAGATGGTTAAGTGTCTGCTTTTGGCTCAGGTCATGATGCCAGGGTCCTGGGATCAAGTCCCACATTGGGGGGGGGGTGGTCCCTGCTCAGCGGGGAGCCTGTTTCTCCCTCTCCCTCTACTGTTCTCCCTGTTGGTGCTCTTGCTCTGTCAAATAAATAAATAAAATCTTTAAAAAAAAAAAAAAGAAGAAAGTTTCTGTTTGCTTGGCTTTATGTTTTTTCCTTGCATTTAGCACATAAATCTAATAATCATTTCCCAGACATCTCACAAATTTTAATGCTTTTAAGTTCCTCTTCTATAAGAGGAAGAATTATCACATAAAATTAGAGTAGTTAACATTTATTTATAGGCTTTTATTCCTCAAATGTCAAATGGAACATATATGCATCTAGCAACTGACGTTAATGATACATTATTAGATTGTTTTAGTACTAGCCATAAATTTCCACTTTACTTTGTGGTGCTTAGAATTGAACCCAGTATCCATCCCTTCACTACTATAAAACCCCACTGCAGGAGACCCTTTGAATAAAGTCTGCCTTACTGTTAAATAAGGGTCTTTAAAACCATATATATATATGGGCTTTATATGTATACATATATATATATATATTCATATTTTTATATATTTATATAACATGTAATTTATATATAATTTACATACATGAATATTGTTCCTCAAAGTGAACCTATAACTATAATTTAAAAATTGCTTTCATTGGGAATTCAGTTGAGCAAATTTTGGTTAACTAATAACTATATTAAATGACCTATTAATAACAAATAACTATATTTTAGTATTTGTACAATACTAAAACTAAATGTTGTTTTCTTAAATGTGTATTATTTCATGACTAAAAATCTTAAAAGATGGCATTACATTTTCCAATGAAAAAACTCAAATGATATAAAAACTCCTATGGTCCCTTAATGAGATTCTAAGGAAAAGCATCTTTTTTCCATAAAAAAAGTAATGATAAAAAAATGTTAAAGGGTGAGGAGTGTAAACTTTTATTTTTGCTAAAAAAAAATTTTGTTACTCTTAGTTATCTTTAAACATAACAAAATTCTGCTTCTTTTATATAGATTTTTCCCTACATCAGAAATTAAATATGAAAAAAATATAAGAACACTTAAATAAATTGGATTCTTCTCATGTTAGAATCTTGAATAATACATCATAATTTTTGATATTTAGTAAATCACCTTGAGTTATACCGAAATGTATGTTCACTGAACTGAAATGTACCCATTTTCTATAAAAAATGTGTTTGCTAAACAAATTAATCAAGAATCTCCTTTCTCCAACTGTCAAATGATCTCCAAAGATGTTTTTAGCTCTAAAACCTATTAAGTCCAGTTCAGTCCTTCTAAGAAAATTAAATTGTTTGCACTTAAAAATGCTTAGTATTTAAACCAAGGTGAATGCAGTTATTTATGAATGTATTCTAATCTATTCATTAAAGTAGGTATAGTAAGATTTATACCAACCTAAAGTAGGTATAGTAAGATTTATAATCTATAATTAAAGATGTAATTAGGTATAGTAAGATTTATACCTAGAAACATGTTCACAACTGATGTTATTGAATTAAAAGCAATGAAAATTCATTTGTTTGAAAAGGTTCCCTAATTCATAATTTTTATTCTATTAAAAAAAAAACCCAAAAGTTTAGGCCTAAAATAATGTATTTTGCTATAGTATCATAAAACAACAATTTAAGTATTATATATTTTGTATATCATCTACATGAAAAGTATAGGTTTTATTTTTTTAGATATGACAAGATGCAGAGTTCTCAGCTGGCTTCTCCTTCAAAAAAAATTTTCCCCAAATTTGGGTCTTGACATAGCTGTACCATTCCTGTCTAGAATGATGATCATAGCCAGAGGGAATAACGTTTTAGAATATGATTTTGAAAAAAGACTGCCAGATTTTGACATTATGAAATTTAGAGAAAAGAATAACTGATTTTAAAGGAAAAAGAGGGATAGTGATAATGAGGTTATATAATTGTGTTTATTTCTCTTTATCAAGATATTTCTCAAATAACATAACTTTACAAAGGCTTACTACCTTAGTAATGTATCTGATATTATTTTTGTTGATTTTGAATAATTGTTTTCAAAACAACTTATGGTATATACAATATAACATTTCTTGTGGAAATAATATAACTATCCATTAGGGGTAGTTATTCTGCATTTTCATTTGTCTGAATTCCTATTTGTCTAAACATTCCTATATCAATGTTTCATAGGCTCTAGAATCACAATAGCATGTTTTTAATGTATTTATTTTACTTACTATCTTTAGTGTTATTCATAATTACACAGGTTGGTTAAACCTACTCAAAAAAAATAAAATCTCTATGTAGTACTAAGTTCAGTCAACTCCCAGCACCACACTCTTTCCTCTCATTGGCTCTGGTGTTTCTCATCATTTTGAGCTTGTTGCAGTTGAGTCCTTGCAAATAAAGCTTTACTATAAATATTAAGTCTCCTCTACAATTCTAGGCCACACAGTTCCAACTACTGGTTCAAGTGCTTCTGTCACTGCAAAAGTCAGACAGCATCATCTAGACTGGACACAGATACTTAAAATCATATCTCTGGGAGGTCCTGAGTCTGCTTAAACATTAAAATAAATAAATAAAAAAAAGTTCTGTACATAATTAGTTACAGTAGGTACTGAATGAAGGAATGATTTAATAAAAATATTAATGAGAGAATTAATTCATGTTTAAGGTTGACATCATTCAGGATGCTAAAACACCCTGCAAGGAAAATATCTACTGCTATCCAATCGTGGAGGTCCATTCTTAAGCAGGAATACAATGGTCTCTAAACACTTATTTCAAATTTACTCCTTCTAAAGCATAATGCGCTTTGGCATTGCCCTGCTTCAAACCCTTTAGCAGTTCTCCATTTTATATTAAACAAAGTAAAAAATCCTTAGTATGCACAGTGGATTAAAAAAAAAATTCATCTGAAGCTATGCAGAAGGTGCAGGTTACACATCAAGAGAAAAAGGCCAGAAATGTGAGGCATTCAAGATATTCCACCATTTGGTCCCAACACACCTTCCTAAGTGTTTTTCATTACTTCCTACCCTATGCTGTAGTTAAAGTCAACTACTCTCCCTCCCTAACCTCTTCTACGCTTATGCTTTGAGCATCCTTTTTCTTACTTTACTTACTAGGCCTTATCTACTCAGCTGCAAGAAAGAAGAACAATGTCCTTCTCAACAGGTTATCTTGAAGATTAAATGAGATAATATATGTAAAACACTGAGTAGAGTGTGAGGAATTTAGGAGATGCCCATAAAGGATAGGATGCTAACTCTTAAAATTATTATTGTTAGCACGGTTCTGTTACTGCTACAAGAATTCATAAAGTTTTCTCACCTTCCAGGCAGAAATAGTCACTCGTTTCTGTTTTCCCTTTGCCAACTCTGGTAATAGTCCAAGTATTTTAATCCTTCTAAGTATACGCCATACTCCCCTTTCTAGAATATAAGTTCCTTGAAAAAGGAGCCATATATTATACTTTTTTTTTTACTTCTTCATAACCTTTACCACAGTAGGCATCCAAGGGGTTCATAAATGATTATCCAAGCACCTCTTTCCCACTTAAAAAGTATTTATCTTTTCCTCAGAAAAGAAGCAAGCAAGAAAAGAGTATAGTGAAATATGCAAAGGATTAAAAGGAAAAAATTACCAACCTAGTATTCTGTACTCTGTGAAATTATTCTCAAAAAGAAAGGAGACATAGACTCTCAAACAGAAATCAAGGGAATTTGTTGCCAGTATACCTGTTTTGTTGAAGCAGTTCTTTAGAGAGAAGGGCAATTATATAGGTCAAAATTCAGACTTACATAATGAAAAGAAAAGAAAAAGTAAAGGTAAAATAAAAACATGTATTTTTTTATTTTTAATTGATCTAATATATAACAGTTCATTCAAAATAATAATACCAACAATGTATTCAATTATTTATGCTACTTAAATATCTTTATGCTATTTATACACACACATATATACACTAATGTAAACATGAAACAAATGACAGCAATAATACGAGGGATAGCAGGAAGGAATTAGGATTATTTTATTATAAAACACACTACATATAAAGTTGCATAGTGTTATTTGAAAGTGGACATACATGTATATTGCAAACCTTAAGGCAATCAATAAAAAAGCCAAAAGGAAGAAAAAGGAAGACATATAACCAATATGCTAAGCAGGAAAGAAAGCACAATCACATAAAATGCTTAATTAAGACCACAAAAGGTAGAAAAAGAGTGGAACACAAAAAATAGGAACAAAGAACAAGGGAAACATATAGAAAATAGTAACAAATATGCCAGATATTAACCCAACTGTATCAACAGTCACTTTGTCAATGGTCTAAATGCACCGATTAAAAGACAAAGATTGTCAAAGTGGATCAAAAGAAAAAATAAATCCCAACTTTAGGCTGTCTACAAGAAGCCCAATTTAAGTTTAAATTAAAAGTAAATTAATAGCAAAAAATATACCATATTAACACTAATCAAAAGAAAGCAGAACCAGCTACATTAATTTCAGATAGAGTATACTTTAACAAAAGGTATATTATCAAGGTTAAAAAAAGACCAATACATAATGAAAAAGGGGACAATTCTCTAAGAAGACAGAACAATCTTTAAGGAATTTATGCATAACAACAGAGCATCAAATTATGTGAGGGAAAAACTAATAAAACTGCAAAGAGAAAAGGATGAGTCCAATATTATAAAGACTTCGAAACCCCTCTATCAAAAGTGGATAAATCCAACAGGCAGAAATCAGCAAGGACATAATCCCGTCAATCACGGCAAAACTGGCTCAGTCAGTTGAGCCTCTGACTCTTGATTTCAGCTCAGGTCATGATCTCATGGGTGGTGGGACTGAGCTCCCTGGCAGGCTCCATGGTCATCAGGGAGTCTTCTTGAAGATTCTCTCCCTCCGCCCCTCCCTGCCCCCACTTTCTCTCTCTCAAAAGTAAATAAATCTTTTTTAAAAATAAATAAAATAAAAAATACTATCAATCAAGTAAGTATAACTGACATCTACATACTCTGTCATCCAACAATAGCAGAATACACATTTTTCTCAAGCTCACATGGAATGTTCCCCAAGACAGATCACATTCTGAGCCATAAAATACAACTTAACAAATTTAAAATAAGGTAAGTACACAATGACTGCTCTAAACTAAACTAGAAATCAATAACAGAAAGAAACCATTAAAATCCCAAAATACATAGAGATTAAACACCATACTTCAAAAAAGAATACTAACATAGTAAAAGAATACTATGAACAACTCTGTGCCCCAAAATTTAATAAACTAGATGAAATGGACCAGTTTCTTTTAAGACACAATTTGCCAAAACTCACATATTAAATATAAAAACTGAATAGGCCTTTATCTATTATAAGAAATTGAATCAATAATTAATAATTTTCCAAACCAAAAAGCACCAGGACCAGGTAGACTGAGTGATGAATTCTACCAAATATTTAAAGGAGAAATTATACCAATTTTTAAAAATCTCTTTCAGAAAATAAAACAGATGGAATACTTCCTAACAAATTTCATAATGCCAGCATTACCCTAATGCCAAAACCAGACAAGAAGATTACAAGAAGAAAATTATAGAGCAACATATCTCATGAACACAGATACAAAAATCCTCAACAAAGTATTAATCAAGTCCAACAATACATACAAATAATTATACTCCATGGCCAAGTGATATTTTTTTCAGGTATGTGAGCCTGGTTCAACATTTGAAAATTAATTAATATAACCCATCACAACGATAAGCTAAAGAAAAATCACATGATCATACCAACAGATTCAGAAAAAGCGTCTGACAAAATCTAACACTCATTCATTGTAAAAGCTCTCAGCAAACTAGGAATAGAGGGGACTTTGTCAACTTTATAAAGAACATCTACAAAAAACCTACAGATAAGTTCATACTTAACGGTGAGAAACTCAAGGCTTTACCACTAAAATTAGATACAAGACAAGAATGGCCCCTTTCACCACTCTTTTTCAACACTATACTGGAAATTCTAGCTAATTCAGTAAGACAAGAAAATAAAACAAAAGGTATACAGATTGGGAAGGAAAAAGTAAAACTATCTTTATTCACATATAACATGATCATCTATGCAGAATGTCCCAAAGAATTGGAAAAAAAAAAAAAGAAACTAACAAAAAATTACAGGAAGGTTGCAAGATACAAACTTCATATACAAAAGCAAATTGCCTTCCTATATACCAGCAATGAACAAGTTAAATTTGAAATTAAAAACAAAATACAATTTGCACTGGCTCCCAAATAAGTGAAATACTTAGGAATAAATCTAACAAAATATGTACAAGATCTATATGAGAAAAGTTACAAAATTCTAATGAAAGAAAAAAAATAATAAATGGAGAGATATTCCATGTTCATCAAGAGGAAGACAATATTGTCAAAATGTTGACTTTTCAACATGATCTATATATTCAATGAAATCCCAATCAAAATTCCAGCAAGCTATTTTATTAATATTTACAGTCTGATTCTAAAGTTTATACAGAAAGGCAAAAGAAACGTAATAGCTGTCACAATATTGAGAGAGAAGAACAAAACTGGAGGACTGACAACTCCTAACTTCAAAGCTTATTATAAAGCTACAGTAATCAAGACAGTGATAAAAGAATAAACAAATACATCAACATAACAGAATAGAGAACTTGGAAACAGACTCACATAGCTGCTCCTTGACAAAGAACTAAAGGCAATACAGTAGCAAAGACTTTGAAACAAATGGTGCTGAAACAACTGGACATCCACAAATGAAAATTAATCTGGACCCAGACCTTAAATCTGTCATAAAAAGTAACTCAAAACAGATCACAAACCAAAACAGAAAACACAAAAGTATAAAACTCCTAGATCATAACATAGGAGAAAACCTAGATGAACTCAGATATGGTGATGATTTTTGGATACAACACCAGAGGCATGATCCATGAAAAAAATAATGGCTAAGCTGGACTTCATTAAAAGTTAAAAGTTCAGTTCTGTGAAAAAACAATGCCAAGAGAATGCAAAGAGAAGCCACCAACTGGGAGAAAATATCTGCAAGACATATCTGATAAAGGACTGTTATCCAAAATATACAAAGAAATCTTAATACTCAAACATAAGAAAGCTAAGAGCCCATTTTTTTTTCAAGTTTTTATTTAAATTCTGGTTAGTTAACATATAGTGTAATACTGGTTTCGGAGTAGAATTTAGTGATTCATCACTTACACGACACCCGGTGTTCATCACAAGTGCCCTCCTTAATACCCATCACCCATTTAACTCATCCCCTGCCCAGCTCCCCTCCAGCAACACTTAGTTTGTTTTCTATCTCTTATTGCTTGCCTCCCTCTCTTTTTTTTCCCTTCCCCTATTTTCATCTGTTTTGTTTCTTAATTCCACATATGAGTAAAGTCATATAGTATTGTCTTTCTCTGACTGACTTAGTTCACTTAGCATAGTACACTCTAGCTCCAACCACATCTTTGCAAATGACAAAATTTCATTATTTTTAATGGCTGAGTAATATTCCACTGAGTAATATTCCATACACACACACACACACATATGTACCACAACTTCTTTATTCATACATCAGTCAATGAACATTTAGATTCTTTCCATAATCTGGTTTTTGTTGATAATGCTGCTAGAAACATCAGGGAGAATGTACCCCTTCAAGTAAGTATTTTTGTATCTTTTTGGAAAATACCAAGTAATGTAATTGCTGGGTCATATGGTGGTTCTATTTTTAACTTTTTGAGAAAGCTCCATACTGTTTTCCAGAGTGCACCAGTTTGCATTTCCTCCAACAGTGTAAGAGGGTTCCCCTTGCTCTGCATCCTCACCAACATCACTTGTTTTCTATGTTAATGTTAGCCATTCTGATAAGCATGAGGTGGTATCTCACCACAGTTTTGATTTGCATTTCCCTGTGATGAGTAATGTTGAGCCTGTTTTCATGTGTCTCTTGGCCATCTGGATATCTTCTTTGGACAAATGTCTGTTCGTCTCTTCTGCCCATTTCTTAACTGGATTATTTGGTTTTGGGGTGTTGAATTTTATAAGTTCTTTATATATTTTGGATACTAACCCTTTATCAGACATGTCATTGCAAATATCTTCTTTCATTTAGTAGGTTGTATTTCAGTTTTGTTGATTGTTTCCTTTGCTGTGCAAAAGCTTTTTATCTTGATGAAATTCGAATAGTTCATATTTGCTTTTGTTTCTCTTGCCTCCAGAGACATGTCTAGTAAGAAGCTGCTACAGCCAATATCAAAGAGGTTGCTTTCTGTGTTCTCCTCTAGGGTTTTGATGGTTTCCTGTCTCACAATTAGGAGACCAATTTTAAAAACGGATCAAAGGCCTAAAAGACATCTTACTTAGAAATGATATATAGATTGAAAACAAGCATATGAAAAGATATCTACATCACCTATCATTACATAAATGTAACCTAAAAATAAGACCCCACCATATACTTAGCAACATTGCCAAAATCCAGGACACTGGTAACACCAAAGGAACTCTCATTCTTTGCAGGTGAGAATGCAAAATGCTATAGTCACTTTGGGAGACAGTTTGGTGTTTTTACAAAACTAAATATACTCTTACCATACAATCCAGAAACTGTGATCCTTGGTATTTACCCAATGGAGTTAAAAACTTATGTCTACACAAAAACCTGAATACAGATGTTTACAGCAGATTTATTTATACCTGGCAAGCTTAGGAGCAACCAATATGTCCTTCATCAGGTGAATGGATAAACTGTGGGACACCCAGACAATGAACTATTATTCAATGCTGAAAATAAATGACCTATGAAGCCATGAAAAGATATGGAGGAAACTTAAATGCATATTAGTACATAAAAGAAGCCAATCTGGAAGGCTACATACTGATGAATATGTACAACTATATGAAATTCTGGAAAAATGTAAAACTAGGAGCAGTGGTTGTAAGAGTTGGGGGGCGGAAAGGGGAAAGAAAAATCAGGGCACAGAAGATTTTTATGGCCAGAAAAGTACTCTATATGATACTATAATGATAGAAAAACAATGTTATTATCTGTTTGCCCAAATGCATATAATGTATAACACCAAAAGTGAACCATAATATAAGCTATAAATGATAATTATTTGTCATTTTAGGTTCATCAGTTGTAATCAGTGTACCACTCTGGTGCGAGATGTTGATAATCAGGGAAGCTATTCCTGTCTGACAGCAGAGATATATGGGAGATCTCTGTACCTGCCCTTCAGTTTTCCTGTGAACGTTAAACTGCTCTAATTTTTTTTTTTTTTTAATATACATGATTGAGCAATTAGGAAGAAAACGGTGAGAGCACAGTGATCTCAATCAGGATGAGTTCAGCTATTACCAGTATTCTCTCCTGGAGAACTTTCATTAGGAATTGCTAATAAATACCATATAAAAGTAAGGGCCCTTTCTATTTCTCCTTCTTTTGAATCAAGAAATAAAACTTATTCTGGAAAGCTTTCCATTAAAAAAGGAGAGGTGTGAGAACATAAATAATACTATTCCATTAGATTGCTATAAGAACTTCATCTTTCTAATGATAGAATATTACGTATTCACATCTGCAAAAGCTCTTTCTCAAGTACAACACTGAAAAATGACTCAGGTCTTTGGGTTGTTTAAATGCATAACTCTTTAACTTGGGAAGAAAATACTTATGATTTCACTGGACAATATTTACCATGCCAAAAAAAATGGATAGTCACCCTGAATCTTCTGAAGTGAGAATGGAAAGAGCTGCATTCTACTTGACAGAACCTTAATCACCAGAATTGATTCAGACAGTTGCTTACTTTAAAATATTCGCCCATGCTTTTATGTATTCTTTCCTGTAGTTAATAACACCTAGTGATTAAAAAAGGGAAACTGTGTCCAAGAGAAAAATTTTAGCAAAATAATTCTAATGTTTTCCTTCTAGTTCTGAAGACAATTTGTTCTTATATGATTGATGATGTTTTATTTGGTTCCATGCCCAAAACCGTTTTAAGTTTTTTCACAGATGAAGACCAGAAATGCCTCTTAAGGTATAAAAAATCCTATAGAAAGGGTGTTAGTGTAACATTCTGGTTTTGAAATCATATTCTCTCCGAGAACTAATTACTCTCTAATTAGTGAGGTACATTATTTCCATAATGAACCATGGAAGAAACATACCAATGATTCAACATAATAATGAGGAGGAAAGTATCTGCAAATGTAAACTTCAGTTGATTGTTTTAATTGCCAGATACCATGATCTATTCCAAGGTACACTGTTTTATCCAATGTTTTGTAAGGAGAGGATTTTTCTATCTCCTATCCTCAGAAATTTCAGACATACTTAGGGAAGATAATACTAACAATGACAGAGGTCTATAAAACTGGAAAGAATCCAAACATAGTCAAGCAGACCATCAAAATCTTAAGAAGGAGTTAAGAAGAAATACTATTAAAGGTAGGAAAAGAAATCCCTATTACCATACCCAGATCTCCAGAGGGCACTGATAGCTGTAGCTAGCCAGAAGGATGGCTGGAAGATTAGGAACAAGTCTACATTAGAAAAATAAACAAAAAACCAAATCATTTTATAGTATAATAAACTAGAGGAAGCAGTTATATTATATAAAAGTAAATAATATTTTATGAGAAAAATATAAAATTGACCTTTAAATGTGTTTTGTGAGAGAAAAAAATATATTCCATGGAATCTTGTAGATTTCAGAATTTTGCTCTGTATATGTTCCCTTTCTCTCTAGTTTGATTTCACAAGCTATCTTTCAGAGGATTTCATGGTAGCCTTACAGTCATCTCTGGTTGCATTTTCTCTATCCTCTACACCATCTTCTTCATTACTGCCAGATGGGCCTATTAAATACTCAAATCATTTCGTTGCAGCCCCACTACTTGGTGTAACAACTATTTGTAATTCTCCCTTAAGACACCTTGCTGTAATTCCTCTGCACAGCAGCAGGACCCTCTGTGCCCTAGTCCTGCCTCATATCTCACTGTTGCCTGCTACTGCATAACTTACCTTGCTCAGAAACTAAATAAATACACCTGTGGTTTCCAAGTTCTTTCCTTTGCATGTTATGGTCCCTCTCCCTAGAACATCCTTCTCAAGACTCCCTCATATGATGGTATCTATGGACTTCTATTTTCACCTTTTTAAGGCACTCATTTGAATTCAAGCATTTAAGACTAAAATTAAAATGTAAGTTTTAATATAATGTATGAAAGACTGGCATGTTGAGTCAAAGTCTTTAGATTATAACAGCATTCAAGAGGAATACATGTGACAGTAGCAGCCACTTAACCTCTCTGGGCCTTTGCTTACTCACATGCAGAGTTATGGGAGTAAACTATACAATATCATAAAAGTTCCATTCCACTTCTAAGAATTATGTTCTATAATATCAACAAATAGTACATTATTTCATTACTGCATGTAATACGAATTTGTTAAATGAATAGGTGATCTCTAGAGAAATAACATACACCGTGTGTGCTGACAAATCAAGAAGAAAGGAAATGTGTTGAAAACTTTGCAGAAAAAAATATATATTTTTCTTGATTAGCTCATGTGGTTAGAACATTGTTATAATGAGTCATAGTTTCTGATAATATCACCCTGTGAATTAGTTAACCTCTTTACTGATCCATGGTCACAGGCAGCACAACTGATCATAAAATGGACAAAAATAAGATCATAGATATATCCAAGTCTATTTACCCACTTTATCTTGAAACAATTCGCTGGTAAAATCACAACAACATAATGGTAGAATCACAGCGTCATCATTTTACATGAGGACCAGCAAATGAAATCACTTCTATACTCTTCAAACTGACATTTATGAACAATCATAATCTCCCCAACCTTCCATTTTTAAACTTACTCCTGACCACTGTTCAATATACTATCTCTTAGGGCCAATTTAATCTCTTTATCATTTATCCATACTTTTGTCAGCATGATTCAGCAAATTTTTGAGAGAAAACAGACCTCATTTTATTTTATATCTTATACAGTAATACACATAATATTATGTAATAATTACCTATTCTTGTCCCCACCACTCCACAAAAATAAGTAAGAAATGTTCCCTCTCTTCAGGAAATATGTGTGCCATTCTTTTTACAAGTAAAAGAGTCCCCCATCATACTTTCTAATGGTCCATGTACATTACTCCCATCAGAAGACTTTCAGTCAAATTTCAGTATCATACCCATTGCCACAAACTTTAAAAAAAAAAAGTTGCTTGGTTTTTTTGTTGTTGTTGTTTCTTTTTTTAAATAATCAGGTCTTAAGGATGGCAGATATTTCATTATCTATTCTTTCACTCCCATTGCAATGGAAAGCTTTGGAATAAACAGTAACATTGCCCATGTTAAAAGAACTCCCCTTAAAAGGCCTCTGAATTTTTTTTTTCAAAATGGCTCTGGGATGGTCTAGTAATGTATGGTAATTTCCACATTCCTAAGCAGAACTGTCATAAAATGGAAAATGAAGACAGTTTATAATTGCTGCCCTTCTCTCCCTTTCAAACCTATAGTATATAAGGTGACAATGAGCCAGTAATAAAAATATTAGATAAATGAATAAGGAATGCTCATAGCAAAAATAAAAGAAAGGAATATTTAAAAATTTTATTGAGAAGGGAACTTAAATTACAAAAATGATTCTGAATGAATGAGTATTTCATTTTGTTTTGTTTGAAAGAAGCTGTGTGCCAGGATTTGAACATGAGAACTACAGTAAAAAAGGGCTGATGAATAAACAGGTAAATGAAATAATGAACAACTGTAAGGATAAAGGAGATGACAATCACAATGGAGATTGGACTGATAAACAAATATCTGTCTATGTGCTATTCACCTAGAAGAAAAAAGTCACATTTTTTTCCTAAGAGTTTAGCAAGAGAAATGTAGAAGGAAATGTTGGAGATAGAAGCTACAGTGCAAGGGTGCCTGGGTGGCTCAGTCGTTAAGCGTCTGCCTTTGGCTCAGGGAGTGATCCCAGCATTCTGGGGTCGAGCCCCACGTCAGGCTCCTCCGCTGGAAGCCTGCTTCTTCCTCTCCCACTCCCCCTGCTTGTGTTCCCTCTCTCGCTGGCTGTCTCTATCTCTGTCAAATAAATAAAATCTTAAAAAAAAAAAAAAAAGCTACAGTACAATGTCCTCACATCCTCTCAGCTAAGGAAGGTGAAGGAAGCCAAGCAGAGAAAGTTCTTCTCATAGCTGACCATCAAATCCATTCAGAGATGGTAGATGCCATGTAGTGAGACTTGCAGAGTGCATTGCTCATCATACACTGGAGAAAACACGGTCCATCAAACTATTTCCCCCAATGCCCTAAAATCCCTCCATCAGAAATTTAGTACTTTAAATTTGAGAATCTCCAGCACACAAATTATTTTTTATCTGGGGTGTGACAGAGGGGTATCAAGTCTTTTGTGACTGACTGATTTCACTTCATATTGTTTCATCCATATTGTTGCAAATAGTCTCTAGTAGTAACTCAAAGTAACATGCCTCTCCTCTGCATTCTGGAAACCTAGTGCTACATCAGACTTAATGGCTGTTTAAATAGTTACACTTAAGTAAGAAATTAATTACTAATTAAGAACTAATTTAAGAAAAATTTACAGTCCTGCCTTAGAAGTGCTAAGTCCAAGGATTCTTTTCCAGTTTACTCCTCACTGAATTCTGTATAGCCTATATTAACCACTGCCAAGAACAGAAATGAGTAAAAGAAAATACCAACTGAATGCCTTGTTTCTCCTAGTATTCTCGCTGAGAAAAACTTGGAGTAGGAGGAATCCGGGTTACTAAATCTGTTTTCAAGTCCATTTCCATTTGGGATTATCTATATTTTATCACACACCAATATTCTTTTTAAGGAATATGTCTGGAATCTCTCTTCCCAAAATTATACCTTAAGTCTCTATAGATTGCCAGGGCAACCCAATTCTTTTTCAGTAAAAACCTATGAAGGACGAGGATGTGTTATACATCAAAGTAAGCATCAAAAATGACCCAGTAAATCCCCAAGGGTTATATACATTAAAAAAGATAAACAATGTGAATTTGAAAGAACACAGAATTAAGAGTCAAGGCACCTGATTCATAATCTCAATTTTGCCATAACCAGCTATGCAACTTGGACAAAACCTTCTACATTTCCTATATTCCGTGATTTAAACACATTTACTTGAATTTTTAAATATAATTTAAAAAACACTAAATTTAAACTTCTGCAACATTCTTTTTCTTTCCCAGCTGGTTGAGTCATGTTAAAAGATAAAGTCAGGCACATTAAAACTTCAAATAGGAAAGCATCAAAATGAAAGTGGTTAATGAGCGCTTCACCAATAGGAGCTAAGGAAGAGCTTTTTCCAGAAAAGAGGAGGAAGCAAAGCAAGGGTATTATTTGATGGGTTACAGCATAAGCAGTTGCCTTATTTAGGAAAGCTTAGTTGGCTGTTTGTGATTGGTTGTTCTTAAGTCTCATTTTCTCGGATTCAAGTGTATTGACTGTGGCTTAGGTTTTGGTTTACTAGACTACCACCAAGGCATTAAAGTCACCTCATCTAATAGCCTCCATGTTTAATTCTTTAACGGTCATGATAAAATCAGCTTTATTTAGGTTTTGGAATTAAATGTGTGGATATATGTGTGTAAGCAGTACAGTTCTTCCTCAAAGATCATTGGACCTTTGCAAGCAGTGTTAAAAAAAAAAAAAAACAACTCAAAATCTATACATTTTTTTTAAAATAATGTATTTAAAAATTAAGTGACATAATTTCACATTTGAAATTTACTACTTAAGAATTAAAAAAGATCAAACCAGAAGAGGTTTTTCTGGTATTTCTTGTATTCTGGTGAGAAATGTGACTGTATCTCTTTATAGTGAAGCTCCTTTGTTTGCTAGTAATATTACATAAGAACTAATTTTATAAGACAACAGTATTTTCAAGAAAATTTCATATTAAAATCTTTAACACATACATTACTAAGTATATTACTAACAGGTCTCACCCTGAATTTGAAAAATCCAGATTTAATAATAATAATAATTATTATAAAGACAAAAAGAAACATGAAAGAATATTATTTTAAGTTACTTGTTTTACCTGCTCCATTCATAGCTACAAATAGCAGCCACAATTAAATGAGTCCTAATGAGATACAAAACTAGCATGTGTAATATATATATATATATATATATATATATATATGGCTATACAGGCACAAGTACACACAGAAGACAAGCATATATAATTCCATTTTCTATGTATAAAAAAATAGAAATATCTGGCAGAAAAAAAGAAAAAGTTAAAACTGATCAAATTCTCTACAAAAAGTGATAATTTTTATAAGATGTTAATAAGGAAACATGAAAATTCAACATTAGCATAAGTGCTGAATGTCTGTATTTTTTGCAATGTAATATTTTGGAGTCTTTTATTACATAATAAAAATCAACCAGTAAATGTACTGCTATTCCATCTCAATGACTTTCTGAAAAATGTAATGAATGTTTAAGAGTGGAGCTTAAAAATTCCGGTTGCAGTAGGCCTATAGAAATGTTACAAACACTTGACTCTGGCATTCAATTTTCCATGGACTATATAAAAAGTGGCCCTATATCTCTGATTGCTACTTTATATTATTTGAGAATTAAGAATCATTTTGAAAAGTCATAGTAAGCTAGAAGTGCTAAGCTTACTGAATTATATACTTACTGTATGGTTGACATGGGACAAGGCAGCGAAGTCTGAATCTGATGAGAATGTCAGTCAAAGGACACCTTGTTCCTGTTCTAAAATTAGTCTTCATTTCCTAAACTCTTCAATTATTTATGACCACCTTATGAAATTGCCAAATTAACTTCCTGAATCATTTTACAACCCATAATTTTCCTGAACTGTATATTTTCTATTGTCACAATTAGAAGAAACTAGGCTTTGATCTGATTACAATTGCTAAACAGTTTGTTCAGACTTAATTTCTCATTATTTTAAACTACATTTGCTATTTTCTTCCAAAAAGTAGTAAAGATTCTTAAATTCAGTGTATTCTTTTGTAGTGACACTCAGTATCCAGATCAACGGTACATGACTACCAAACTGGGTCCATGAAAAAAAAACAACTTTTTCCTACGTATGTAAAGCTAAAAAAAAGAGTATTGAGATGTACAAATTTATTATAATTATAATATGCATAAAATATATCCTAGGCTATGGACATGCAGAGTGTTCTAATAACACTAATTCTCTGAAGATACTGAAGATGATCACATTAAAGTAATTAAGATTTTTTTATAGGACACCTTAAATTTAGTAACATCTCAAAAGCAAGAAATAAGACTTTCATTTCCGCTATGAAGGAAGTGACATATCAGACTAAATATCTGCCCAAGAATAAACAGAAAAGCTGCATAAAATAGAAAGATGAAATAAAATTTGTACCAAAAGTAAGATTTTTAAGACATTAAAGAACAATCCAATATGCCAGAATTTGGAAGGCCAAGACACAAGGGAGAAGCCAAGTGTTGAGATATACTCTGAAGATTTGGCATGCAAAGCACAGATCTAATTTTCACTGCTTTATATCAGATGCTGTTTTTACAGCAGAAAGTAGCATAGTAGATGTACTTAACACAGTTATAAAGAAGGTTTTAAAAATGTCTATCTTTTGAAATAAAGCCTTTTGGAAAATAATACTTTTTTTGTCATAGAATGCCTTATAGGAATTTTTTAAGAATGTATTATTTTATTGTGTAGAGAAAACAACATGAAATCTACTCATTAGATCAAACTTTTTGTCTTAACTTTTGTAATTAGAAAGTTCATTGTCTTAAATCCAGGGAAAATTCTATTTGGGTAAATTTTAAATTTTTAGTGTTTGAGGAAATGTGATCTCCTGTATCAAGGACAAAATAATCCAAGAATTTGACATTTTGAGTTACCCTACAATTATATCAATTTTATGAGACTAAAAAACTGGGATACCATCTCTCTAGTATTTTTTCTTAAGCTAAACTGCACTGATTTATTTCGATTTCTGTTCTCATATATAATAGCACAGTATATTTATACATGAACATATTCACATAGAAAATATATGAGCTACATTTGTATGCATTTCTCTCTAAAGAGATCCCCCTTTAAAAGATCATCCCCCAAGATTTATATGTACAAAGAAGAAATAAATTGTTGTAATACAGAAAACTACCAGTGCATTTTTCCAAAGTTAAATGACTTCTCATACAAATAAGAGAAACCTCAATATAAAAAAGAACAATACAAAGTTCTAAAGATACACTATACATATTAAAATAGATCTAAAAAGAAAGTTTACTGTTAGTTATACGTCAGCTTCTTCTGGAGTAAGAATAAAGGTCAAAATCTGAAGCCCATAGAATCCATTAAATAAAGACAATAAAAAAATGTGGAAGATTGTATAGTATCATCATAGACTTGCACAGCATAATTCTCCCACCCACTACCACATGCTTCTGTTTCCTCACAGTTTTGTGTGTTTTTTTTGTTGTTCTTTGTTTTGTTTCTTTGTTTTTTAGGGTCCATATATAAGAGAGATCATATGATATTTTTCTTTCTCTGACTTATTTCACTTACCATAATGCCCTCAAGGTCCATCCATTTTGTCACAAATGGCCAGATTTCATTCTTTTTAAGAGCTGAATAGCATTCCACTGTGTGNATATATAAGAGAGATCATATGATATTTTTCTTTCTCTGACTTATTTCACTTACCATAATGCCCTCAAGGTCCGTCCATTTTGTCACAAATGGCCAGATTTCATTCTTTTTAATAGCTGAATAGCATTCCACTGTGTGTGTATCACAATTTTCTTATCTCTTTTGTCCATCAATGGACATTTAGGTTGTTTCCATAGCTTGGCTATTGTAAATAGGGCTGCAGTGTACACAGGGGTGCATATATCTTTTTGCCTTTGTGTTATCATTCTCTTCAGATAAATACCTAGAAGTGGAATTGCTGGATCATATGGTACTTTAATTTTCAATTTTTTGAGGAACCTCCATATTGTTTTCCATAATGGCTATTATAGTCCTCCCTAGTCTCTCATCAGTTTGTGGGCTTCTCAATCAGACACAACAGGGAGTTGAGAGATGTTCAAGGAGAAAATGTCAGTACCCCTTCCTTGCGTGATGAAGACAGAACATTTCTGAACTGACACCATAAAAACAAAGATAAGCAGAGAAGATTGTGAGTTACTTCTCAGGCCCAAATTAGGATTTGACTTTTCTCACTGAAGGAAGCAGGGCATAGGGCTGCTCCATAGGACTGTGGAGTTTGCACACGGTACAAAAGCAACCTGCTAATGGAGTATTGAAAGGAAAAACTCTGCTTGGTTCCATTTGAGAAGCACTATAGCTTACTGCAGAACTGGGTGCAAAAAGAATAAGGACCATCTTGTGAAGTCATATTTATCTTTCTGAGTCACCAGCCCAGAGGCTCCTTGGAGCCTAACAGGTGGGCATGGTAAGATGGCTACTCACTGTCACAAAGAGAACATGCTGAATGAGGCAGTCAATAAAAATATCAGAAAGCATTCAAATCCTTTAGACATCACTAAAAATTCAAAAGGCAATCCAATTGTTCACAATCCCTCTCTGGATACAGCCAGAAGATGGGGTGGCAGCGGAGAAGGGAATGGCACCATTAGGGTGAGCTGTCTCAGAGGGCACAGTATTTTATTGCTACAATTGCAGAAGAATGCTTGACACTTTTCCCAAGTCTGTGAGGCAAGCAGTGCAAAGTACCTATTTGTACTGAGGAGAATAGAACTCTACAGGATAAGCACAGTGGCAGGCCATGAGAATATGCTGTGCTCATCTCCAACTAACAGGAGTTATTTGACCAAGGCCCCCAGCTGCTGCACTCTGAAATCCATTGCTACATTTATACCAAGACCATGCTTCCCATGGGCTGCTCCCAGCAGGCAGTGAGCACAGCAGTGACAATAAGGCAAAGCTGCCCCAGGGACCTAGGATTCCTCTGATGACTGACTTTGGCTTGAGGCTTTCCAATCACTGTGCTGAACCTTCCTTAAACTTCACAGCAGTTTAGAAAGTCTCCACCCAATTTCATTTTCCTTCTCCTTCATTCTAGGTTAGACATGTGTCCAAGTCTGATGGCACCCCCAGCCTTGCCCTCTCCCATCCTCATTTTCACTCACAGGTATTTCCCTTAAAAACCCTTGCAAGTTAAATAGATATAGTCACATGCATATACAATTCTCATTGCTCCAACTACCAACTTGCGTGGCTATTGGAAATTTGGCCTTTTTTTTTTTTTTAACAAAACACTATATATTTGTGTGCCTGTGTCAACAAATCAGAACTGATTTCACTGTCCCAAACAGTAGTGATGGCGCTCCAGGAGGATTTTTCAAATCTGGAAATCCAGATCCATCCCCTTTGCTGTCACCACCATGGAAATGTTTGTCAGTGAAGCTGGAAATCCATTACACTCCAATTTGAGTAAAGTGGCACTCATAACATTACCACCACTACTGTTGTGGCTAATAAAGCTGGAAATTATTCCTATTAAAAATTAAGGACAGTCACTTCTGGGTATATACCCCAAACAATTCAAATCAAAAACTCAAACAGATATTTGTACATCCAGTGTTCATAATAGCAATAATCATAATGGCTAAAAGGTAGCCAATTGTGTTTCATTGGGTGACCTGATAAAATTTAGGAGACACTACATATAATGAAATATTATTTAGCCTTAAAGAGGAAGGAAATTCTGACACATGCTATAGCATGGATGAATCTTAAAGACATTATGCAAATTAAATAAGCCAGTGACAAAAAGACAAGTGTTATATTATTTCACTTACATAAAGTACCTAGAGNTGGATGAATCTTAAAGACATTATGCAAATTAAATAAGCCAGTGACAAAAAGACAAGTGTTATATTATTTCACACTTACATAAAGTACCTAGAATGGTCAAATTCACAGAATAGAAAGTAGAATGGTAGCTGCCAGGGTCTGGAGGGAAGAAGAATGGGGGGACAGTGGAGCAGGGTTAGTGTTTAAAGGGTATAGAGTTTAGAGAAAATGAAAAAGTTCTGGAGATGGATAGCAGTGATTGCACAACAATGTGAATATATTTAATGCCACAGACCTGTCCACTTAAAAATAGTTAAAAGTGTTAAATTCTGTTAAGTGTATTTTACCACAATAAAAAAAAAACAGAATATGCTTTCTGTGTTATGTTCAAAAGATTTAAAGAGGGAGTCCCTGTTGTTTGAGATCCAAATTACTTCGGTGTTGGTGACACAGTACTAGCNGGTATAGAGTTTAGAGAAAATGAAAAAGTTCTGGAGATGGATAGCAGTGATTGCACAACAATGTGAATATATTTAATGCCACAGACCTGTCCACTTAAAAATAGTTAAAAGTGTTAAATTCTGTTAAGTGTATTTTACCACAATAAAAAAAAAAACAGAATATGCTTTCTGTGTTATGTTCAAAAGATTAAAGAGGGAGTCCCTGTTGTTTGAGATCCAAATTACTTCGGTGTTGGTGACACAGTACTAGTTGGCCCAAGCTGAGAACATACAGCCTTGGCTGTAATAATCCTGTGGAAAGGTACAGCTGCTGCAGAGTAGTCTCCCTTCTCTGGCTCCAGTGTCTCAATCACCACTGCAGCACAGTCTTGGCAAAGATCTCCCCATCCTTTTAAGAATTATGGCTCCTTCAATTCACTATTTTACACTCAGCAGTGTAGCTGAGTCAGGACAAGTCCAATATCAGTCACTCAACTCTAAGTACAAATTGCATTCCCCTGAAAATGAAGCCCCTGGCTAGATCTAGGTTCATTTCACCAGACTCCATCCATTTTTCAGGGTTTTTTTTTGGGGGGGGGGCAGGGAGTCAGGTATGTGGGTCATAATATTGTCTAAACCCCAGGATAAATAGAATCAATCTTTTTTTCTCAGAGTGCCATATCCTCGACTCACATTAGGAAATACAAATGGATACTGAGATTGGAGGATTATCCAAGTCCACTTGCTAGAAATATCTATTCCCCACTATAAAGTGCCATACCAGAGCCCTCTGATTCCTAGCTGAATTGTACTATAAAAGAACTCTCCAAGTATTCTTTAATCAGAATGCTGTGTAATTAAAGCTATACCAAGTGCCCAAAGTAGAGAAATTCAGATACACATTATTTGTTATAGAAACTATTTTAACAAGATTTACTTTTGTGTATTTTCTGGTTTAACACATTTTACCTATTCTTCTTTATCCTTCCTATCCATTCATCCACTGGCCAATGAGGTAGATTCATCCTCCCCCCATAATAAACATTATAGTGTCTCCCAATTTTTTAGGGTAAGAATTAACATCCATACTACTAAGATAAATCAAGAATATAAACAAAAATTAACTTGATCTCCTAGATATTCTCAAATATAGGTCACCCACTAAAAACCAATAAAATTATATCAATTCTTACACTGAATCATTTCATATGCACACTTATACCACTGCTGATGTGTTTGCCATATAACTGCTATTCTATGTAGCAGGGCTGGAGATTTATTAGACAGTTCCCAGGGCTGATAGGATATGCTGAGTTCGGCAGTGAGGCTACATGAAAAGTAACATAATATGAGGGTAGTAGTTTTTTCTATACAAAGTATCTACACATATTTTCCTCTCCTACAACATGCTCCTAAAAACTGTTTTCCATAGACAAAGAGTGTTTCTGCAATACGCTACTAAAGTCCAAGTGTGCAAAAAATGAAAAGCATATTTTTGTTAATAAAAAGCAGCACACTATGACATTACTCTCTTCTGGCTTTAACTTCTGTGTGTGCGAGTTTGTGTGTAGGGGTTCCTACTTCACACAGTAGAAAACTGAATATACATGGGATTTGCTGTCTGTGGTAAACTATTCCAGAAAAGAACACAAAGAGCATGTCCACTCTAAATTCAGGATTCCTTTGATTTAGCCAGTTAATTATTCACAGCTATATTAATGATTGCATCTAAGAAAGAACCACATTAGTAGAAATCCACATCTAGGTGAAATGCCAAATACAATTTTTCTCAACCACATCCTCTTCAGTGCTAGAGCTAGTGCTGGAAGCTATGGCAGACCAAGAAGAATTTAATTCCTTTGGTGTGTAATTCATACTTTAAAGTGACATAGTAGAGCTTATTTTTTTAAATCTAAATATTATTAAATCATTTGCAAATGTACTTGATTGAAATCTATAGATAATATTAAAATAAAAGCAAATGGATTTTATAAGCCACATATAATTTATCTCACATTTCCTACATAAATCAAATTCAGAGTAAATGCTTAAGAGGCTGTTTAAATGAGTGATTACTCTACCTCCCCTACATAAAGATCCTAAAATCTAATTGCCTGTAAGTCCTGGGCAAAACATTTCTCTCAATTACCTAGAACTGGCATCTACAAATCTATCTTAAAGATATTAGACATCCTACGTGAAAAAGATCCAGAAACAACCCAATAGTCCCCTATCTTTCAATCACAATACATTGTGTTTTTGCAGAGAACATAACTTCTAATTAAAGAAATTTATGTATGGTAAGTTCTTCGACAGTATAAAAATACAAAACAAATGAAATATATATCCTACATATTTTACATTTAAATAAAAACTATTTTATAACCTAGATGCAAAATTTACCTAAGAGCTTATTTTTACAAATGGAAAGCCTAATTCATTATTTTGGTAAATCTATTTTATATTTAGATCATGCTACAAACATGAAGGGGCACAAATATATGTGTATATGTGTGTGTGTGTGTGTATACACATATATATGCAAACATTTATACATATGTATGTCATTATCACTCAAATTAAAATAAACAGAGATACAATAAATTTCTATAAAACGATTACATACTTGGGAGTATAAGACTGTGATATGATAATGTGGCTGGGAAGCTATACTGTCTTACTTCTTAGGTTTGCAAATTGCGCGTTCACTTCCTTGCTTCAGCACTGACACCTAAGAACACACCCTTCTGGGTTTCACAGTCCTTCTCACAAAACCCATTTCTTCTGAAAGGTTATCTCCACCTTCTCTAGTGAAAGGTTCTCTTCATCATAGCTTCTTACTCATCTGAGCATTCTGCCTGTCCAAATTTCCAGCTCTAAGATCTTGTATTAATTTTCTGGTCAAACAGGACAAACTGTGACTATGTAGACTCTTTACATGCTAAGCACAGACTTCTTTATGGTTAACATTTCACAGAGTTAGAAAGAAATTTCTGGGGCGCCTGGGTGGCACAGCGGTTAAGCGTCTGCCTTCGGCTCAGGGCGTGATCCCGGCGTTATGGGATCGTGCCCCACATCAGGCTCCTCCGCTATGAGCCTGCTTCTTCCTCTCCCACTCCCCCTGCTTGTGTTCCCTCTCTCGCTGGCTGTCTCTATCTCTGTCGAATAAATAAATAAAATCTTAAAAAAAAAAAAAAAGAAAGAAAGAAAGAAAGAATTTCTCTCTTGGAACCAAGAAAAGGAAAAACACTTTTTTTTTTCTTTTGCATTTTTGCTGTTTCTCATTTGTTTTTGTTTCCTGTATCTGAAAACTCCAAGCTAGGTATTACTGGTAATTTATATAATACCTTTTTTTTAACAATAGCTTAATTTACTAATTAAGTTTCTCCATGTCAGTAAGAAAATAACACTTAATTCAGGTTTGAACAATGAAGCAGCTGCTCAAGGCTCAATTGCCAATATTTTTGGCTTGCCAAGACTTAAGTCTCGCTTTAGGAACTCCTGGACCCTTTCTCAACCTGCCTTGAGGAGAGGAAAATACAAATACAACCCTTGTACGGTTTTTGACCAAGATAGCCTTAATATTCCCCAAAACTTCACTGAATTTTAGACTGGTTTCCTTCCAAGGATAGACCCCAGACCTTCCTTTTCTTAGAGCACTTACTTTAGAAAACTTGTAATTATCAATTATTTCTTTGCCTCTTTGTCATGTAAATATTCTCTCAGCTTCTTGCCAGTTTCACAACCTAAAAATGTCTTTCTCAAGGACCTGGGCGCCAACCCTTTTAAATGCAACCATCATGGAAAATAAGGCCTCTATCTCCCAGTATCTGTAAGAGGATAGGAGCCTTACTTCAATACACTTCAATTAACAAACTCATATGGCCTAATCACATTGATCAACTCTCCACTAATTTCTTTCTATACTCTTCCATTAGCTCATCCTAGTGCTAAATAAATCTCTCCTGTCTTTTCTTTTAGTGAAGTCCAGGTTCTCCCCTTTATTGCAACAGTCTTGAAAAATGTCATCCTTGCCTGTTTAACTCCATCTGCTATAAATTTTCTTTGACATCATAAACTAGCTTCTTTTTAAAAAATCTTTTATTTTCAAAGGGATGATTGAATATGGATAGAGCACCTATTATATATAATTCTCATACATATTATTTAATCCAAATCAATTACAACAACAGATCATGTTATAGATAAAAGAAATAGGACTCACATTTAGAGACAGTTATTCAGAGTTGGAAGATAGCATTACTGGAACACAAACACAGTCACTGAAGGTAAAACCTAGATTTGCTCTTATCTTGCATTTAAGCATAGTTGGGTCTTTCATCTGCTTGAAGGGGTGGGGGACGGTGCTGAAGGCTAAAGGCCTGGACAGGAATACTCTAAGCAAAGCTGGCAGGTAATTTTGTGACTTTCCCTCAAGTCTTAGGGAGCCTGCAGACATCATAAAACAATAATCCTATAAAATATAAACAAATTCGGTATGGCCTAGTGGTTCTATGGCAAAAACAGTCAAAAACTTCTGATGATGAATAATTTTAAAGGCTTAAAACCATAGCAACAACACAGTGCTAAACTTTATTCCTTCCTTCCCTCTTAACTGGGTTCAGGTTAGCCAACAAAAACAAACACTGAACACCAGGAGACAATGGAAAGCAAACGGTCTTACCAGGTATGGTTGGAGACTTCAATTTGATAGAATCAAGGATGTCCAAAGGATAAGCTTTAATCTACTCTTGGAGATGACTTTAATAGTGAGGGGACAAGATAGTGAGGGCAAAGATCACAGAATTGGAAAGTTAGGAGTTCTCAACACAAAATCACAGACCTTCTTAATGTTATTTAAGGCACTTTCTGACAGACTGTTTGTGAAATAGATTACTCTGACAGTTATTATGGTTGTTTCCACCCAGGAATAAATTAAGTTAAATATATATCTAGCAATATAAGTAAAAACCTTTTGTGAAGCAATGTTTACTTAATATGAAATAAGGCATACACTAAACAGAAATTCAGAAGTGTCATTTTAAATTGAAGGCTGTGTTTTTATTGTTTTTAAAAAGAGTATTTAAATTATTTGTATACCCTAATGAGATTATATTCCAGGGGTTAAAAAACTGCAGGACTCATCCAGGTCATACACTTGATTCTGACTAAACTAAGGCTCAGATGCATCATCTAAGCCGTAGATCAAGCTAATGACAGAATAGCATCTCTACACTTCTGACATGAGCATCCCGACTCCCACATTGGTATTTTTTCCCACCATCCTCTATTGCATCCTATCCATGTGCTAATATAAGTAGGGTTTATAGTGTGAATTTTGTTACAAGGCAATATTATGTATTATTTATAAATTGCATACTCTATTAGTGTCCTACAATACTGAATAATATCTAAAATTAGGACAACTAACATCAAATACACTAGGAAGTACTACCCTTAAGATATATAGTATAGATTCGAAAGAAAAATATACTCATGTGTTATACAAATTATAATATATTCTAAGGGATAAACTGTATCACAAAATCTACAGATTGTTTGGATCGTTGAATAAAATGTTATCTGCATGTGTCGTCTTTCCAAAAAGTGAAATCCCTGAAGTTAATTTTTGAAAATCATGACATTTCTTTATTAATCAACAGTTCAAAACCTCTTGTGTACTATATTATGTTCTATGTGATATGTAAATTAAATTTTAAATTAATCTGAAAAACAAGTATTTCCAAACACCATGAATCATCAAATCTGTGAAACACAGATGCCATCTGTTGTGCAGAATATTAAACATGCCTTTATTTTTTAAAGTTATTTTGTTGCTAACAAATTGCATATCTACAGAAAAGTACGTATCTTGGCCTGACTCCCCAACTCCAATTTTCATACAAGTCTTAGGGGTAAAAGTCACAAAGAAAAGCTTGTGGAGACTTACATTAGTCTGGAAGAAGTAAACCTTTTCTAAATAGAGCTACAGGGAGAAATTTCAGTATAATATTTTTTTTAATTGACTTTTGAAACTAGTTTGCTGCCCTTATTGGGTCTACAAGCCAGCTAAATTAGCATTGTTAAAATAAGGCAGATTGAAAGCAAAATATATTAATGGAATTCAGTAAAGTGAGGATTCTTTAAATTTGCATTGTTAAATTCCATTTTCAATCAAAATTCTGCTGAGATAAAGTTTTGTAGAGAGAATAAAAACCTTGAAAAGACTAGAAAACTCTAAAAATACAGTAAATTGGTCAATAAATGTGTGCATGACAGCTGCTCTATAAATACCTTAACTGAAACAGAAAAGTGAATTGGAATGAAACAATAAGGGAAACACACAGACCCACAGCAATGTTTTCATCTGATTCAAACAGAACGCACAATCCCAAAAGATTACAGTCCTTGCTTTTAAAGAAAAAATGGATTTTTAAAGACTTTCCAGAATTGAAACTTATATATGCTATAAAATTTGAAGGACATTGATCACATTACAATCCAATTCAACTATTTCTATCATTACAGAATATAAATTTGGGTAGAAATTTTGTCTAGTTTGGAAGCACTATCAAAATTCTTAAAATGACCATCTTATTCAAGTTAGCACTTCTACTTATAGTGATATACACAAATATCTGAGAAAAAATATTTGGAGGATTATTTTAAAAAGTCCTATGTGCATAAAGCTTATGAAAATGTTACTCTTGTGGTGAAAATTTTGAATAACCTAAATATCCATCCATACTCAATAATATTAAAAATTTATACTGTAGAAAAACATGTCATGATGTGGAAAATGTTTTATAGTAGATTGTACTATGAAAAATCGAGTTTTAAAACCCATGTAGAATATGGTCACATATTATACACATATGCACACAGTCCAAAAGAATATATAAAAATATTTCAACAAATACATGCCAAGGTTATACTACTAAAGATGATCTTTTTCATTTCTTTTTTCCAATTTTTTATCGTGATAAAACACACATTACATAGTTTACTATCTGTGAAGTGTACAGTTTAGTTGTATTATATTTATGTTGTTGTGTAACCATCACCACTACCCATCTCCAGAAATCTTCTCATTTTGCAAAACTGAAACTCCATACCCATTAAACAATAAATCCCCATTATTCCATCCCTGTAGCCCCTGGCAACTATCACTCTATTTTTCTTTTATTTTTCTTAACTTTCCCCTGCCTGATTTTTCAAAAGAAAAGGGACAGAATAAAAGCAGCGAAGAATAGTGTTGCATAAATCACGAGCCAATGAGATATAAGACTGGCCAGCAAGGAGCAGTGTGCAGACTTATTCTCATATTAAAAATGTTAACATTCAAGGGGCGCCTGGGTGGTACAGCGGTTAAGCGTCTGCCTTCGTGTCAGGGTGTGATCCCGGCGTTAAGGGATCAAGCCCCACATCAGGCTCCTCCGCTGTGAGCCTGCTTCTTCCTCTCCCACTCCCCCTGTTTGTGTTCCCTCTCTCGCTGGCTGTCTCTCTCTCTGTCAAATAAATAAATAAAATCTTTTTTAAAAAAAATGTTAACATTCAGGATAAAAGGAAAAGATCTCATGTTGAAATATTGAGATATTTCCTATTAATGGTTATTTAATGTTTTCTAATATTTTACCATTACAATGAAACCTGTGATGAACATTTTCGTACATAAATGTTTGTTTTCATTTCTGCTTACCTTCTTAGAAAATACTCTAAAATGTGGAATATACAGATCAAAGACTAAACAGATGATTTAAATGGTACAGTTGTTAATATAAATAAGCTTTATTAGCTGAAAAAAAAAAAGCTCATCTTTCTAAAAACTGATTGTACCACATACATTTCATTAGAAATTTGATAGCAAAGATTTCTTAAAAATCTAATTCAAGGAACACTTGGGTTGCTTAGTCAGCTAAGCATCTGACTCTTGATCTCAGCTCAGGTGTTGATATCAGGGTAGTGAGTTCAAGCCCAGTGTTGAGCTCTGCATTGGGCATGGAGCCTTTTATAAATTTATAAATAAATAAATAAATAAATAAATAAATAAATAAATAAATCTATCTATCTATCTAAATCAAAAGTATACTGGCTTCTCCTATGAAGTCATAACTAGAGTGGATATCCTTTGCATCCAGTAAAATATCTAGTTTTCAAAATATTTCACATATGCAAAAATATTACTAAATATAAAATATAAATGTAAAATTTGAGTCAGAGGATTTATTTTGAAGAATACCATCCCCCACAGTTTCCTCTTCTCAGTGTCATTTGTAGAATACCAGGCATTCCTATAAAGAACATAGTGTTTTAACTGCTCCTTAGTGATGTTTACAGTTTCATCAAGTAAAAAGATTATTGCCCATCTTTATATATCACTAGACAGTTCCAGTGATTTCATTTTAATTGGTTTCCTTATTTTTACAGCAGAAGAGCATGAAAATACTGCTTACCATTACCTGGAAATATACAAAATGCAAGATAAAAAGCAGAGATATTTTTCTAATAAAAATAGTACAGTCTTGGGGCGCCTGGGTGGATTAGTCGTTGGGCGTCTGCCTTTGGCTCAGGGCGTGATCTTGGCGTTATGGGATCTATCTCTGTCAAATGAATAAATAAAATCTTTTAAAAAAAATGGAATAACTTTAAAAAAAAAGGACAGTCTTAAGAAATTCACCCATTATCTGCTGATTTAAATATAGTAAGACTATACTCATTCAAAACTTCTGATTTCATCAGGTCTGAGATTATAGTGTGATAAGTCAATCACTTGATTGAATTGTAAATCAAATCACTTGATTTATAGGCTAAGTGTTCCATGTATTTTCTCACCTGTTACTATTTCTTAAATAGAATATTTTTCCCCTAAAGTGTCTAAGATATAAATTGAATAATGGGCCTAAGGAGACTCATGTTAATGACATCACATCTAACATATTTAATTTTGAAAAATCTTAATGACTTCAGTACTTTTATTATTTCTATATGGATAGACTGCAGTTATTTCTGAATAGTTCTAACAATACTTTCTGGAAATTACTAGATCTTTGCTTCAGATAATGCATGCAACTAAAATATTTCTTGCTGATAAATTTTAAGAAATAATAAGTTGCAGTTTGAAATATATTTCAATATTTTTAAGCAAAGCTGTGATCAAAATATTTTAAAGAAATGGCTATCATTTCATTATTTTTCAAAATATTATACATATAATTGTGTAAAATATGAAATAAAAGTCTGAAAATACTAATCAATTACACAAAAAACTTCTAAAAAGCAAAATATTTTAATTTTGCTATCATACAAATAGTTATAAAGTATTCTATTATTTATTCTTCATATATAACAAAAGTAAAAATTAAGGGCAGGAAAGGTGAATATTATCCACCATTCCATTGACACAGAAGACTAAAGAGAAAGGCTAATTAGAGTTATCCAAGTGCACAAACAAAATGAAAATAAATTACATGGCACCTGTAAAATCATACTGCATTCTCATATTCTGCTATTTTTTTAAAAAGGAAGTTATAGAGAAACAAAAGGATAAAAGGATTTAGCATGCTAGATATGGACTACAAATGCAATTTGGAAGGAAAATAACCCTAGAAACTGGTTCTTTTGAAGTATATGCATGTTAACAAGACCAAGGATTCTACGAAACAATTTTTCAAAAACAAGGCTACAAATATTAGAATGAGATTTAAAAAAAAAAAGGAGATTGCTAAGGTAAAGAAAGCACTGGTGATCCAAAATAATACCATCACAGAGAATAAATTAGATGTGTTAGAAAACAGATCTTGCTGAAATTCAAATTAATGGAAAGACTGAAAATAAGCACTGTGAATGTGCAGAAAAAGTCAAAATAGAAAGAAATTAGAGAGGTAAGAAATACAGAAGTCAGCAAAATGTGATTACTAGAGACAATTCGTGTCCCTGAAGAAGAAAATCTAATAAATGAAATTTTATAAGACTAAAAAATCATAAGACAGGACAATTGCATGTAATTTAAGGAAAAATTGGATCTGCAGATTGAAAGGGTCCTATTCCACCCAGAAATATTAATACAGAACATCATCAAGGTATTTCTTGGATAAATTATTCAACCTTAAATACAAAAGGAGAATATTTCAGGTAACAAGAGAGAAAAAGCAAATCATCTAGAATGAAGGAAGAGACCAGACTGGTCTCAGACTTCTCAGTAAAATTCAATGGCAGACTGCAATAAAACAAAGTCAACATTTTAAGGGAAGGAAAGCATGAAACAAGAATATTATAACCAGTCAAGTTATTGTTCGACATAAAAACAAAAGGCAATTCAGTCCTTCCTATAAAAAAACTACCTGACCATGAATATCAACAAAACAGAGATAAATAGATTACAGAAAGAATCTTCATGTTAGAAACTATGAAAAAGTAAAAATAATGTCGGTAACAAAACCTACAATGTGGGGAGGTGTGTAAAAGATAATATGTGTTAACTACTTCTTAATGATTTTCATGATCTTTTAATTTAGCAGAATATTTTTGGGATTAATAACTGTGGGAAAAGGAAATTATCTGAACTCTAGCAATCTCTGTAATTTCCCCTTATTTTCTCTAAATTAATTAAAATACTTGAATTTTAAAATACCACTTGTAGTATAATTTCATTTTAAAAGAGTTATTTTTACCAATTTAGTCATCCTTCTCTTTAGCTACCCATCATCCATTATTAGATCTGCATGTATGCCTAAAAGGTCTTGATAATATTTGCCGATCATTAATGTTGGTTACTTACAGATGGATGATATTTTCTGTATCTTATTTTTTAATTGCATGTTTCCATATTACTTGCATTATTTAAACTATATTTTAATAAAATTTTCAAAACTGAAAACAATCCTTTATGTCATAACTATAACTAATATAACCAGTAACTATTAAAATGGTAAAACACATTGATATGTGTAATCCTATCCGTGTTCACACAAAATAAAGTGATTGACTAATCACTCTATAATCACAGACCTGATGAAATCAGAAGTTTTGAATGAGTAGAGTCTTACTATATTTTATCAGCAGATAATGGGTAAATTTCTTAAGACTGTCCTATTTTTATTAGAAAAATATCTCGGCTTCTTATCTTGCATTTTGTATATGTAGAAAATGGAATTAGGAAAAAGAAAAAAAATTAACAGCCTTTTTTTAGAGCAGTTTTAGGTTCACAAAGACTATCTGTACTCTACTAGATTGCCTTTACTCCTTTGTCAAATAGTTGACTGCATTTGTGTGGGTCTATTTCCAGGCTCTCTATTCTTTCCATAAGAGAGGAAGGTTTTAAGTTTCCACTTTGTATCCTTCTGTATGTGTTACTTTTCTAAACAAAATAATCTCCTTTCACTGGAAGGAATTTCACCTAATTGTATAAAGTTTTTATCCTTGAGTGATAGCATTAGAGATTTTTTTCTATGTGCTTGTCTGATTTTTTAATGCATTATGTATATATTATTTGGTCAACAGAATAATAATTAAAAACCTCATAATCATCATCTTTTAAGGAAGCAAAAGTTTTTTTTTTTTTTTTAAGGAAGGAAGTGAAAGATCCTTCTTTCAAAAAAAAAATTTAAAGATTTTATTTATTTATTTGAGAGAGAGAGCACGTGTGCCCATGTGCAGAAGCGGGGCGGTGGGGGTGGGGGGTGGCAGAGCCTGATGATGTGAGGCTCAATCCCAGGACCCTGGGATCATGACCTGAGCCAAAGGCAGATGCTTAACCAACTGAGCCACCCAGGTGCCCCAAAAATGAAAGATCTTTAAAGGAGAATAAGAAGTCTAAACCATCTCCACTTGTACAAAAAGCCCTAGCAGTGTTAGAAAGATGTCCATGTAATGGAAAATGATTTAGAGTATGAGGAGTCAGAGGAAAAACAAGATGAAGATGGAGTCTGTGGAAGTGTGGCAGCTGGGCATGCTCTGTTAGAGCTCAAACAGGGTGAAAGATATATCATGCATGGAGGTCACCTAACATGGATCCACACGGAAGACTGCCCAGTATACAGTATCAGAGTTCCTGCAAGGTAAGAGGAGCTCCATGTAGGAGTATGGCCTGAGTGAAAGCCTGAACAGGCTAAGAGGTATGGGAAGCAAAAGCCTAAACAGGTTAAGACAAGTGTCTCCATCATGAGGGATGCCTGACGCAGTGACAGAGCCACAAAAGGGTAAAGAGGGCATCCATGATCTCCATGGGGTGGG
Source organism: Ailuropoda melanoleuca (assembly GCF_002007445.2). NCBI lineage: Eukaryota > Metazoa > Chordata > Mammalia > Carnivora > Ursidae > Ailuropoda > Ailuropoda melanoleuca. The sequence continues at coordinate 181,767,960 of NC_048218.1, read as the reverse complement.
GTGACCCAGCATGGAGTAAGAGCACAAGTGGAAGAAGAGGTTATTCACATGGGATGGTTGTTCAACCCCTAATGTAGTAGCAGAACGTGAGTCTAGTAATGAATGTTTTATACGTGGGCTAACAGAGAATGTCAGAACCCAAGCAGGTGTGTGAGTTCATCACGTGGGAAGGTGCTTGGATGAGCAGATTGAAGGAGGAGGACCTCCGTGGGGTAAAGGTGTGTAACACATGATACAGAATCTGGAATCTTTAGACAGCTGAGTAGGGCATCTACATGGAGAGCTGCCAGGCATGGGTTTCAGAGCCTGAGCAGGGGATGGAGGGTAACAACATAGGGAAGGAAGACTGACAAGCCTGACTTGGGAAACTGGAGCCTGAATGGGGTGTGGAGGGCTGGATGTCAAAGACAAAGCAAAGTAATAAGGATATTTACATGGAGGGGCAGTCTGCTATCAGGAGTGTAGGGGTAGAGGAAAAGGTAGGACCGATAACCACAGATGGATGAAAAGAATGACCACATAAGAGGAAGGTATCTCAACCTGAAATGTCAGAACCCAATTTGGGTAAGAAAGGCATCTACTGATGTGCATGTAAATGCCCAAATCTGGTGACAGGTCTTCCATATGTGGACTGGTGGGTGATCCTAAGCAGACTGTTTAAGTCAATGACATAAGTAGGGTGTCCATATAGGGAGTAACAAGGCAGGGGGTGTCAGGCAATGTGAGTGAGATGAGCAATCACCTGGAGGCACAATGTGACAGGCACACTGCAGAAATAACATCTGAGTTTCACTAGCAGGAGGGAAACAACTACACATAATAAAGGAGACCAGTGAGAAGGTCCAAAACTGAGCTGCTGTGGGACAATTAGGGAAGAGGAGGGATCTGGAAGTCAGGAAGGGGGGTAAGAACTAAATCTCCAGAAACTATGAATGAAATGCCATGTGCTATGTGATATGCCCCTGTCCCTCACTCTATTATTCAGAAATTATTATTCAATAAATAATCCAAAAATTTCAGTGGTTTACAAAAGCAAATATTCATTTCTTCATCCTGAATCTACAGGTGTTGAGTGTGGCTGAGTTGATCCTGGCTGGGTTCCTAGGATCAGCTAGGTTTATATTCACATATGTCATAGCTGTTTCTCATTCTGGGATGCAGGCTGAAGGTGACATGCTATCTGAGTGTGCTCTTTAGAAGGCAAATGGCATGAGTTCAAGAAGACAACTGGCCTCTGCAAGTTATCTGGCTAAGCCAAGTCAGTGGGGTATGGAAGTAAACTCTACCAAATGGGGAAGAGGAAGGCAGAAGTGATTATTTGCTAAACAAATAATCCCACCACACAAATCTTCAGTAAAATTGGAAACATAATGCTTACTAATCTGGTAAATCAAGAGTATGCTCAGTTTTGCAATAATATCTGTATAGAACTGAAAGTACAAGGCTAAGTGAATGAGAACAGCAAAAACCTGGATTATACATTCATTTCTCCCACACAAAGATAAGAAAATGAGCTCACATTTTGTTAATCAACATCTGTTTATTAGATTCTGTTCTAAGTAATTTAATTGTCTCTTTTTTTCACATGAGTCAAGTAAGTACAACTATCCTAATTTTCAGCTGGGGTTTAAAAAGTAGAAAGGTTAAGATTCTTTCTCATATTCCTGTATTTCATGTGTTAAAATTTTAATTTGGGAAAAACATATCATTGAGGAAATTAGAAGGACTAAGTCTTCTAATTTTGTTTCCCTAAATTCTGTATTTGTCTATTTGGCATCCATTAATCACAGGGATGAACTAACAGCCAAAGAAAGTTGTTTACATCTTTCCTATGATCCAGCTTTCACAGGTGCATGAAAATCATGCTACAAACTTTCCAACTACAAACTCCAACATCTGCGTTTCACTTGCCACCCAACAGGTGACATCCCCATCTAAGAACTTCCAGTTACTATAAAAACTCTGGCATAGGCTTTTCCCTCAGTCCTGTCTGCCTGCTGACCAACACTGGTGTCCTCCCAGGAAGTACTGCATGATGTGACTTGCCCCCTTCTCAGAGGAAATATAAGAAATAAAAATCTTTCAATGGCATTAGCTTCTCCATGTTGGCATGCATTAACCTCTATAAATAAAATCCCCGGGTTCACTTTAACATGTTAAGAGGCATTAAAATTCCTATAAGTCTTTTTGTGCTCTCTTTCTGGGATGCCTAAGAAGTCCCAATGGTTTGTATTGTCTAATAGCGCAATGAATAATAAACCCAACTTGTTCAACTACCAGTGTGTTCCTGGTGGTCTTCAGCTGGAGGGCACTGACACTGCCAAAAGATAAAGAATCAAGACTTGAAGGGTAAGTGTTTCATCAAGGTCACACAATTAGTTTCTCACAGAGAGTGATTAGAATCTAGCCTTCCTGACACCCACATCAATATACATTTTATTACATCTTGTGGATTAGGATGGAAATCTACCAGATTTTTTAAAATATAACTTTTTTATTCAAAATTAGACCTCATGTTTTAACTCCTTCAAGCTGAAATTTACTTTCCCTGGAGCAGTCTCTTCCAGCAGCCTTTCTCTGCAGCTTACCTCAGCATCTCCCCTTCATGATCACATGCTGTAATCTGTCATTAACAATAACTGCACTCTCTCTAAAATCTCATTTGAAACCCAACTCCCACATGTCCTGCGCAGTTTGTCTAGTCACAGAACTGCAAAAATCCTTTCAAACAACCCCCACACGGCTTTCATAAATCTTACTATTTTTTCACTGACTTTTACTCTTATACCACCATACCATCACCTCCCTACTTACTTGATCAAAGTCTATGGTCAATTTTTAATATTTTAGCCCCTTTCTCCTTTTCTTACTTGTTGGCTAAACACAGCCTTATTTAAAACTATCCACTTGAGACACTGATGTGATTGATGAAAAAGACACAGCCATGCTATCTGTTCTCACTTTCAGTTCATGGAAGACACCTCAAGTGAGCCCTTAATATTGAATAACAATGATAAACTAGTTCCTTGGTCCATTCCCACTCTCATTCTCCTTAACCATTTCATATTTTCTTTTTCCTCAAATCTCTTCAAACTTGCTTTTGCCACTGGTGTCCTTGTTTTCTGATTCATTGAGAAAAAAAGACACAATAAAATTCCACAGGCTTCCAGGATATATTCCCACTTATTTATACCTTGTCAAAAATGTTTTGCTTTCTTTCTGGTTACTGTAGATGAAATTTCTGTCTTTTTAGCAAAGGCTTAGCCTCTCTTCTTGGGCACTAAAGCCCATTCTCTCCAGCTAATTCATAGCATGGATCCAGCAATCCTTCCTACCTCTCAACTCATGGATCATCAATTTTCTTTTTCTACTGGACAATGAAAATTAACATACATGCATACTGATGTTTTATCATAAAAACAGCATTGTGACCATACTCCCTCCAGTAACTACCACCTTCTTTCATTTACTTTACAGTGAATTTTTTTTTAATTACTGCCTATAATAACTGCCTCCAGTTTATTCCTCTTCATTCTCAATGCAATTGCCCTCATCCTTTTGCACTTGGCTGACATCATTCTTGCTGTTCTCCAGCAGGATCTCCATTTTGTGAAATCCAATAATCATTTATCAATCTTAGTATTAATATAGCAACATTTGAAACAAGTGATCATTGCAAGTTCCTTGAAACACTTTTCTGCACTTCTGTTCCAAGACACTGCAGCTCTCCTACTGATCTGGCTACACCTTCTCAGTCAACTTTGCTAGTTACATATCATTTCCAATGTTGAAGTATTCCAAATCACTCAATTTATACCTTCACTTTTCTTTTTAAAATTGGAGTCATTTTTGAATCCTAGTATAGTACACATCCAAAGCAAAAGCAAATCCTGCCAGCACTAACTTTAAAAAAAAAAAAACACCTAGAATATTGTGCCTAGATTTTTTTTAATCTATATTCATTTCTGGGTGATTACATTCAATCTCATTAAATTCACATATTACGTATGTATTCCTGATTTCCAAATTGAGAGTTTCAGACTGGTCCCCTCTTCTGACGCCCAAGCTGAATGGCGTATCTAGCTGCCGATGTGATCCTAACATTTTATTGTTTATATGCATCTCACCTTCAGCATGTCCAAACCGACCTCCTGACACAGACTGGCTCTCTACACTGTCTTCTTGATCTTAGAACAGGTTAGCCCATTCTTATACTCAGTTCAAAACACTTGTGTTCTTTAATTCTTTCTCAAAGGCCTATAATAAATTAGTAAATATTCATTTTACTACTTCCAAATGCATCCAAAATTGGATCATTGCTATGAGCTTATTCCAGTCCACTATCATCTCCAATCTATATTATTTTGTTGTAACATTTTACATTATATTTTGAGTAGTCTTCCTGATTCTTCCTTTCACCTTAACCCCATATATATGTAAGGGTAATTTCCTCCTAAAGTTTATGAGCTGCCTCCCTGCTAGTGTAATCTCTCTTTCAGCCTTCTATAATCTTATTTTGGGTTCTTATTTATTTTCTTATCTAAATTGCAACTATGTCCTTTTCAATTGTCTCCATAGCTCCAATATAATTATCCTCTAATCCATTCCACCACATTACTCCCAGCACAACCTTTATAAACCAATAGTCATTTTATTGCTTAAAACTATTCAGTAGATTTCTACTTCTTACAAACTAGATCCTTAGCACTTCAGAGTCCCAAGTAGAGATCTCCAACACTGTCCACAATGGAGTATCAGATTTGTATCAGACCAAATCTTCTGCCAAAAACAATAAAAAAAGCTGGTCAGTATAATTGAGTGACAATGTTCTGACACTGGAGCTCAAGTAACTCAGATAAGACTTGAGGTGCTAATATCACTGTAGGAAGGCAATTTTAGAAGAGTCCCATATTCAACCCAGCAGAAAAGGGAAGTGTAATTTAAGCATAAAGCAGCAGTCTCACTAGGCAGAGGAGAAAGAAGCTGGACTTCAGGTCTGCTAAAGGTGCTAGAATTTGAAAAGCAACATCATGGTGAGGAGAAAGCCATAGAAACGTGAGTTTTCAGATTCCACATGCAATTTTCCCTTATGTTTCAGCTGACTCCTAAGCTCACATGTACAGGATGAGACATAAAGACAATACAGATCAGTGTGACGTGGCAAAACCCATCAGTGGGAGGATAAATAGATGAGCAGCAATTTCACATATGCTATTCTTTCTGGCTGAAATATAATTCAACATGGTATTTAGGGGCTATAGGCTGGTGTTCAAACCATACCAAAATGCATAAGAACTGAAACTCTCATTAGAGAACTTAGAAGGACCATGCTTAGGAATAAGAGCAACACCTTAAGAATATGTCCTAAAACAGGTCAGCCCTTACAAAGTCAAGTATCAAAACCCAACAATAACAAAGTGATTTTTTGGTTATCCCTGTGTCTTCCAATAGAAAAAGTAATTCTACTGGGAAGAACATTACTCGTAACATCATCCAGAATTTCTGTAATTGTTTTATACAGGACTTGTGAAACTTCGTAAAAATTTTCACTACAAAGAGGAAGGCAGAAAGGGAGGGGAAAGCGAGGGGTGAGGAAAAGGGAGAGCGTGGAAGGGAAGTGGGAAGGCAAAGAAAGGGAGAGAACTAAGCACCCCTCCACACACACACAAATAGAAACAAATTCATGTTACTGAACAGATGAATGTTATTGTAGGTAGGGGAGGAGGGACGCCACGGTAATGCCATTTTATTTCTCTTTTTGGCTGGACAGTATACTTCACTGCCACCTCATAGGTTTCTGTTTGGGAGCACCTGTTGCCACACTTTCTGAAACCAAGGCAGGGACCGAATCCTACTAATTTCCAGAAATACAGGCTAAGGTTGTAGGAGGAGAGTATGCTCCGGGACTTCTGCCATTAAGTGAGGGAAGAAGTATATCAAAACAACGAGAAACAAACGAGGTACCTGAAGAAGTTCTCTACAGAACGAGGCTTCACGGTCCTGGATCCCCAGGTTAACACAGATCCATCTTGAAAAAAGGCAGCTTTTCCGCCGGCGATAGTGCTTCCCGGCATGCTCCACCAATTGTTCCTGTACTGAGCAGAACACACAGCTGTGCACGGGAGAACTCTGAAGTTGGGGTGGGGCAGGGTGGGTGAAGAGCCTGGAGCACGTGCCTAGGTTCCCACAGACAATGAGCTATAGCGTGCATGCGCAAGACAAAGGCGTCCGCAGCGCGCATGTGCAGTGGAGTTTCGCCGGGCTGTCTGACTGCAATTATCTCTCGGTTAGAAAGTGTGAGGCTGAGGAGCTTCAGGCTCGAGGCCTGCCCGGGTGACCTAGTGCTGGAGTGCAGTAAAGAACAACGAAAAGAAGAGAAAGAGGACGGGAGCATGTGGATTCACCCAAGCGATACTCAACCCCCTCCCCAGAAAGATGAAAACGGTCTTATTTTTATGTAGGAGAGGTGAGTGGCGCTGTGGCTCCTCTTCCGGTAGGAAGGGAGGCCTCATGGGCGGGGGCATGCATAGTGACAGCCCTGCATTCTGGTAACGTAACTCGGGAAAATACGCGCGGACGCCCTGTGGGGAACGTGACGAAAGTGAAGGACGTGCAGTCTTTTGGCAGGGAACCATACCCTCAACGAAAAAGTCATGAAGAACAGGTAATAGGGGCCATGTGGCCGGAAACTGACTAGGGATGGCTGCAAATAGGTGGGGACAGATTCTGAGAAAGGTGTGTGCTCCTGCCTCCATTTCACTTCCCCCTGGAGCTGGACGTGGTCTTCTGCCTCCTTTTTGAGGCCTGGCGTTCCTCCCATCTAAGGCTCTCCAGGAAACAACTGGACAGCCCTTTGTTACATTGTTCTCAGAGAGTAGGTTTTTGTTGCCAGTTTTAAATGAATCAGAAAATAAAAACAAGTTATCCAATAACAACAATAATTAAACTCCATCAAGAAAATCAATTAGCTGTAACTCTGTTATATGACAGTTTAGTCACATCTTTAATGTGGCCTAGCTGAAATTAGAATTTAACTACAAAAAATACATTCTTTTAAATTTGCCCAACAGCTTGAATATTAGAACATTGCTGAGGGGAAACAGGCAATACAAGAAAATATCTGTAATATTTCATCTTCAATGTCAGGAAAAGGTTTTTAATAAAATTCAAACGATATGCATACGTATACACTCACAGCATCGCAAAGGACTAGAACATATTTCCTTTTATGCTCTCTCAGACTGAGAATCAATGTAATCTAGTGATCACAATTAGTGATATTTTTTCCATCATCAATACTGTTCTATTATAGCCAGGGATAGGAAATGATTGTTTATAATCTCTATTCTCTACTCAAGAGAAGTAAAATATGAAATATCTAGATATAACCTTAGAAATATGTAGGAGTACTTGAAATAGAAAACTTACCTAAGGATCATTAAAAAGAAAAAAAAATGAGTGAAATATTTCACTGTGATCCCAGTGGAATCACTCATTCTCAAAATGTGATTTCTTCCCACACTAACCTTCAACTGACTTAAATTCAATAAGACTATCAACCAAATTTTTATTTTAATGAAATTACATAAAGTGACCATCGGGAATAACATAGTTCTAATGATAAAACATTTTAGGGGGAAAAAAACTGATAGAATTTCCCTTATGAATAATAAAATATTTCCTAGAATTTCATTAATTAAAATAGAGTAATTGAGAGAAGAACCACAAATATTAATGAAAGCCCACTAAAGGAGGCTTTAATGCTACTTGGTTATTATCATGGTTCTGTGATTCATTTATACTCCTGGTCTTGTGGATCACTATTCCATACCTTCTCTATCAAACATTCAACAATTCATCTGCCTGTCTCCTGCTCAACTGATAGCTTGCTTCCTATTTCACTGAAGAAAAAAAAAAAAAGGCAACTAGAAAAGAATTTGCACGAGCTCTCAAGACCACATTTGCCCATTTGGATGAACCTTGCTTCTTTCCTGTTACTGTGAAATGTCCTACCTCTCATATAGTTCAGCCCTTCCTCTTAGAAAACAAATCTCAACACTTATCTTTTTAAGGATATTGCTCAATTAATTATTCCTTGTAGCTCTTTCATTATTACATTTTCCTCTTTATTGAACTTGTGTTGTCATTTATCATATACTTAAAAATATTCTTAACTTCTCTCATCAGTTATTGTCCACATTACCTTTCCCTTAATTCAAAACTCACTGAAAAAGTCCCCTGTTTGTTTTCTCACATTATTTCTTCAGCAATTCTATCAGTCTTTTGTTGCCTACTCTTCAACATACACCATCCTTTACCCCTTCCATACACCATTATTTAGACTTTTAGGTAAAGTCTGAAGATGAACTTTTTTAGCTAGCTAACCCCATTGTACTCAGAGTAGCTAAAATGTATTTAATACAAACTCTGTCCTGGAAGTATAATAATTTTTTTAAAGATTTTATTTATTTATTTGAGAGAGAGAGAGCACGATGGGGGGAGGAGGAACAGAGGAAGAAGGAGAGGGACAAGCAGACTCTGCATTGAGCATAGAGCCCAACATGCATAGCTTGATCCCAAGACTCTGAGATCATGACCTAAGCCAAAACCAAGAGTCAGATGCTCAACCAATGCCCCTGGAAATGCAATAATTCTATAATGTATAGATGTATACTTAACTAATCTGTAAGGCATTATAGATTGTAAGATGTTCTGTTACTTAAATTACAAATATGAAATTTTAAAACATTGGGAATTATAAGAAATCATCAATTGTAAGTTACATCTCTACATTAGAGATGGTAAAATGAGAAAATGTGTCTTAGAATTATTACAGTATTATGTCTAATCCTTAAAATAACTGTATTGATTAGGTATAATTGTTTTTGCTTTATTTAACTGAACATTTTTGTTAAATAGCAGTAATAGTACTAAAATGCTAATGTTAATATTATTAGTTAAGATATATTGAGCACTTGACAAGCTATTCAAAGCAGTTTTCAAAGATTCTTTTTTTTCAAGATTTTATTTATTTAAGAGAGAGCATGAGAGTGCTCAAGTGGGGGCGGGGAGAGGGGTGGCAAAGAGAGAGGGAGAAAAAGGCTCCCCACTGAGCAGGGAGCCAGATCCGGGGCTGAATCCCAGGACCCTGGAATCATGACCTGAACCAAAGGCAGATGCTTAACCAACCAAGCCGCCCAGGCGCCCCAAAGCAGTTTTCATAGATTCTTATTTAGTAATTATACCTGGGTCCTATGAGGTAGTTATTAGAATCATCTCCATTATACTGATAAGCAAACTAAAGCACTGAAAGGAGAAGGAATAGCTTCTAATTGGTAGTTAAACTAGAATCTAAACCCAGCTGGGTTTTACTCACACACATTGTTCTGTCATCATGGTGAATGCATTGGTTTGCTATAGTTGCCAACTTACTAGAGCACCACAAACTTACACAAAACAGATTGTCTCACACTTCTGGAGGCTAGATTCTGAGGTCAAGGAGTTGTCAAGGTGGGCTCTTTCTGAGGCCTGTGAAAGAGAATGTGTTCATGCCTCTTTCCTAGCTTCTGATGGTTTGTTGGCAATCTTTGGTGTTTGTTGGCTTCTGCTTCATCACACAGATCTCTGCCTTTATGTACACGTGTTCTCCCTCTGTATGTATATATTTGCCCACATTTCCCCTTTTTATGAGGGCAGCAGTCATATTGAATTAGAGGCTCACCCTACTCCAGTAGACTTCATTTTAACTTATTACATCTGCAAAGACCATCTTTCCAAATAAGGTCACATTCTTAAGTAAGGGGGTAAGGTCTTCAACATATAGACTTTGAGGATACATCAGTCAGTGTTAACAGATATTTAAGTTTCATCAGATAAAAATAATTGTTACCTTAAGGTTTGTTTAAGAGTATATTGCTTTGATGACCTAAGAGTAAGACACTGTTTAAGGTGTCCAATCAGTTGATAAATTTGTATCCTTTAACTTGTGAGGTAATGCACTATAAGACCCTCAAAAGTCCCCTCCCTTCATGAGTTCTGCTTTCCATTTGTCCTATGCCAGGAGCCATCTAGCTGTGGTGATACTCCTAGTGGAGAAAAATGCTGCTAACTGGACTTGGGCAAGTGATAATAAGACAGGTCGTAAGGCACCTATGCTCCAGTGTAAAATGAATTGGATTTATTTTCTAGAATAAAAGTGAATTTATCCCATTTGAATATCACTAGTTGATGAAAACTTTGGAATAGGTACTCTTTATTTCCAGAATTTACTATCTGGTTTTATATCATACACTGACAGGCAGTACAGTGCCAGAAAGAAAAATTTACAGCTCTCCAGCTAGAACATATCACCAAAATTTTTGTGATAACAAAAAAAACCCACTTCTATGCATTTTCCTACCTATGACCAAAATATATAAATATCTATAAACAATCAAATACTAACAAATTAGACAACCTAGAAGAAATGAATAAACTCTAGAAACATATGATCTTCCATGACTGAATCATGAAGAAATAGAAAATCTGAACAGACCAATTGCTAGTAATGAAATTAAATCAGTAATCAAAAACTCCCAACAAATAAAAGTCCAGGTCCAGATGGCTTCATAGATGATTTCTACCAAACATTTAAATAAAAATTATTACTTACCCTTCTCAAGTTATTCCAAAAATTTAAAGAGAAAGGAGTACTACCAAACTCATTTTATGAGGCCAACATTACCCTGACACTAAAAAGACACTACAAAAAAGGAAAATTACAGACTAATATCCCTGATGAACACAGTTCCAAAAGTCCTCAATAAAATATTAGCAAATCAAATTTAACAGTACTTTCAAAGGATCTTACACTGTGAACCATTAGGATTCATTCCAGAGATGCAAGCATGATTTAACAGCGTTTAAATCAATCAGAGTAACATACAACATTAACAAATGAAGGATAAAAATTATACTATCATCTCAATAGATGCAGAAAAAACATTTGACAAAATTCAACATCCATTTATGATAAAAATTGTCAACAAAATGGGTGGATAGGGAATGCACCTCAACATAATAAAGACCATATATGAAAAACCCACAGCTAATATCATACTCAATGGTGAAAACCTGAAAGCTTTTCCTCTAAGATCAAGAACAGAACAAGGATGCTCACTCTTGCCATTTTTATTCCACATAATATTGGAGGTCCTAGACACAGCAATTATACAAGAAAAAGAAGTAAAAACATCCAGATTGGAGGAGAAAAAGTAAAACTGTCACTATTTGCAGATGACATGATGAAATATATAGAAAACCCTGAAGATTACACCAAAAAACTGTTAGAACTAATAAATGAGTTCTGTAAAATTGCAGGACACAAAATTAATATACAAAAATCTGTTGTGTGTTTCTATACACTACTAACAAATTACCAGAAGGAGAAATTAGGAAAATGGTCCCATTTGTAATTGCATCAAAAAGAATAAAATACCTAGGAATAAATTTAACCAAGGAGGTGAAAGACCTATATTCTGAAAACAATAAGATACTCTGATGAAAACAGTTGAAGATGATACAAGAAATTGAAAGATATACTGCACTCATGAATTGGAAGAATTAATATTGTTAAAATATCTGTACTACTAGAAATCTACAGATTCAGTGCAATCTCTATCAAAATATCAATGGCATTTTTCACAAAACTTGAAGAAATAATCGTAAAATTTGTATGGAACCACAAAAGACCTTAAACAGTCAAAGCAGTCTTGAAAAAGTATACTAAGGCTTAGAGGAATCGCACTTGCTGATTTCAAACTATACTACAAAGCTGTAGTAATCAAAACAGTATGTTACTGGCAAAAAACAAAAAAGTTATGTAGATCAAGAGAACAGAATAGAGAGCCCACAAATAAACCCATGCTTACATGGCAATCTACAACAAAGAAGACAAGAACATACAATGGGGACAGTCTCTTCAATAAATGATGTTGGGAAAACTGGATAGATACATGCAAAAGAATGAAACTGGGCTAATTTTTTTGCACCATACTAAAAGATAAATTCAAAATGGACTAGACTAAAATGTAAGACCTAAAATCATAACACTTCTAGAAGAAAACATAGGTATTGACATTGACATCAGACTTAGAAATACTTTTTTGGATGTCTTCTCAGGCAAGGACAAAAATAGCAAAAATAAATGCAACTGCATCAAACTGAAAAGATTTCACAGTGAAGGAAATCGTCAACAAAATGAAAATGCAACCTACTGAATGGGAGAAGATATTTGCAAATGATATATCTCATAATAGGTTGATATCCAAAATATATAAAGAATACAACTCAACAACAACAACAAAAACCCCAATTAAAAAATGAGTAGTGAATCTGAGTAGACACTTCTCCAAAGAAGGTATACAGATGGCAAACAAGCTCATGATGTTCAACATTACTAATCATCAAGGAAATGAAAATGAAAACCACAATGAGATACGACCTCACACCCTTCACAATGGCTATTATCAAAGACAAGAAGTAATATGTTGATGAGGATATGGAGAAAAGGGAGCTCTTGTGTACTGTTGATGGGAATGTAAATTGGTGTGGACACTATGGAAAATACTATGGAGTTTCTTCAAAAAGTCAAAAATAGAACTACTATATGATCTAGCAGCTTCACTTCTGGAAATTTAAAGAAAACAATAACACTATTTTGAAAAATATAAGTACCCCTATGATACAGAAGCAATCTAAGTGTCAACTGATGTATGAATGGATAAAGATGACGG
>NC_048218.1:181745636-181754804 GCF_002007445.2 Ailuropoda melanoleuca | reverse complement strand
ATTGTCTCACACTTCTGGAGGCTAGATTCTGAGGTCAAGGAGTTGTCAAGGTGGGCTCTTTCTGAGGCCTGTGAAAGAGAATGTGTTCATGCCTCTTTTCTAGCTTCTGATGGTTTGTTGGCAATCTTTGGTGTTTGTTGGCTTCTGCTTCATCACACAGATCTCTGCCTTTATGTACACGTGTTCTCCCTCTGTATGTATATATTTGCCCACATTTCCCCTTTTTATGAGGGCAGCAGTCATATTGAATTAGAGGCTCACCCTACTCCAGTAGACTTCATTTTAACTTATTACATCTGCAAAGACCATCTTTCCAAATAAGGTCACATTCTTAAGTAAGGGGGTAAGGTCTTCAACATATAGACTTTGAGGATACATCAGTCAGTGTTAACAGATATTTAAGTTTCATCAGATAAAAATAATTGTTACCTTAAGGTTTGTTTAAGAGTATATTGCTTTGATGACCTAAGAGTAAGACACTGTTTAAGGTGTCCAATCAGTTGATAAATTTGTATCCTTTAACTTGTGAGGTAATGCACTATAAGACCCTCAAAAGTCCCCTCCCTTCATGAGTTCTGCTTTCCATTTGTCCTATGCCAGGAGCCATCTAGCTGTGGTGATACTCCTAGTGGAGAAAAATGCTGCTAACTGGACTTGGGCAAGTGATAATAAGACAGGTCGTAAGGCACCTATGCTCCAGTGTAAAATGAATTGGATTTATTTTCTAGAATAAAAGTGAATTTATCCCATTTGAATATCACTAGTTGATGAAAACTTTGGAATAGGTACTCTTTATTTCCAGAATTTACTATCTGGTTTTATATCATACACTGACAGGCAGTACAGTGCCAGAAAGAAAAATGTACAGCTCTCCAGCTAGAACATATCACCAAAATTTTTGTGATAACAAAAAAAAACCACTTCTATGCATTTTCCTACCTATGACCAAAATATATAAATATCTATAAACAATCAAATACTAACAAATTAGACAACCTAGAAGAAATGAATAAACTCTAGAAACATATGATCTTCCATGACTGAATCATGAAGAAATAGAAAATCTGAACAGACCAATTGCTAGTAATGAAATTAAATCAGTAATCAAAAACTCCCAACAAATAAAAGTCCAGGTCCAGATGGCTTCATAGATGATTTCTACCAAACATTTAAATAAAAATTATTACTTACCCTTCTCAAGTTATTCCAAAAATTTAAAGAGAAAGGAGTACTACCAAACTCATTTTATGAGGCCAACATTACCCTGACACTAAAAAGACACTACAAAAAAGGAAAATTACAGACTAATATCCCTGATGAACACAGTTCCAAAAGTCCTCAATAAAATATTAGCAAATCAAATTTAACAGTACTTTCAAAGGATCTTACACTGTGAACCATTAGGATTCATTCCAGAGATGCAAGCATGATTTAACAGCGTTTAAATCAATCAGAGTAACATACAACATTAACAAATGAAGGATAAAAATTATACTATCATCTCAATAGATGCAGAAAAAACATTTGACAAAATTCAACATCCATTTATGATAAAAATTGTCAACAAAATGGGTGGATAGGGAATGCACCTCAACATAATAAAGACCATATATGAAAAACCCACAGCTAATATCATACTCAATGGTGAAAACCTGAAAGCTTTTCCTCTAAGATCAAGAACAGAACAAGGATGCTCACTCTTGCCATTTTTATTCCACATAATATTGGAGGTCCTAGACACAGCAATTATACAAGAAAAAGAAGTAAAAACATCCAGATTGGAGGAGAAAAAGTAAAACTGTCACTATTTGCAGATGACATGATGAAATATATAGAAAACCCTGAAGATTACACCAAAAAACTGTTAGAACTAATAAATGAGTTCTGTAAAATTGCAGGACACAAAATTAATATACAAAAATCTGTTGTGTGTTTCTATACACTACTAACAAATTACCAGAAGGAGAAATTAGGAAAATGGTCCCATTTGTAATTGCATCAAAAAGAATAAAATACCTAGGAATAAATTTAACCAAGGAGGTGAAAGACCTATATTCTGAAAACAATAAGATACTCTGATGAAAACAGTTGAAGATGATACAAGAAATTGAAAGATATACTGCACTCATGAATTGGAAGAATTAATATTGTTAAAATATCTGTACTACTAAAAATCTACAGATTCAGTGCAATCTCTATCAAAATATCAATGGCATTTTTCACAAAACTTGAAGAAATAATCGTAAAATTTGTATGGAACCACAAAAGACCTTAAACAGTCAAAGCGGTCTTGAAAAAATATACTNTTTCACAAAACTTGAAGAAATAATCGTAAAATTTGTATGGAACCACAAAAGACCTTAAACAGTCAAAGCAGTCTTGAAAAAGTATACTAAGGCTTAGAGGAATCGCACTTGCTGATTTCAAACTATACTACAAAGCTGTAGTAATCAAAACAGTATGTTACTGGCAAAAAACAAAAAAGTTATGTAGATCAAGAGAACAGAATAGAGAGCCCACAAATAAACCCATGCTTACATGGCAATCTACAACAAAGAAGACAAGAACATACAATGGGGACAGTCTCTTCAATAAATGATGTTGGGAAAACTGGATAGATACATGCAAAAGAATGAAACTGGGCTAATTTTTTTGCACCATACTAAAAGATAAATTCAAAATGGACTAGACTAAAATGTAAGACCTAAAATCATAACACTTCTAGAAGAAAACATAGGTATTGACATTGACATCAGACTTAGAAATACTTTTTTGGATGTCTTCTCAGGCAAGGACAAAAATAGCAAAAATAAATGCAACTGCATCAAACTGAAAAGATTTCACAGTGAAGGAAATCGTCAACAAAATGAAAATGCAACCTACTGAATGGGAGAAGATATTTGCAAATGATATATCTCATAATAGGTTGATATCCAAAATATATAAAGAATACAACTCAACAACAACAACAAAAACCCCAATTAAAAAATGAGTAGTGAATCTGAGTAGACACTTCTCCAAAGAAGGTATACAGATGGCAAACAAGCTCATGATGTTCAACATTACTAATCATCAAGGAAATGAAAATGAAAACCACAATGAGATACGACCTCACACCCTTCACAATGGCTATTATCAAAGACAAGAAGTAATATGTTGATGAGGATATGGAGAAAAGGGAGCTCTTGTGTACTGTTGATGGGAATGTAAATTGGTGTGGACACTATGGAAAATACTATGGAGTTTCTTCAAAAAGTCAAAAATAGAACTACTATATGATCTAGCAGCTTCACTTCTGGAAATTTAAAGAAAACAATAACACTATTTTGAAAAATATAAGTACCCCTATGATACAGAAGCAATCTAAGTGTCAACTGATGTATGAATGGATAAAGATGACGGTGTGTGTGTATGTATATGTATGTGTGTATATAGATGGGTGTGTGTGTATATGTGTGTATATATATATGTATACATGTAACAATATTGCTCAGCCATAACGAAGAATGAAATCTTGCCATTTGCAACAATGTAGATGGACTTAGAGGAATATTATCCTAAGTGAAGTAAGTCAGAGAATCTAGAAACAAATCTAAAGAGAATCTAAAAAAACAGAAACAAGACTCATAGATACAGAGAACAAACGTGGTTGCCAGTGGGGAGGTTGGTTGAGATACGGATGAAATAGATAAAGGGGATTTAGGGGAACATACTTCCAGTTATAAAATAAGTAAGTCACAGAGATGAAAAGTTAAGGACAGCGAGAATAGTCAGTAATATTGTACTAACATTTTATGGTGACAGATAATGTCTACACTTACCGTAGTGAGCATTGAGTAATGTATAAAATTGTTGAATCAATATGCTGTACACCTTAAACTAATGTTATATATTGTACTTTAATAAAAAATTTAAAAATAATATTACAAATTAAGCCAGTATTACAAAGTACCAATTATTTTATGAGTTCAACTAGAGTTCCACCCAAAAGTCGCACTTACCCACATGACATTGTTATCACGGATTGGGATTTAAATGAAAGACCAAATCTCAGTTAATTATGGATTCTAATTCTTTGGTCGTCGTAATCATTTTTCCTGTTTTATATGGAGATACTGACAAAGGTTACAAATGGGCCTTTAAGTAATGCCTAATCTCTCCTCGACTAATAAAATCCCAATTTTAATAGGCCTCCAATCCCAACCAATAATTTCACATCTTATTTTTGTTTGCATATGGTGCCTTAGAAGTTAGAGAGCATCCAGACAGATTACATTTCGTATTTGGAGTTCCCATAAGTTAGGGGGCCATTTGTTTCCCACAAGTTCATTCCTTGAACTTCTGCCAAGATCCCAGTCCACTCTTTTTCTACTTTCTATCTCAAGAAGCATAATATAGGGCACTATTTTTCAGCATGTATACTGTTCCCATCTTTGTTTCTGAGTATGATGTCTAATTATCTGTTCAGTTTGCTTTAACTGGTTTTCTACAACTGTGCTATTTAAGTCATTTGCCATTCTTTCTTTTTCTCCTGAGTTGTTATCCCTCGTATGCATCTAATAGAGACCAACAGTATTTTGACAAAATATGTCTTTATTAGACAAATTCAGCTTGACCTTGTACTATTAATGATCCTTTCACCTAAGTCTTTAAATGGTACTTTCACCTAAGTTTTTAAAGTTTTGGCCAATGTAGTTTATTCACCAAAAATGAAGTTGCCCCAGGGTGCTTGCTTATTGCTTGGATATTGAGTATATATTTTGGACTTGAAATATTGAGTTCCTCAGAATCATGTAATATGGATAGGAGAGACCCCAAATATACTGAAGTTTGAGAATGCCAAAGACTTTTCCAAAACAGTGGGTATTGTGGTTTTAGTAGTTGGTATTGAAACACAAAAGGTGACTCCCAAGCTGATATTTGTTTTACTTTATCAGTATTCTTTACCTTGATCATGGCTCTCCATCCATGAACACATGGTCTGTAGACGTTAAGGTACATGGAACTTTGACAGCTTGAGCACTGTACAGGTACCACTGTATCCAGCACCTTTCTCAGCTGATCATCACCTAGATGAATGTGACCCATGGTCTTTTGTGTGCATTCAGAAGGCAACAGCTCCTGCACAGTACCTTCTAAAGTCTGTTGTAATGGATAAACCTATAAAATGAAAACCAAAATGCCATTAAAAATTATTCCATCTGTTTTAGTATATACTATTAGTATCACTGAGACACATAGATATTCCAGATTGAATGTTTCTTAAATTATCCAAAGCCAATAAGGACATCAGCTTCACACAAAGGAGATTTCAAAGACAGATAGCTTCACCTTCATATACATCTGTAAATATAGCTAATAATAGCTATTTTTCTCTTCAGATTCTCACAACGTACCAAGGAAATGTTAGACTTTCCCTATTGCATTTTCCATATATATTTTTTTATCTTTCCTTGAAGTAATCACTTCTCATTCTTTACTTTTCTCATTTTTAACTTGAATTTCCCTTCCTCCAGTTTAGGATTGTCAGATTCAGCCGGAAGACTACAAAAATATGAGTCTGACCAAAAATCTTTGCCCTTTCATTCATTTCTAGGCTAACTAATTAAGGATATGACCACAGAATAAAAATATGAACGCATTAAGAATAAGAATCTTTTCTTGACCCACCATTTCATAGTCTTCCTGTTTGCCCTGTAGAAATATTTATTTTCTACCTGTAATGCACTATCTTGTTTGATTGGTTCTGTCTCCCTTTGAGACTGCAATCATTTTCATGGAAGTGATCATGTTTTATTTATCTTTGCAAACCAGAATTTAACATCGTTTTAGTATTGATAAGTGATTGAATTAATGAGTAAGTAAATGAGGCTAAAGGAACTAAACTCAAGTGGAAGGTAGGAAATTTGCATAAAAGTGGATATAGGAGTGATAAGATATTAAAGCTACCTGTAAGATTAATTGTAATTTATAGAGGGTGTGATAAGAAAATAAAGAAAAATGTTAGGAATTATTCTTCTATGTTGAACACTTGCACAAAAGGTGTGCCTTTTCTGTTTGCCGTATTGTATTTTAAAGATTTCTTTTTTTAATCATTAAATTGCAGCTTACTGATTACTCCTTAATGTATCTGGTTTCTGAATGTGCAATTCTCCATCCAATGGTAAGGAAAAGTTGTTTAGTGTTAAGGGGTAATGGCTAAAAGGAAGACAAAAGGTGCCATTTTCTACCTGCAACTGCATCATTAACTCAAATTGTGAGTTACACACATTATTAAATTCCTCTTGCCTCAGTCAGCTCAGGTGTAAAATAAGGTGGAAATCTGTAACAAATGGTCCATATGAGTGATTTGCTTAAAGATGTCAAAGAAAATTAAATGAAATTGAATTTAAAGTGCCTTCTGAGAGTGAAATTAACTCAAACTAAACATTTTATAAATGTGTTCAAGTTTCTATCATTACCAGAAAATTATTCTATTTCTTTAAGTTCCATGATATTTTAGTAGGATAAAGCCAACTTAAGTAGGTAATTTTTTTTTTCAAGAAAGATGCTGCCTCCATTTTTCTCTAGGAAGCCTCAGCTATCATGGACTTAAATAAATCTATTAACACTTGCAAGTTCACATTGAATCCCTCTGTGATTAGTTTCTTCTCCTCATCCCCCTCTGCCAACCTCTTCTCCCCTCCCTCTTCTTCTCTCCTCTCCTCCTCCTCCTTACGATCATTGTATCTGCATCTGGAATGGTTTAATGGGTCTAGGTTGCCCATTTTTTAAAAAGTACCTTTTGGACACTTTTATTGTACTGATGTGGACATTGAGGCACAAAGTAAATGAAAGGTCTTAGAATGAATTAGTAGGGAGGAAAGGAAAAAAAAGACAGCTTAAGTTTTTTATTACTTTCAAAATCTTAAAAAGATAATGATGGTTTAGATTTAGGAGAATGATAAATGTAAAACTTGAATTTTTGTATGAAGCATATTGTCTGCATCATAACTGACCTTAGAGGGTTGACGTGAAGACAAATTTCAGCTATTAAAGTGTTTTGAAAGCATAAAATGACATATAATGAGGTGGAAGACCCAGAAGATACAGACAAAAGTAGTTCATAAATTTAAAAAGTAGAGAATAATGCAAGGTCATATGTATATGTTGATATATATATATATATATCGATTTTATTAGAAAACTAGGAAATTATTTAATTTTAGCAAGTAGACAAATAAGGTAGAAATGTGAATCTACTTTAGAGAGTTGTAGTTATAAACAATTCATAGTTCACTGTAGTCATCAAAGTGAATAAAAAATAATTGACCATTTAAAATGAAACTATGATAACATGTTAGTATTTGAAAAGTTTTCCTGAACTTTATCTGGTCTTTATGCTGATCACATGGAAGGACACAAAGCTATTAAAATAACATTAATTTTAAATGAGGTTTTTGTTCTAATTGGCATTTGTTATCATACAGCCTGTCTTGAATTTTTTTCTAGCTTGCATTTTTAAGCCTCATGCATCAGTGTATTTCATGACACAGATGGATAGCCATCTGTATAATTTTAAAACACAGATGAATTTCAATGAAATTTTGTCTAGACTGATATAAATGTAGTGAATGTGCAACATTTATTTTATGGTCCCCATGAAAGGGTTATGTAAGCCTTTAGTCCTTTAAAATACTGTGATTTAGGGAATATCAAGCAATGGTGTGATAGCTTAAGAAATGACTGTCACCAGAAGTATCACTCTAGATTCTACTCTGACCTGGAGCTAATGAAGTCAAAATTGATAATAAGGTGGAAGCAAAAGAGTCAATACAGGAAAAATGTTCTCTTGATTTTATAACTTCCTCATTGGACTGACACAGACATTTCATATATTATTTGGGGCATAAAAACTTTTTACTTACAATTATGTAGAGCAATGGGGAAAACCGTCCCTTTGTTGGAGAATGTTGCTTGGTGAGTTGAGCTATACGAGGTCTAAGCACATTACACAAAAGACAGTGAGAAGACATGGACTCATGCAGTGAATAAATTTCTCCAGTAAACCTTACTTTATTCTCATCGTGTGTCCCCTTTATATGACATCCTCCTTCCCAAATGTATTCCTCTCCTTGTAACTGGCACCATTGATTACTAAATGGTTTAAGCCACGAACTAGGAATTATCATATATTCTTCCCTCTCCTTCATCTTCATATTCTCTCGATTATCTTGTCTAATCTGACTACAAAATATATCTTAAATGTATCCCTGTATTTCCATTTCCACTGCCATTCCTCTGTCCACAGCCTATCATCATCATTAACATTAACTATTGCAACAGTCTCCTGTTTTTTGGGCTTTTTGTTTTTTGTTTTGTTTTACCTCTGCGCATGTCCTCTCTAATCTATTTCCCCATGTAACAAGCAGCAAAAGTGATGAGCCTAAATATAAACTAAATCACTCCACTTCTCAGCTTAAAATTAGTGGTTTTTAGTGTACTTAAAAAATAGCACTCAAACTTCTTAGCAGGGTGTGTTAGACTTCAATATGAACCCAAATTTTCTATCTAACCCTAATTTTTGTACTCTTCTAGTGACCACTGAGCTTCAGCAACCTTTGGTTTCTTTCTTTTTTTAGAAAAAGCTGTACTCTTTTCTGCCCCAGCACCTTTATGTACCCATTCCCAATAATGGAAAAGTTGCCTTACCAAGAATATGTGCTGCTGGCCACCTCTCTGGCCACTCACCTATTTCAAATACAAAGCTCTTTTTTAATCTCCAAAAAGATCTTCCATAACAATCCTGTAGAAATTAGGCAACCTTACACTTTGATATAATATTTTTGTCAAATTATTACTTTTATTTTAAATTGATTATGAAATGTATTTTTTGGGACACCTGGGTGGCTCAGTCGTTAAGCGTCTGCCTTTGGCTCAGGGCGTGATCCCAGAGTCCTGGGATCAAGCCCATATCGGGCTTCTCCGCTGGGAGCCTGCTTCTTCCTCTCCCACTCCCCCTGCTTGTGTTCCCTCTCTTCGCTGGCTGTCTCTCTCTCTGTCAAATAAATAAATAAAATCTTTTTTAAAAAATATATTTTTCATAGTTACTATTTATCAATGTGTAATTTTGTTTTCTATTCCTTCATGGTTCTTGATGCCTTGACCAATGTTGACCAGTTATACACT
>NC_048218.1:181709578-181743589 GCF_002007445.2 Ailuropoda melanoleuca | reverse complement strand
TGGGGAGGTTGGTTGAGATACGGATGAAATAGATAAAGGGGATTTAGGGGAACATACTTCCAGTTATAAAATAAGTAAGTCACAGAGATGAAAAGTTAAGGACAGCGAGAATAGTCAGTAATATTGTACTAACATTTTATGGTGACAGATAATGTCTACACTTACCGTAGTGAGCATTGAGTAATGTATAAAATTGTTGAATCAATATGCTGTACACCTTAAACTAATGTTATATATTGTACTTTAATAAAAAATTTAAAAATAATATTACAAATTAAGCCAGTATTACAAAGTACCAATTATTTTATGAGTTCAACTAGAGTTCCACCCAAAAGTCGCACTTACCCACATGACATTGTTATCACGGATTGGGATTTAAATGAAAGACCAAATCTCAGTTAATTATGGATTCTAATTCTTTGGTCGTCGTAATCATTTTTCCTGTTTTATATGGAGATACTGACAAAGGTTACAAATGGGCCTTTAAGTAATGCCTAATCTCTCCTCGACTAATAAAATCCCAATTTTAATAGGCCTCCAATCCCAACCAATAATTTCACATCTTATTTTTGTTTGCATATGGTGCCTTAGAAGTTAGAGAGCATCCAGACAGATTACATTTCGTATTTGGAGTTCCCATAAGTTAGGGGGCCATTTGTTTCCCACAAGTTCATTCCTTGAACTTCTGCCAAGATCCCAGTCCACTCTTTTTCTACTTTCTATCTCAAGAAGCATAATATAGGGCACTATTTTTCAGCATGTATACTGTTCCCATCTTTGTTTCTGAGTATGATGTCTAATTATCTGTTCAGTTTGCTTTAACTGGTTTTCTACAACTGTGCTATTTAAGTCATTTGCCATTCTTTCTTTTTCTCCTGAGTTGTTATCCCTCGTATGCATCTAATAGAGACTAACAGTATTTTGACAAAATATGTCTTTATTAGACAAATTCAGCTTGACCTTGTACTATTAATGATCCTTTCACCTAAGTCTTTAAATGGTACTTTCACCTAAGTTTTTAAAGTTTTGGCCAATGTAGTTTATTCACCAAAAATGAAGTTGCCCCAGGGTGCTTGCTTATTGCTTGGATATTGAGTATATATTTTGGACTTGAAATACTGAGTTCCTCAGAATCATGTAATATGGATAGGAGAGACCCCAAATATACTGAAGTTTGAGAATGCCAAAGACTTTTCCAAAACAGTGGGTATTGTGGTTTTAGTAGTTGGTATTGAAACACAAAAGGTGACTCCCAAGCTGATATTTGTTTTACTTTATCAGTATTCTTTACCTTGATCATGGCTCTCCATCCATGAACACATGGTCTGTAGACGTTAAGGTACATGGAACTTTGACAGCTTGAGCACTGTACAGGTACCACTGTATCCAGCACCTTTCTCAGCTGATCATCACCTAGATGAATGTGACCCATGGTCTTTTGTGTGCATTCAGAAGGCAACAGCTCCTGCACAGTACCTTCTAAAGTCTGTTGTAATGGATAAACCTATAAAATGAAAACCAAAATGCCATTAAAAATTATTCCATCTGTTTTAGTATATACTATTAGTATCACTGAGACACATAGATATTCCAGATTGAATGTTTCTTAAATTATCCAAAGCCAATAAGGACATCAGCTTCACACAAAGGAGATTTCAAAGACAGATAGCTTCACCTTCATATACATCTGTAAATATAGCTAATAATAGCTATTTTTCTCTTCAGATTCTCACAACGTACCAAGGAAATGTTAGACTTTCCCTATTGCATTTTCCATATATATTTTTTTATCTTTCCTTGAAGTAATCACTTCTCATTCTTTACTTTTCTCATTTTTAACTTGAATTTCCCTTCCTCCAGTTTAGGATTGTCAGATTCAGCCGGAAGACTACAAAAATATGAGTCTGACCAAAAATCTTTGCCCTTTCATTCATTTCTAGGCTAACTAATTAAGGATATGACCACAGAATAAAAATATGAACGCATTAAGAATAAGAATCTTTTCTTGACCCACCATTTCATAGTCTTCCTGTTTGCCCTGTAGAAATATTTATTTTCTACCTGTAATGCACTATCTTGTTTGATTGGTTCTGTCTCCCTTTGAGACTGCAATCATTTTCATGGAAGTGATCATGTTTTATTTATCTTTGCAAACCAGAATTTAACATCATTTTAGTATTGATAAGTGATTGAATTAATGAGTAAGTAAATGAGGCTAAAGGAACTAAACTCAAGTGGAAGGTAGGAAATTTGCATAAAAGTGGATATAGGAGTGATAAGATCTTAAGAAGCTACCTGTAAGATTAATTGTAATTTATAGAGGGTGTGATAAGAAAATAAAGAAAAATGTTAGGAATTATTCTTCTATGTTGAACACTTGCACAAAAGGTGTGCCTTTTCTGTTTGCCGTATTGTATTTTAAAGATTTCTTTTTTTAATCATTAAATTGCAGCTTACTGATTACTCCTTAATGTATCTGGTTTCTGAATGTGCAATTCTCCATCCAATGGTAAGGAAAAGTTGTTTAGTGTTAAGGGGTAATGGCTAAAAGGAAGACAAAAGGTGCCATTTTCTACCTGCAACTGCATCATTAACTCAAATTGTGAGTTACACACATTATTAAATTCCTCTTGCCTCAGTCAGCTCAGGTGTAAAATAAGGTGGAAATCTGTAACAAATGGTCCATATGAGTGATTTGCTTAAAGATGTCAAAGAAAATTAAATGAAATTGAATTTAAAGTGCCTTCTGAGAGTGAAATTAACTCAAACTAAACATTTTATAAATGTGTTCAAGTTTCTATCATTACCAGAAAATTATTCTATTTCTTTAAGTTCCATGATATTTTAGTAGGATAAAGCCAACTTAAGTAGGTAATTTTTTTTTTCAAGAAAGATGCTGCCTCCATTTTTCTCTAGGAAGCCTCAGCTATCATGGACTTAAATAAATCTATTAACACTTGCAAGTTCACATTGAATCCCTCTGTGATTAGTTTCTTCTCATCCCCCTCTGCCAACCTCTTCTCCCCTCCCTCTTCTTCTCTCCTCTCCTCCTCCTCCTTACGATCATTGTATCTGCATCTGGAATGGTTTAATGGGTCTAGGTTGCCCATTTTTTAAAAAGTACCTTTTGGACACTTTTATTGTACTGATGTGGACATTGAGGCACAAAGTAAATGAAAGGTCTTAGAATGAATTAGTAGGGAGGAAAGGAAAAAAAAGACAGCTTAAGTTTTTTATTACTTTCAAAATCTTAAAAAGATAATGATGGTTTACATTTAGGAGAATGATAAATGTAAAACTTGAATTTTTGTATGAAGCATATTGTCTGCATCATAACTGACCTTAGAGGGTTGACGTGAAGACAAATTTCAGCTATTAAAGTGTTTTGAAAGCATAAAATGACATATAATGAGGTGGAAGACCCAGAAGATACAGACAAAAGTAGTTCATAAATTTAAAAAGTAGAGAATAATGCAAGGTCATATGTATATGTTGATATATATATATATATATCGATTTTATTAGAAAACTAGGAAATTATTTAATTTTAGCAAGTAGACAAATAAGGTAGAAATGTGAATCTACTTTAGAGAGTTGTAGTTATAAACAATTCATAGTTCACTGTAGTCATCAAAGTGAATAAAAAATAATTGACCATTTAAAATGAAACTATGATAACATGTTAGTATTTGAAAAGTTTTCCTGAACTTTATCTGGTCTTTATGCTGATCACATGGAAGGACACAAAGCTATTAAAATAACATTAATTTTAAATGAGGTTTTTGTTCTAATTGGCATTTGTTATCATACAGCCTGTCTTGAATTTTTTTCTAGCTTGCATTTTTAAGCCTCATGCATCAGTGTATTTCATGACACAGATGGATAGCCATCTGTATAATTTTAAAACACAGATGAATTTCAATGAAATTTTGTCTAGACTGATATAAATGTAGTGAATGTGCAACATTTATTTTATGGTTCCCATGAAAGGGTTATGTAAGCCTTTAGTCCTTTAAAATACTGTGATTTAGGGAATATCAAGCAATGGTGTGATAGCTTAAGAAATGACTGTCACCAGAAGTATCACTCTAGATTCTACTCTGACCTGGAGCTAATGAAGTCAAAATTGATAATAAGGTGGAAGCAAAAGAGTCAATACAGGAAAAATGTTCTCTTGATTTTATAACTTCCTCATTGGACTGACACAGACATTTCATATATTATTTGGGGCATAAAAACTTTTTACTTACAATTATGTAGAGCAATGGGGAAAACCGTCCCTTTGTTGGAGAATGTTGCTTGGTGAGTTGAGCTATACGAGGTCTAAGCACATTACACAAAAGACAGTGAGAAGACATGGACTCATGCAGTGAATAAATTTCTCCAGTAAACCTTACTTTATTCTCATCGTGTGTCCCCTTTATATGACATCCTCCTTCCCAAATGTATTCCTCTCCTTGTAACTGGCACCATTGATTACTAAATGGTTTAAGCCACGAACTAGGAATTATCATATATTCTTCCCTCTCCTTCATCTTCATATTCTCTCGATTATCTTGTCTAATCTGACTACAAAATATATCTTAAATGTATCCCTGTATTTCCATTTCCACTGCCATTCCTCTGTCCACAGCCTATCATCATCATTAACATTAACTATTGCAACAGTCTCCTGTTTTTTGGGCTTTTTGTTTTTTGTTTTGTTTTACCTCTGCGCATGTCCTCTCTAATCTATTTCCCCATGTAACAAGCAGCAAAAGTGATGAGCCTAAATATAAACTAAATCACTCCACTTCTCAGCTTAAAATTAGTGGCTTTTAGTGTACTTAAAAAATAGCACTCAAACTTCTTAGCAGGGTGTGTTAGACTTCAATATGAACCCAAATTTTCTATCTAACCCTAATTTTTGTACTCTTCTAGTGACCACTGAGCTTCAGCAACCTTTGGTTTCTTTCTTTTTTTAGAAAAAGCTGTACTCTTTTCTGCCCCAGCACCTTTATGTACCCATTCCCAATAATGGAAAAGTTGCCTTACCAAGAATATGTGCTGCTGGCCACCTCTCTGGCCACTCACCTATTTCAAATACAAAGCTCTTTTTTAATCTCCAAAAAGATCTTCCATAACAATCCTGTAGAAATTAGGCAACCTTACACTTTGATATAATATTTTTGTCAAATTATTACTTTTATTTTAAATTGATTATGAAATGTATTTTTTGGGACACCTGGGTGGCTCTGTCGTTAAGCGTCTACCTTTGGCTCAGGGCGTGATCCCAGAGTCCTGGGATCGAGCCCCATATCGGGCTCCTCCGCTGGGAGCCTGCTTCTTCCTCTCCCACTCCCCCTGCTTGTGTTCCCTCTCTCGCTGGCTGTCTCTCTCTCTGTCAAATAAATAAATAAAATCTTTTTTAAAAAATATATTTTTCATAGTTACTATTTATCAATGTGTAATTTTGTTTTCTATTCCTTCATGGTTCTTGATGCCTTGACCAATGTTGACCAGTTATACACTTATGATAAGTATTTGCTAAATGAGTTACTGTGATTTGGATTTTTTAAATTCTAAGTGAGTTTATTTTTTCCAGTTTTTTGAGGTGTAATTAATAAAACTACATATATTTAGAGTGTAAAACACAGTTATTTTACATATATATATATAAACATTGTGAAATGATGACAAGTTAACACATTCATCTCCTCACATAGGTACCTTTATTTTTTCAGTGAGAACATTTAAGATCTACTCTCTTAGCAAATTTCAAGCATACAATAGAATATTATTAACTGTAGTCACTGTGCTGTACTTACTTATCTTATAAGAACTTATTTATCTTATAATTGAAAGCTTTCACTCTTTGATCAATATCTCTCTATTTCTCCCACCCCTGAGCCCTTGGAAACCACCATTCTACTATGGTTGTTGAGTTGGATTTCTTAAAATTCTACATGTAAGTGAGATCTACAGTGTTTGTCTTTCTGTGTCTGGCTTATTTCACTAGAATGATATCCTCTAGTTTTATCCATGTTACTAGAAATGGCAAAATTTACTTCCTTTTTGTGCCTGAATAATACTCCTCTGTGTGTGTATGTGTGTATCACATTTTTTAAAACAATTGATCCACGGATGGACATTTATATTGTTTCCCTATCTTGGCTATTCTGAATAGTGCTTCTATGAACATGGTAGTGCACTACCACTCTTCAAGATCCTTATTTCATTTCCTTTGGTTATATACCCAGAAGTAGGATTGCTAGGTCATATGGTAGTTCTGTTAATTTTTTGAGGGTTTCCATAATGGCTATACCAATTTGCATTCCTTCCAGTAGTGTACAAATGTTCCTTTTTCTCTACACCTTTGCTAACACTTGTTATCTCTTGTCCTTTTAATAATCTAACAGGTGTGAGATATGGTTTTGATTTACATTTCACTGGTAAGTAGAGATTTTGAGCACCTTTTCATACTTTTGGACATTTTTATGTCTTCTTTGGGAAAATGTTTATTCAAGTCATTCACCCATTTTTAAATTGGGTTGAGTTTTGTGCTATTAAGTTATATGAGTTCCTTATATTTTTTTGATATTAACCACGATCATATATGTTATTTGCAAATATTTTCTTCCATTCCATAGGTTGACTTTTTTTAGTTTTTGTTAGTTTCCTCTGTTGTGTAGAAGCTTTTAGTTTAATGTGGTCCCACTTGTTAATTTTTGCTTTTGGTGTCATATCCAAAAAAAGTATTGCTAAGACTAATTGCAATGAACTTTACAAAGGAACGTGAACTGTGTAAACTTTAGCTAAGATTTAAAAGTCATAAGGGTAATTTCTAGTATATCATTGAGAAGTATTTCATTAGTATAACTTATAGGGATATTCAAAGCTCTAAAAGAGAATTTTTAAATTTAACATCAACAACCCCTAATAATATATACACATTTTTAAAGGGATAATAGGTCTTGGGAAACTGAAATTTTCTATTTTTCTATTATAGAGTAAACAATCTGGTTTGAGTACACAGTTACTAGGGAGAGAAGTAGTTTCTGTGCTATGCTTTTTATCACTCCACCATTTTCCCATTAATTTCAATGCTTATAATCCTAACTCTGTAAGTGTTAATTCACAAAGTGATTTTTTTTGCAAATTAATACTGTTCCTGTATCTTTCCTTTTTTTCACTAGAAACTGTATTGTCTTTTTGCTATGTGTTTCCAATTAAGCAATAATTGTGGTGTGGCTGTTTTCAAGCATTTTTCTGCTGTTGTCTTCTGAAAGCATTTCAAATGCTTCTTGGCCAACTTCATGGTTAAAAGAAAAAGAAAGCAAGTTTACAGACTAAAAGTTGCTTTGTTATTTCCAATTTACTGTCCTTCCAGGCTCTTTCTCTCTTAGAACTAATAGTAGTTTAGAGGTACCCAGATTAATATTCCATTGAAAATAATACATATTGATAAGAATGACTTCATTCATCTTTAATGAAATAGAACTGTGCTATTGCCTATGATTCAGAAAAATTATATGTCTTTTTATTTAGCTTCATTCTCCCATCATCTACCAATTCATTTGCTCTTTGGAGTTTGTCCAGAAGTCTTTTCTTTACCAACCTGAAGGGTGTATTTATTTAATAGTCTTCTGATCATAATGCTTTTGCAGCCTGATTTTAATTGATATTTTCAACTCATTAAGTTTTGGCAAGTAATATATTTCAGGAAAAATTATAACAAGTAAAAATATGATGACTATACTTGTTGAGGCTTGTCATAAAGATCATAGCACATATAAAGAGACTCAGTAGTTAAATAGAAACACTGATGAAGTCCTTCACCAAGGCATGTTTACTGGTATACACAGGATATCATGGCAGCCAAAGTTTTGTTCAGTGGAGGAACATGTTTTCAGCCCATATCCCAAGCAGGAAATTGCTCCTCTAATGAAGGAGCCAGTGAGACAATATCCTTTATCCCTTTCATTTTTACAGTGTGAACTTGTCACAAAGGAGCAAAGGACTCATGTTCAGAATCCAGTGAACTGGGTTTAAGAGCAGAATTGTCACAAAGGGTAAACATGGAGAGATGCCCTTTAGAGAGAGTTAAGTCATTAGCACAGGCACTTAGCAGGAGTGTTATTGGAGCTGACCTCCTCAGGAGTTGATGAAGACTATGAACTTCAAATTAACTTTGTACAAATTCAGATGTGGAGATTGAATTGATCTGTAAATAGTGATATGTTCCTGGAAGAAAGAGAGTAACAGGACAGGAAGAATTTGATATAACAAATCAGTCTCAGTAGGATAAGACAAGGATGAGAAGAATCACAGTGAGCTCCAGGAAAATCCATTGCCTATTCACAGTACCTGGCACTGTGCTTGATGCAAAGAAGTTATTAAATATGTATTTGTTCAGTAGAATAATTAGTCCAGAATATACATTATAAGTCACATTGGATTTTCTTCCTAGTGAAGAAAAAAAATGGAAATTAATTCAGAATATTCATACTCAGTATTTCTTTATGGATATAATACCGTTATGCTATCTGAGCAATATAATGTACTTAATATTTGTTCTCTAGGGATAGTTCAAACATTCTTAACCTATTGTTTCTTGATTTTAAAAAACCCAGACATATCTGTATATCAATACCTGGTTTTGATGAATTGCCATAAAGATTTTGGTAGCCAGAATTAATAAAGCATAGTAAGCTAAATTTTCTATAAGGTGCTACCTCAGGTAAGTTGATTTCATGTAGAAAAGGTCATGAAGTCACGTACTAAGTAAGGAGAGTTGTCTTAACCACCACTAGGAGGAAATATATCTGGTCATGGTATGTTCAATATGAACTAAAACTGAAAACTTATTATTAAAATACAAGTCCTGAGATAAGAGTTTATGGCAGGCTGTACTTAAGTTTTTCTGAATTTTATTTCATTAATATTTCTGTTTCTTTCAAAGACTTGTCTGAATCTGAAACATTTGAATATTTTATTTAGGGTTTGTTTTGCTTTAGGAAAATTTCAGGGTTTCTTTCATTATTTTTACAGATGTAGACTTCAGAAGATCTTAAAGCATGAATTTTTAAAGCCATCTTTGGCTTTTTGAGACTTCTTGGTAAAGGGTAGTGCTTATTTTATGTTATAAAAATGGGCCGAAAAATGTTCTCATCTCTACTAAAAGTACTTCTTTTGGAGAATGCCTCAGGAGCAATTCTAATGGTAATGCTGTATCCATCATTTAACTACATATGCTACACCTTCTGTAAGGAGGAGCCCTACAGGTTTAGATACAGTGTTTAGGATAACACTGGAATCAGGGAACCTGAGGGAGAAGGTGTCCAGGATTAGTTATGGAGAGCAGTGTGAGCAGAGACAGCTGAGTGCTGTAGCTGGGGTTGAGACTAGTGAGATCTAACGAGTGAGAGAAAGTAGTTATAAGAGCAACGTGATAGATTTGGACTGGTGGTTGACTTTGAGTTATTTTTAAGTGGTCTTCATGTAACATTTACTTTACAGTATTTTTAAGGCACTTATGTACTTGTTTGATGTAGAATAGTGACATGTCTGGTATAGCTACCACATCTGAATAATTTTCAAATAAATTCTGAGAAGTTATATTCACAGATAAGATTACATATGGTAATAGATTCTATAAGGGACTTGGAAAATACAGGTAGTTTATTAATATACATCTGTCATGTGAGTGAGTATAATATAAAGTGTATACATTTTAATTTCACTGGTGGATATGTTTGAAAATTTGAAAATACTACCATTATTGCTCACATCAAGATACATGTATATAAAGCCTTGACCTAAGAGTAAGCTACTTAAGGGAAAGAAAGTAACTTATCTCTGTATGCCAAACATGTGAATCTCCTTTTTATGATTTAAAATCAAAACAAAACAAAACAAAACTCTTTGCTTTCGCTACATTTAAACAATCTCTCACATTTTAGTTGTTTCCAATTGCCCAAGGATCCATAATACCTCTTTTAGACACCCTTAAGAACTAAAGTCCAATTCATTTTGAGATGCTTAAGTTCCTAGAGAAAATTATTGTCTCTCATTAGAGATTATGTTGTCATCATACTATAGCACCCTAATAATGATTATAGTGGCCTTTTTGTATTTTTTCATTTTTTCTCAATATATTTCCCAAATAAAACCATTCTACTCATGTTTTTCCATCTCATTTTTCCTCAACCAGATCATTTCAACTAGCCTGTACTTTAAAAGGCCTGTTAATAAAAACATTTAGTGAAATAACTCACAATGAGATACCATCTTACAACCATTAGGATAGCTAGTATTTAAAAAAATAATAACAAGTGTCAGTACAGTTGTGGAGAAATTGGTACCCTTGTGCACTCTTGGTGGGAATTTAAAATGGTGTAACTGCTATAGGAAATAGTATAGCAGTTCCTGAAAATTTAAAAATAGAATTACCATATGAAACAGCAATTCCACCTTTGGGTATATATACAAAGTAATTGAAAACCAAGTCTTGAATAGATATTTGTACACCCATGTTCACAGCAGCATTATTCACGATAGCAAAAAGACGGAAGCAACCAGAGTGTCTGTTGATAGATGAATGGATAAACAAAATATGATATAAACATACACTGGAATATTACTTAGCCTTAAAAATTAATTTCAGATACATGCTGTACCATAGATGACTGCTGAGGACATTATGCTAAGTGAAGTAAGGCAATCACAAAAGAACAAATGCTGTATGATTTCACTTATATGAGGTGCCAAAAATGTCAAACTTATAGAGACAGAAAACTGAATAATGGTTGTCAGGGACTAGGGATGGGGAGAATGAGTAGCTGTTTATTGGGTTTAGAGTTCCAGTTTTGAAAAATAAGGAGTTCTGGGGATTATTTGTACAACAGTATGAATGTACTTAGAATTACTGGACTGATACTTAAAAACAATTAAGGTGATAAATTTTATGCTTTGTGTATTTTACCATAATTTAAAATCAAAAATAAATAAACATTAGTGAGATAAAAAAGTGGACTTCAAATAATTCTGAGAATTAGCTAGATTAGCTGATTGTTTACATGCCATCACTGTATCAGTATGCCAAATTTTATGTTTTTTTCTTATTACGTAATATTTTCACTAAGACTGACACTATGCTTTTATTTATTTTTTTAATGTAATGTTAGTCACCATATAGTACATCATTAGTTTTTGAGGTAGTGTTCCATTAGTCATTGTTTGCATATAACACCCAGGGCTCCATGCAGTATGTGCCCTCCTTAATACCCATCACCGGGGTAACCTAACTGCCATCACTCCCCTCCCCTCTAAAACCTTCAGTTTGTTTCCTGGAGTCCATAGTCACTCATGGTTTGTCTCCCCTTCTGCTTCCCCCCGCCTTCATTTTTCCCTTCCTCCTCCTAATGTCCTTCCTGCTGTTCCTTATGTTCCACAAATAAGCGAAACCATATGATAATTGTCTTTCTCTCCTTGGTTTATTTCACTTAGCATACTATGCTTTAATATTGATACTTGGTGACTAGCTATAAGCCAAGTTAAAGGTTTCATTTGAAGTTTTTCATTTCTTAGTATTATAATTATTCATCAATGGATAGAATCATTAATTTGCCATTTATGTCCAATAAGCATACATATATATGCACACACTTTATAGTTAACACAACATGGTGATTGCAACTGAACTTTTTTTTTTAAGATTTTTTTTATTTGACAGAGAGCACAAGCAGGGGAAGTGGCAGGCAGAGGGAGAGGGAAAAGAAGGCTCTCTGCTGAGCAGGGAGCCCAACGTGGGGCTCAGTCTCAGAACCGTGGGATCATGACCTGAGCCAAAGGCAGATGCTTAACTGACTGAGCCACTTAGGCAACCCTGCAACTGAACTTTTAAGACTGGTAAAAAGAAACACATTGATAAACATGCATATAATTTTTGGAGCATTTTTTGGAAGACAAACATCAGTGTAAATTTACTGGCTGATTTTGATTTCACAAAAAATGGTTATTGTATGCTTTTGTTCAACTATATTCTCTGTGCAATGTCTACATTACACTGTTGTGTAATACATGCATGATGTTCTCTTTAGAAGTTTTCTCAAGAATCAGGAAGGAGAAAGCAGAATCTCAAGTTCTGAAATAAATTATTTAAACCTCAAAGGAAATTACGCTGGCCAAGTATATAATCATGCATAGACTGTAAGAAGGGTTGAGTGCCTTGAAAGTTGTACTTTATTATTGAATAAAGCTTATTGAAACAGAGAAGTCATTTCAGATAGTGCAATTGCCTGGGATATTTCAAAGAAAATGATTTTGTAGTCATTATATAGTAATATTTTTAGGGGTCATCAGATAAGTATTATTCTTTCTCTTCTATCTGAATTTTCCTGAAATATTCATATTATTCTTCAGAGAGAGATATATGTGTTTACTAATAAAACACAGCACATTACAAAAGAAGAAGAAAAGATACATCATTTAAACTATGTATAATTTGCTATAACCATTAGCATTTAATCAATAATTAATTTGTGGCCACAGCTGGATTATAAAATTATTTACCAAAGAGTCTTATTCTATATGCTTTCAAAATGGTAGTTAAACAGAATAAGTTGAATGCATTATATTTTACATCTAGTGAGAAAGGGATCTCACATTTGTCATTTAAATAATCAGCAATCAAAATGACCATAATTTTCAGAGCAAATTGTGGGAGAATGTGTGTGGTTTTGAAATTTGATTGTGGAGAAAAATATTAACTACAGAATTACATAAATTGTCCTATATGGACTGTATTTCCAGCTAATACTAGTAGAGCCAGAGCTCCCCTCTATAAAGAAGTGGACAAAATGCCGGCAATTTATTTTTCTGGAAAATGATCATTAACGTAACTGTCAATAATCTGTTTATATTGGTACCACTGTTGTGTTCTAANTGTTTATATTGGTACCACTGTTGTGTTCTAAAAAAATGTGAAGGATGAAATGTCATTAAGGCTATGAAGGCATCATCATCCTATAACTTTACTTTCATTCTTATAACAGATATTTGTTGAATGCCCATAGTGTGTCAGGCACTGTTTTACGTTGTAGGAATGTATCATTAGTAAGGAGAACATAGAGTGGATGCAGAGAGGACAGCTATATGCTTAGGAACTGGGAAGACTGCTGAGGTGCTATTTAAACAGTCTTATTTGAAATAAGTGATGTAGGATCCACTTGAGCACCTGTAGGGAGGTGTTCAAGACAGAAGAGCCAGTACAAAAACCTTGAGGTGGAGGTATGCTTATCATCTTTGAAAGATAGTAAGGGAACTAAGAGGACTAGAGCAGCATGAAAAATTAATGCATAATCCATGGCCATGTAAACCATGGCAGTCTTTGAATTTTACTCTAAGTGAAAGGGAAAGTCATTGAGATGTTTTGAGAAGAGCAGTGAAATAATGTGAATTATGCTGTAACAAGATTATTCTGCTTTGTGTCTTGATAACAGATTATATGTGTTAAGGGCAGAAGAGGAGAAAAAAGAGAGCTCTATAATCATCTCCTTTCTAGCACAGAATGGTAACTTGGATTCATGTGTTGGGTGAGAAGTGGTTAACTTCAGGAGTTTATCAAAGGTGAAGTCAACAGTGTTTGCTAATTAGATGTATAATATGAAAAGAGAAGGCAAACTTTGGCCTGAGAAAATGCAAGACTTGAGTTGCCAGTTATTGAGATGAAAAAGAAAGAAGAGGAGATTTAGGGAGGGAAATCCAGGAATTGGCTTTGGGCATAATATATTTCTGATATAGTGTTGTATGATTAGATGATACAATAGGTAGGTGATAAGTAGGCAGTTGCATGTACAATTCTAGATATCATGAAAAATAGTGGTCCAACCTGGAGATATGCACTTTGTAGCTATCAACATACAGATGGTATGTAAGTTATGAGACTAGATGAGATTATGTAGAGAATTAGCATAAATAGAAAAGAGAAAACATCTAAAACTTGAGTCCTTTAGAGATTCGGAACTTTAGAGATTGGGAAAATGAAATGACAATAGGCAATAAAGTAGAAGGAGAACTAAGAGTTTTGTTTTCAGGGCTGCCTGGTACAGTTGGGCACATTGAGTCTTGTAAAAGGATGACTGCCTAGAAGCTAAGTAGCAAGCGGAGGCTAAAATCTAACATGTATCCTACTTGCCAAGCCCTAAGTTCTTGCTCAGAGCTACATCTACCATAAGAAAAGGTGTCTTATAGTTATTCAAACATAGTTGTCATATAAGTTACTAGAACACCTAGTTGTTATAAAAGTTAGGTGAAGAGAGTATTTTAAGACAGATTTAGCACCACTGTCAAATGCTGTGTATCGTTAGGTAAAATGATGTTTAGCAACTGACCACTGCACTTGAATACATGTAGGCCAATCATGGAAGCCTTATTTGGGGAAATGAAAAAATTAAAAAAGAGGAAATGGGCAAAAATAATTCCTGCAAAAGTTTTGGAAAAATTTTTGCTCCTTAACAGGGAGCAAAGTAAATCACATGATGCCTGGAGGCAGATATAGTGTTCAGTGAAGAACAGAATGCAATTGTGTATGCCAATGGACAAGGAAAATGTAATATAAATTAGGAAGATAGGAATACAATTACTGTCCTTTCACGCTCAAGAGGGGATGGGACCTGTACAAAATTAGAGCAATTGGCTTTAGAAACAAAGTCAAACATGACACCAAGAATAACTTAAGGAAGGCTGAGGCTATGGCTGCAGCTGCAGAAAGGGTAGTGGATATGGTTTCAGGAACCTGTGGAAATTATCTTTTGAATGTTTTTATTTCTTCAAAGAAGTAAAAAGGAAGAATCACGAGCTTAGTAAAGGGAATTAGGATTTTATAAAGGTTTGATTAGAGAGTAAAAGTTGTAAAAATATTTTCCTGGGGAAGTAGAAAGTGAATGCTATAGGTATATTTATGGACCTATATAAAGTTAACTGGCTGTGAATATAAAAGGATACCTATATTCATGGTTTATTTCTTCTCCAAATCTATATTCATCTGTCTTGATTCAGACAGAGTAGGTGGACTAGGATTTAGCCAGGTGGATATAATGAAGGGGAAATGCAGTGGAGTGAGTGTAATGATGAACCATCGTATCTAAGTACCTTGGTGGGGAGGAAAGGGAACATGTATTGGAGGCAGGACAATGAAAAGATTGAAAATCTCAGTGGGGTCAAAGGCTTTGAAGTTTGAGGTATTAGAAGGGGTAACGTTTGAAATCNTGGACTAGGATTTAGCCAGGTGGATATAATGAAGGGGAAATGCAGTGGAGTGAGTGTAATGATGAACCATCGGATCTAAGTACCTTGGTGGGGAGGAAAGGGAACATGTATTGGAGGCAGGACAATGAAAAGATTGAAAATATCAGTGGGGTCAAAGGCTTTGAAGTTTGAGGTATTAGAAGGGGTAATGTTTGACATCTTAGATGGTAGTGGACAAAGACCTGAATGCTAGGAATTAAGAATGCCTTAATGGTGCAGTTCTCACCCTTTTAATTCTGGTCTTATTGAATGTGAAGTCACTGTGGAATACACATGTGGAGAGCAGAGGAGAGGAATATGGCAGGAGGCAGAGGTGTGTCAGTGTTTGGATGGGCAATGGAGCAATGGGAGCAAATGTGACCAAGATCACATTAGGAAGCACAGTTCCAAGGAACATCCCTATCTTGAGATTTCTTTAGAAGGAGGAGAACACTGGGTGCACCTAGAAGGTATATTTGGGGTTTATGAAGAAACTGGTCCAGGAGTCATGGAAGCCAATTTTTACCAAATGCTTTTACATGAAAAATCAGGACAGAAAATTATCTATTAGATTAAGATACAAGGAAGTTTTGGAGAAACAGTGAAGTGGACAAAAATTAGTTTGTAGAGTGAGGGGGAAATAGGAAAGAAGAGACTATAAATGAAAAAAACTCGAAAAGTTTGGTCATGAATGGATAGAAATAGATGGCAAGATAATGGACATGAGTTGAGGCTGGGAAGGGCTTTTCTTTAAAGAAGATGAACATTTAAAATACTGAAATGATGTAATAAGTAAGAAAGGATTTTAAAAAGAGAATAAAGAGAGAAAAACCCCCCAAGGAAAAGGAAGAGAATCAAATGGCAGTCATTCCAATTTGGCAACAGTGCTCTGTGCTCTTAACTAACTACATGACATAATCCTAAACAGGAAATAGAGACAATTAAAGCATTTAATGCAGAGAATTCATATGTGACTTTGAAAACATCCATCGAGTAGACATGAGTTTAGAATCAAATGAGAAACTTTCAGAGAAACTTAAAAACAACAAACAACAACTTGTTTTGTGGTTGTTAAATTGATTAGCCAAATGCACACCAACAAATATTAAACAGACGCAGACATTGCTCAAGGCAATACACTTTTGTTTTATGTCTTCACTAGCAATAATTTGTATTTATTCCTAAAGGGGAAAAATCATAAATCATAGATCCTGGAGCTTTTGTCAGAATGATATGTGTATTATCCCTATCTTCCTAAATCTTACAAGTTTTATTCCAGTATGCACAGCTGCTAAATCATTATTCTCTGCATGAGTAATTATTGCAGATGTTCATACTGATTAATGGGGAACAGCTATATTTATGGTGGTTTCGGTGTGGCAACTGTACAACTATGACTTCTCTTAGGACAAAGGGCACTGTCGTGTGCTACTAGAATATGGAGTCCTTCGTTGACTGCCATTGTTTACTACTTTTGACTTGCAGTGTTCTTTCTCAGTCCTGCTCTCTCCCACCCACTGGCATGACTCTATCCTCATTACACACAAGAGATTTTTTTCTAAAAAGGTTATTTTCACATTAGCCTTAGACATATCAAGTATTGAAGATAAGGTTTGCTCTTTCTTAATGTCAAATTCAACAGCACTAACAAAAGTAAGCACCAATAAAAGTGATCACCAACAAGTGATCCTTTGAGGGTCAATTTCTTTCCTTCCATTTGTTGACTGCATCCTATTTGGTTTTAACATTTTTTTTTTAAATTGACTGACTAGGAAATAGGCCTTAAGAAAAATGAACAGATGAATAAGCTTGGTCAAGGAGGCAGCATAAAATACTCCACAGAGCAGATTATTTTTTTATTTTATGTGTTGGTTTTTTTGCTTAATCTGATCCAGTTCTGACTCTTTACCAGTCGTAGGATGGCCATCTTCCCAGTTTTCCTGGGACTGAGAATATTCCTGGGATACAGAACTTTTAGATTTAAAACTAAGGCAATCCTGGAAAAAACTAGAGTAAGTTGATCACCCTATAGCTAGGTGAATTGGCCTGATTTCTTAACCTTTGTGTACCTTATAAATTTTCTCCTATGTGCATAATAGGTGATAGTTCCTTTTCTACTCCTTCCCCCATTTCAAACTTTATTTATTTATTAAGTGTGAAGAGAAGATATTTTTTCTTCTTTGAATCATCCCTCATTGTATATAGCATGCCGATTTATGGGCCAGAATAATACTTGGAACCAACATACCTGGTAGGTGCTTAGTAAACACCTACTAAATAAATGAAATCCTCACGTTGGTTTTGAAATATCTAACAATGTGGATATTATCATATTATTATTATAATGAAAGAAAAGGAAAGAAAAATTTCACTGGTTATTGTTTTACCAACATTATGGCTTCCTCTAAGTCTGTTTCTTAACATTCTTTATTCTTTATTTTTTCTTTATTTTTTTAATGTTTATTTATTTATTTACTTAAGTAGTCTCTGTACCGAATGTGGGGCTGAAACTTACAACCCCAACATCAAGAGTCATATACTCTTCCAACTAAGCCAGCCAGGCACCCCAACGTTCCTTTTGAATCTTCTAAAGAGAAAAGTTAAATCAAAGAAAAGTCTACTTAATGATAAAAATTAAGTAGTAAAGAATAAGATTTTTTTTTCATGTGGGGTTGAGCCACAAGCTGTTGTAAACTCAATTTTTAAAAATTTTTTTAGATTTTTAAAATTTTTTATTTGACAGAGAGAAAGTACATGTGCACAAGCAGGGGGAGTGGCAAGGGAGGGGCAAGCAGGCAGAGAGGGAGAATCAGGTCACCCACTGAGCAAGGAGCCCAATGTGGGGCTCCATCCCAGGACCCTGGGATCATGACCTGAGCTGAAGGCAGATGCTTAACTGACTGAGCCACCCAGGTTCCCTGAGAGCCACAAACTGTTGTAATACTGAAAACTTTGCTCACTTTCACAAGAACCAGTTGTGCCCCTTTGGGAACAATATCAGTTTTATTGACTAAAATCACATAGGTTTCTTGAAGCTAAATTTTATGTTCCTTAAATTCTGGGCATGAGTTCTTCAACAATATGATAATATTTTAAGAATGATAATTCAGACACCCTATTAAAGATTATTTATCACACACTAAATCTTGCTGAATTAAATGCNAGCTAACAGTTCCTTTGGCACCATGTAAAAGTACTGAGAAAAGCTAGCCA
This sequence comes from Ailuropoda melanoleuca, assembly GCF_002007445.2. Taxonomy (NCBI): domain Eukaryota; kingdom Metazoa; phylum Chordata; class Mammalia; order Carnivora; family Ursidae; genus Ailuropoda; species Ailuropoda melanoleuca. The sequence continues at coordinate 181,725,109 of NC_048218.1, read as the reverse complement.
GGTAATAATGCAACTCACTGCACCTGAGTAGTTAAGAATTTGATGGCTTGTGAAATACTCCATATTTCTTTTTTTTTCCCCAGAAACGTTAGTCCATGTCCATAGCCCTTGCTTTCGTATAACTATTTTTTTAAGAAAGAGAAGAGAGTGTTTATTGATGGATGCAGACACTTGTCTTGCAAAGCCAAGATTAAAAGAACAGAAAAAAAGAAAGCACTTTGAGCATAATAAACAATCCTTCCTAAAAGTTTCAATAAGTGAAGTAGAATAGAGATTAAAGGCAGGATTCTGGAGCTAGACTCTAGCTGGACTCTAGGTTTGAATCCCAGCTCTGCAACTCACTAGCTATATGAGCTTGCTCAATTACTAAACCTCTGCAACTCTTTTTCCTCATCTGTAAAATAGAGATCATAATAGTACCTGTCTCATCATAGGTTGTTGTGAAGAGAGTTTCTATTTAATAGGATTGATAGGAGGATTAAATTGGTTGATATACATAACGTTTAAGAANACAGCAGCATTATTCACGATAGCAAAAAGACGGAAGCAACCAGAGTGTCTGTTGATAGATGAATGGATAAACAAAATATGATATAAACATACACTGGAATATTACTTAGCCTTAAAAATTAATTTCAGATACATGCTGTACCATAGATGACTGCTGAGGACATTATGCTAAGTGAAGTAAGGCAATCACAAAAGAACAAATGCTGTATGATTTCACTTATATGAGGTGCCAAAAATGTCAAACTTATAGAGACAGAAAACTGAATAATGGTTGTCAGGGACTAGGGATGGGGAGAATGAGTAGCTGTTTAATGGGTTTAGAGTTCCAGTTTTGAAAAATAAGGAGTTCTGGGGATTATTTGTACAACAGTATGAATGTACTTAGAATTACTGGACTGATACTTAAAAACAATTAAGGTGATAAATTTTATGCTTTGTGTATTTTACCATAATTTAAAATCAAAAATAAATAAACATTAGTGAGATAAAAAAGTGGACTTCAAATAATTCTGAGAATTAGCTAGATTAGCTGATTGTTTACATGCCATCACTGTATCAGTATGCCAAATTTTATGTTTTTTTCTTATTACGTAATATTTTCACTAAGACTGACACTATGCTTTTATTTATTTTTTTAATGTAATGTTAGTCACCATATAGTACATCATTAGTTTTTGAGGTAGTGTTCCATTAGTCATTGTTTGCATATAACACCCAGGGCTCCATGCAGTATGTGCCCTCCTTAATACCCATCACCGGGGTAACCTAACTGCCATCACTCCCCTCCCCTCTAAAACCTTCAGTTTGTTTCCTGGAGTCCATAGTCACTCATGGTTTGTCTCCCCTTCTGCTTCCCCCCGCCTTCATTTTTCCCTTCCTCCTCCTAATGTCCTTCCTGCTGTTCCTTATGTTCCACAAATAAGCTAAACCATATGATAATTGTCTTTCTCTCCTTGGTTTATTTCACTTAGCATACTATGCTTTAATATTGATACTTGGTGACTAGCTATAAGCCAAGTTAAAGGTTTCATTTGAAGTTTTTCATTTCTTAGTATTATAATTATTCATCAATGGATAGAATCATTAATTTGCCATTTATGTCCAATAAGCATACATATATATGCACACACTTTATAGTTAACACAACATGGTGATTGCAACTGAACTTTTTTTTTTAAGATTTTTTTTATTTGACAGAGAGCACAAGCAGGGGAAGTGGCAGGCAGAGGGAGAGGGAAAAGAAGGCTCTCTGCTGAGCAGGGAGCCCAACGTGGGGCTCAGTCTCAGAACCGTGGGATCATGACCTGAGCCAAAGGCAGATGCTTAACTGACTGAGCCACTTAGGCAACCCTGCAACTGAACTTTTAAGACTGGTAAAAAGAAACACATTGATAAACATGCATATAATTTTTGGAGCATTTTTTGGAAGACAAACATCAGTGTAAATTTACTGGCTGATTTTGATTTCACAAAAAATGGTTATTGTATGCTTTTGTTCAACTATATTCTCTGTGCAATGTCTACATTACACTGTTGTGTAATACATGCATGATGTTCTCTTTAGAAGTTTTCTCAAGAATCAGGAAGGAGAAAGCAGAATCTCAAGTTCTGAAATAAATTATTTAAACCTCAAAGGAAATTACGCTGGCCAAGTATATAATCATGCATAGACTGTAAGAAGGGTTGAGTGCCTTGAAAGTTGTACTTTATTATTGAATAAAGCTTATTGAAACAGAGAAGTCATTTCAGATAGTGCAATTGCCTGGGATATTTCAAAGAAAATGATTTTGTAGTCATTATATAGTAATATTTTTAGGGGTCATCAGATAAGTATTATTCTTTCTCTTCTATCTGAATTTTCCTGAAATATTCATATTATTCTTCAGAGAGAGATATATGTGTTTACTAATAAAACACAGCACATTACAAAAGAAGAAGAAAAGATACATCATTTAAACTATGTATAATTTGCTATAACCATTAGCATTTAATCAATAATTAATTTGTGGCCACAGCTGGATTATAAAATTATTTACCAAAGAGTCTTATTCTATATGCTTTCAAAATGGTAGTTAAACAGAATAAGTTGAATGCATTATATTTTACATCTAGTGAGAAAGGGATCTCACATTTGTCATTTAAATAATCAGCAATCAAAATGACCATAATTTTCAGAGCAAATTGTGGGAGAATGTGTGTGGTTTTGAAATTTGATTGTGGAGAAAAATATTAACTACAGAATTACATAAATTGTCCTATATGGACTGTATTTCCAGCTAATACTAGTAGAGCCAGAGCTCCCCTCTATAAAGAAGTGGACAAAATGCCGGCAATTTATTTTTCTGGAAAATGATCATTAACGTAACTGTCAATAATCTGTTTATATTGGTACCACTGTTGTGTTCTAAAAAAATGTGAAGGATGAAATGTCATTAAGGCTATGAAGGCATCATCATCCTATAACTTTACTTTCATTCTTCTTATAACAGATATTTGTTGAATGCCCATAGTGTGTCAGGCACTGTTTTACGTTGTAGGAATGTATCATTAGTAAGGAGAACATAGAGTGGATGCAGAGAGGACAGCTATATGCTTAGGAACTGGGAAGACTGCTGAGGTGCTACTTAAACAGTCTTATTTGAAATAAGTGATGTAGGATCCACTTGAGCACCTGTAGGGAGGTGTTCAAGACAGAAGAGCCAGTACAAAAACCTTGAGGTGGAGGTATGCTTATCATCTTTGAAAGATAGTAAGGGAACTAGGAGGACTAGAGCAGCATGAAAAATTAATGCATAATCCATGGCCATGTAAACCATGGCAGTCTTTGAATTTTACTCTAAGTGAAAGGGAAAGTCATTGAGATGTTTTGAGAAGAGCAGTGAAATAATGTGAATTATGCTGTAACAAGATTATTCTGCTTTGTGTCTTGATAACAGATTATATGTGTTAAGGGCAGAAGAGGAGAAAAAAGAGAGCTCTATAATCATCTCCTTTCTAGCACAGAATGGTAACTTGGATTCATGTGTTGGGTGAGAAGTGGTTAACTTCAGGAGTTTATCAAAGGTGAAGTCAACAGTGTTTGCTAATTAGATGTATAATATGAAAAGAGAAGGCAAACTTTGGCCTGAGAAAATGCAAGACTTGAGTTGCCAGTTATTGAGATGAAAAAGAAAGAAGAGGAGATTTAGGGAGGGAAATCCAGGAATTGGCTTTGGGCATAATATATTTCTGATATAGTGTTGTATGATTAGATGATACAATAGGTAGGTGATAAGTAGGCAGTTGCATGTACAATTCTAGATATCATGAAAAATAGTGGTCCAACCTGGAGATATGCACTTTGTAGCTATCAACATACAGATGGTATGTAAGTTATGAGACTAGATGAGATTATGTAGAGAATTAGCATAAATAGAAAAGAGAAAACATCTAAAACTTGAGTCCTTTAGAGATTCGGAACTTTAGAGATTGGGAAAATGAAATGACAATAGGCAATAAAGTAGAAGGAGAACTAAGAGTTTTGTTTTCAGGGCTGCCTGGTACAGTTGGGCACATTGAGTCTTGTAAAAGGATGACTGCCTAGAAGCTAAGTAGCAAGCGGAGGCTAAAATCTAACATGTATCCTACTTGCCAAGCCCTAAGTTCTTGCTCAGAGCTACATCTACCATAAGAAAAGGTGTCTTATAGTTATTCAAACATAGTTGTCATATAAGTTACTAGAACACCTAGTTGTTATAAAAGTTAGGTGAAGAGAGTATTTTAAGACAGATTTAGCACCACTGTCAAATGCTGTGTATCGTTAGGTAAAATGATGTTTAGCAACTGACCACTGCACTTGAATACATGTAGGCCAATCATGGAAGCCTTATTTGGGGAAATGAAAAAATTAAAAAAGAGGAAATGGGCAAAAATAATTCCTGCAAAAGTTTTGGAAAAATTTTTGCTCCTTAACAGGGAGCAAAGTAAATCACATGATGCTGGAGGCAGATATAGTGTTCAGTGAAGAACAGAATGCAATTGTGTATGCCAATGGACAAGGAAAATGTAATATAAATTAGGAAGATAGGAATACAATTACTGTCCTTTCACGCTCAAGAGGGGATGGGACCTGTACAAAATTAGAGCAATTGGCTTTAGAAACAAAGTCAAACATGACACCAAGAATAACTTAAGGAAGGCTGAGGCTATGGCTGCAGCTGCAGAAAGGGTAGTGGATATGGTTTCAGGAACCTGTGGAAATTATCTTTTGAATGTTTTTATTTCTTCAAAGAAGTAAAAAGGAAGAATCATGAGCTTAGTAAAGGGAATTAGGATTTTATAAAGGTTTGATTAGAGAGTAAAAGTTGTAAAAATATTTTCCTGGGGAAGTAGAAAGTGAATGCTATAGGTATATTTATGGACCTATATAAAGTTAACTGGCTGTGAATATAAAAGGATACCTATATTCATGGTTTATTTCTTCTCCAAATCTATATTCATCTGTCTTGATTCAGACAGAGTAGGTGGACTAGGATTTAGCCAGGTGGATATAATGAAGGGGAAATGCAGTGGAGTGAGTGTAATGATGAACCATCGTATCTAAGTACCTTGGTGGGGAGGAAAGGGAACATGTATTGGAGGCAGGACAATGAAAAGATTGAAAATCTCAGTGGGGTCAAAGGCTTTGAAGTTTGAGGTATTAGAAGGGGTAACGTTTGAAATCTAGATGGTAGTGGACAAAGACCTGAATGCTAGGAATTAAGAATGCCTTAATGGTGCAGTTCTCACCCTTTTAATTCTGGTCTTATTGAATGTGAAGTCACTGTGGAATACACATGTGGAGAGCAGAGGAGAGGAATATGGCAGGAGGCAGAGGTGTGTCAGTGTTTGGATGGGCAATGGAGCAATGGGAGCAAATGTGACCAAGATCACATTAGGAAGCACAGTTCCAAGGAACATCCCTATCTTGAGATTTCTTTAGAAGGAGGAGAACACTGGGTGCACCTAGAAGGTATATTTGGGGTTTATGAAGAAACTGGTCCAGGAGTCATGGAAGCCAATTTTTACCAAATGCTTTTACATGAAAAATCAGGACAGAAAATTATCTATTAGATTAAGATACAAGGAAGTTTTGGAGAAACAGTGAAGTGGACAAAAATTAGTTTGTAGAGTGAGGGGGAAATAGGAAAGAAGAGACTATAAATGAAAAAAACTCGAAAAGTTTGGCCATGAATGGATAGAAATAGATGGCAAGATAATGGACATGAGTTGAGGCTGGGAAGGGCTTTTCTTTAAAGAAGATGAACATTTAAAATACTGAAATGATGTAATAAGTAAGAAAGGATTTTAAAAAGAGAATAAAGAGAGAAAAACCCCCCAAGGAAAAGGAAGAGAATCAAATGGCAGTCATTCCAATTTGGCAACAGTGCTCTGTGCTCTTAACTAACTACATGACATAATCCTAAACAGGAAATAGAGACAATTAAAGCATTTAATGCAGAGAATTCATATGTGACTTTGAAAACATCCATTGAGTAGACATGAGTTTAGAATCAAATGAGAAACTTTCAGAGAAACTTAAAAACAACAAACAACAACTTGTTTTGTGGTTGTTAAATTGATTAGCCAAATGCACACCAACAAATATTAAACAGACGCAGACATTGCTCAAGGCAATACACTTTTGTTTTATGTCTTCACTAGCAATAATTTGTATTTATTCCTAAAGGGGAAAAATCATAAATCATAGATCCTGGAGCTTTTGTCAGAATGATATGTGTATTATCCCTATCTTCCTAAATCTTACAAGTTTTATTCCAGTATGCACAGCTGCTAAATCATTATTCTCTGCATGAGTAATTATTGCAGATGTTCATACTGATTAATGGGGAACAGCTATATTTATGGTGGTTTCGGTGTGGCAACTGTACAACTATGACTTCTCTTAGGACAAAGGGCACTGTCGTGTGCTACTAGAATATGGAGTCCTTCGTTGACTGCCATTGTTTACTACTTTTGACTTGCAGTGTTCTTTCTCAGTCCTGCTCTCTCCCACCCACTGGCATGACTCTATCCTCATTACACACAAGAGATTTTTTTCTAAAAAGGTTATTTTCACATTAGCCTTAGACATATCAAGTATTGAAGATAAGGTTTGCTCTTTCTTAATGTCAAATTCAACAGCACTAACAAAAGTAAGCACCAATAAAAGTGATCACCAACAAGTGATCCTTTGAGGGTCAATTTCTTTCCTTCCATTTGTTGACTGCATCCTATTTGGTTTTAACATTTTTTTTTTAAATTGACTGACTAGGAAATAGGCCTTAAGAAAAATGAACAGATGAATAAGCTTGGTCAAGGAGGCAGCATAAAATACTCCACAGAGCAGATTATTTTTTTATTTTATGTGTTGGTTTTTTTGCTTAATCTGATCCAGTTCTGACTCTTTACCAGTCGTAGGATGGCCATCTTCCCAGTTTTCCTGGGACTGAGAATATTCCTGGGATACAGAACTTTTAGATTTAAAACTAAGGCAATCCTGGAAAAAACTAGAGTAAGTTGATCACCCTATAGCTAGGTGAATTGGCCTGATTTCTTAACCTTTGTGTACCTTATAAATTTTCTCCTATGTGCATAATAGGTGATAGTTCCTTTTCTACTCCTTCCCCCATTTCAAACTTTATTTATTTATTAAGTGTGAAGAGAAGATATTTTTTCTTCTTTGAATCATCCCTCATTGTATATAGCATGCCGATTTATGGGCCAGAATAATACTTGGAACCAACATACCTGGTAGGTGCTTAATAAACACCTACTAAATAAATGAAATCCTCACGTTGGTTTTGAAATATCTAACAATGTGGATATTATCATATTATTATTATAATGAAAGAAAAGGAAAGAAAAATTTCACTGGTTATTGTTTTACCAACATTATGGCTTCCTCTAAGTCTGTTTCTTAACATTCTTTATTCTTTATTTTTTCTTTATTTTTTTAATGTTTATTTATTTATTTACTTAAGTAGTCTCTGTACCGAATGTGGGGCTGAAACTTACAACCCCAACATCAAGAGTCATATACTCTTCCAACTAAGCCAGCCAGGCACCCCAACGTTCCTTTTGAATCTTCTAAAGAGAAAAGTTAAATCAAAGAAAAGTCTACTTAATGATAAAAATTAAGTAGTAAAGAATAAGATTTTTTTTTCATGTGGGGTTGAGCCACAAGCTGTTGTAAACTCAATTTTTAAAAATTTTTTTAGATTTTTAAAATTTTTTATTTGACAGAGAGAAAGTACATGTGCACAAGCAGGGGGAGTGGCAAGGGAGGGGCAAGCAGGCAGAGAGGGAGAATCAGGTCACCCACTGAGCAAGGAGCCCAATGTGGGGCTCCATCCCAGGACCCTGGGATCATGACCTGAGCTGAAGGCAGATGCTTAACTGACTGAGCCACCCAGGTTCCCTGAGAGCCACAAACTGTTGTAATACTGAAAACTTTGCTCACTTTCACAAGAACCAGTTGTGCCCCTTTGGGAACAATATCAGTTTTATTGACTAAAATCACATAGGTTTCTTGAAGCTAAATTTTATGTTCCTTAAATTCTAGGCATGAGTTCTTCAACAATATGATAATATTTTAAGAATGATAATTCAGACACCCTATTAAAGATTATTTATCACACACTAAATCTTGCTGAATTAAATGACAGAATTTTCTTGAGAGGGAGGCACTGTGAATACACAAAAAAATTAGGGGCAAAAGAAAGTGGGAACTAGTGTTGTGATATGGACACCAGTTTTAGGGGCCATAGAATGATTCCTCTGTTATTAACTGTGTACTCTTCAAGTCTGTTAGCCTTTTGAGCCTCCTTTCCTAATCTTTACAGTAGGACTAACAACCATTCCTCAATTTACAGCAGATTTAAATTCAAAGCAGAAATGAGACAATACAGGTGATAACACTTTGAAAGCTGCCAAGCGCTGTACGAGCATGTGCTGTTGTACAGACCAGAAATACAGTCTTGTTTTAAAGCAGAGAAAGAGCAGCAGGAGATGGAACTGTCAGAGCAATGTAACTTTTGAAAGATAAGAGGGACATAAGCTGTGACGTCCCTTGCTCTTCCAGAAGGTCCCAGAGTTGGAAAGCTATGAGCAAAGGTGCTTATCTTCATGCCAGTCAGAAGGGCACTGGGACCTGGAGGAGAGCCCAGAGTACAGCCTGATATGCTTTGTGAATAAGGCGGCCTGGAAGGAACTGGATTCGTCTCTTCTCCACATGGGAGAGGGAGGGAGGTTATTGAGAGAATCATGTTGAGAAGTACTTAAGAATATCTAAAGTTATACTTATAGATGAGGAAGAAATAATTTAGTCCAACTATGTTTTGATGGAACACAGTATAAAAAAGGTAATGCATTTCATAGTGTTAATTCAGAAGCTGAAGAAATAGAAGTGAATTTAGGCTGTGTGTTGCTGGCATCAATGTTTATAGCAGTAACAGCAGCTGCTTCAATCTGTGGGGATCCCTCTTGGGCACAGGATTTTAGCTGGTGTCCCAGTGAGTATTTCCAACCCAGCAGTTTAATCATTTAATCCAAAACTGATCCTGAGAGCCTGGCCCATTGCCTTTGATCAACCAACCATCACTTGGCAGCCCTCACTTGACTTTGTTGCCTGTTGGGCACCTTCCTGTGTTATTTACTTTCTATGTCATGGGCTTGATTTGCTGGCATACTCTCTCTGCTCAACATAATCTCTGGATATGGTGTCCTTGCCTCAAATAAGGATATCTATAAATTTGGCTGACAACATTTTCAGTTTAGAGATCAAGTGTCTATGAAAGAGGAGGAGACAGGTAATTGTCATCACTGGGTAGCATATGAGCACTTTTAGACAAAGCTAACAGTTCCTTTGGCACCATGTAAAAGTACTGAGAAAAGCTAGCCAGGTAATAATGCAACTCACTGCACCTGAGTAGTTAAGAATTTGATGGCTTGTGAAATACTCCATATTTCTTTTTTTTTCCCCAGAAACGTTAGTCCATGTCCATAGCCCTTGCTTTCGTATAACTATTTTTTTAAGAAAGAGAAGAGAGTGTTTATTGATGGATGCAGACACTTGTCTTGCAAAGCCAAGATTAAAAGAACAGAAAAAAAGAAAGCACTTTGAGCATAATAAACAATCCTTCCTAAAAGTTTCAATAAGTGAAGTAGAATAGAGATTAAAGGCAGGATTCTGGAGCTAGACTCTAGCTGGACTCTAGGTTTGAATCCCAGCTCTGCAACTCACTAGCTATATGAGCTTGCTCAATTACTAAACCTCTGCAACTCTTTTTCCTCATCTGTAAAATAGAGATCATAATAGTACCTGTCTCATCATAGGTTGTTGTGAAGAGAGTTTCTATTTAATAGGATTGATAGGAGGATTAAATTGGTTGATATACATAACGTTTAAGAAAAGTACATGATACAGAGTAAATATTGATTTTTTTTCTAATATTAATTATACCTTTTAGGTGGATAGATTTTCTGACACTTTTACTATGTCAAAATAGTCAAGAAATATCATTTTAAGGATAACCAAGAATATTCCTCTAACAGTATCCTGGGAATTTTTTAACTTCTANTTGGTTTTGAAATATCTAACAATGTGGATATTATCATATTATTATTATAATGAAAGAAAAGGAAAGAAAAATTTCACTGGTTATTGTTTTACCAACATTATGGCTTCCTCTAAGTCTGTTTCTTAACATTCTTTATTCTTTATTTTTTCTTTATTTTTTTAATGTTTATTTATTTATTTACTTAAGTAGTCTCTGTACCGAATGTGGGGCTGAAACTTACAACCCCAACATCAAGAGTCATATACTCTTCCAACTAAGCCAGCCAGGCACCCCAACGTTCCTTTTGAATCTTCTAAAGAGAAAAGTTAAATCAAAGAAAAGTCTACTTAATGATAAAAATTAAGTAGTAAAGAATAAGATTTTTTTTTCATGTGGGGTTGAGCCACAAGCTGTTGTAAACTCAATTTTTAAAAATTTTTTTAGATTTTTAAAATTTTTTATTTGACAGAGAGAAAGTACATGTGCACAAGCAGGGGGAGTGGCAAGGGAGGGGCAAGCAGGCAGAGAGGGAGAATCAGGTCACCCACTGAGCAAGGAGCCCAATGTGGGGCTCCATCCCAGGACCCTGGGATCATGACCTGAGCTGAAGGCAGATGCTTAACTGACTGAGCCACCCAGGTTCCCTGAGAGCCACAAACTGTTGTAATACTGAAAACTTTGCTCACTTTCACAAGAACCAGTTGTGCCCCTTTGGGAACAATATCAGTTTTATTGACTAAAATCACATAGGTTTCTTGAAGCTAAATTTTATGTTCCTTAAATTCTAGGCATGAGTTCTTCAACAATATGATAATATTTTAAGAATGATAATTCAGACACCCTATTAAAGATTATTTATCACACACTAAATCTTGCTGAATTAAATGACAGAATTTTCTTGAGAGGGAGGCACTGTGAATACACAAAAAAATTAGGGGCAAAAGAAAGTGGGAACTAGTGTTGTGATATGGACACCAGTTTTAGGGGCCATAGAATGATTCCTCTGTTATTAACTGTGTACTCTTCAAGTCTGTTAGCCTTTTGAGCCTCCTTTCCTAATCTTTACAGTAGGACTAACAACCATTCCTCAATTTACAGCAGATTTAAATTCAAAGCAGAAATGAGACAATACAGGTGATAACACTTTGAAAGCTGCCAAGCGCTGTACGAGCATGTGCTGTTGTACAGACCAGAAATACAGTCTTGTTTTAAAGCAGAGAAAGAGCAGCAGGAGATGGAACTGTCAGAGCAATGTAACTTTGGAAAGATAAGAGGGACATAAGCTGTGACGTCCCTTGCTCTTCCAGAAGGTCCCAGAGTTGGAAAGCTATGAGCAAAGGTGCTTATCTTCATGCCAGTCAGAAGGGCACTGGGACCTGGAGGAGAGCCCAGAGTACAGCCTGATATGCTTTGTGAATAAGGCGGCCTGGAAGGAACTGGATTCATCTCTTCTCCACATGGGAGAGGGAGGGAGGTTATTGAGAGAATCATGTTGAGAAGTACTTAAGAATATCTAAAGTTATACTTATAGATGAGGAAGAAATAATTTAGTCCAACTATGTTTTGATGGAACACAGTATAAAAAAAGTAATGCATTTCATAATGTTAATTCAGAAGCTGAAGAAATAGAAGTGAATTTAGGCTGTGTGTTGCTGGCATCAATGTTTATAGCAGTAACAGCAGCTGCTTCAATCTGTGGGGATCCCTCTTGGGCACAGGATTTTAGCTGGTGTCCCAGTGAGTATTTCCAACCCAGCAGTTTAATCATTTAATCCAAAACTGATCCTGAGAGCCTGGCCCATTGCCTTTGATCAACCAACCATCACTTGGCAGCCCTCACTTGACTTTGTTGCCTGTTGGGCACCTTCCTGTGTTATTTACTTTCTATGTCATGGGCTTGATTTGCTGGCATACTCTCTCTGCTCAACATAATCTCTGGATATGGTGTCCTTGCCTCAAATAAGGATATCTATAAATTTGGCTGACAACATTTTCAGTTTAGAGATCAAGTGTCTATGAAAGAGGAGGAGACAGGTAATTGTCATCACTGGGTAGCATATGAGCACTTTTAGACAAAGCTAACAGTTCCTTTGGCACCATGTAAAAGTACTGAGAAAAGCTAGCCAGGTAATAATGCAACTCACTGCACCTGAGTAGTTAAGAATTTGATGGCTTGTGAAATACTCCATATTTCTTTTTTTTTCCAGAAACATTAGTCCATGTCCATAGCCCTTGCTTTCATATAACTATTTTTTAAGAAAGAGAAGAGAGTGTTTATTGATGGATGCAGACACTTGTCTTGCAAAGCCAAGATTAAAAGAACAGAAAAAAAGAAAGCACTTTGAGCATAATAAACAATCCTTCCTAAAAGTTTCAATAAGTGAAGTAGAATAGAGATTAAAGGCAGGATTCTGGAGCTAGACTCTAGCTGGACTCTAGGTTTGAATCCCAGCTCTGCAACTTACTAGCTATATGAGCTTGCTCAATTACTAAACCTCTGCAACTCTTTTTCCTCATCTGTAAAATAGAGATCATAATAGTACCTATCTCATCGTAGGTTGTTGTGAAGAGAGTTTCTATTTAATAGGATTGATAGGAGGATTAAATTGGTTGATATACATAAAGCTTAAGACAAGTACATGATACAGAGTAAATATTGATTTTTTTTCTAATATTAATTATACCTTTTAGGTGGATAGATTTTCTGACACTTTTACTATGTCAAAATAGTCAAGAAATATCATTTTAAGGATAACCAAGAATATTCCTCTAACAGTATCCTGGGAATTTTTTAACTTCTATTAAGATGTTATATGGCATTAGGGCGCCTGGGTGGCACAGTGGTTAGGTGTCTGCCTTCGGCTCAGGGCGTGATCCTGGCGTTATGGGATGGAGCCCCACATCAGGCTCCTCTGCTATGAGCCTGCTTCTTCCTCTCCCACTCCCCCTGCTTGTGTTCCCTCTCTCGCTGGCTGTCTCTATGTCTGTCAAATAAATAAATAAAATCTTTAAAAAAAAAAAGATGTTATATGGCATTATATTTTTGTTTAGGTATAAGGAACATCCCTCTTATTTGGATTACCATATTTTCTGAAAGACTGAGTTGTTGCCAATAGTATTACCATAGTTTTTGTAAATTTAATTTTTAAGGGACATTTGTACCCGTTCTTATCCGTAGATGATCATACCATTTATACCTACATTGAATATGTTAAATATCTCCCTGTATTAGTCACAGTTCTCCAAAGGTATATGTGTATATCTATGGTCATACACACATACATCCTATATATTTTTATAGAAAGAGAGACAAAGATTTATTTTAAGGAAATGGCTCACATGATTATAGAGAATGGCAACTACAAAGGCAAAATCCGCAAGGTAGGCCAGAGGCTGGAGACCCAGGGGAAGCATTGAAGTTTGAGTCTGAAGGAAGTATCCTGGCAGAATTCCCTTTTGCTTGGAGGAAGTCTGTCTTTTCCTTCAACTGATTGGATGAGGCTCACCCACATTATAGAGAGCAAACTGCCTTACTCATTTGACTTAAATGTTTGTTAATCCCATCAAAAAAATCCTTTCACAAAAACAACTGTGAAATTTGACCACATATTTGGTACCATGGCCTAGCCAAGTTTACACATAAAATCAACTATCACATTCCTTATACCTCATATGGAAGTATATTGTAAAAAAGCAAAGGATAAGTAACTTTTAATCTTATTTGAAAAAATATGACTTATACATGCAAACTAACTAGAAAAAATATGCAATGGTATAAAATAAAGTGCTGGAATGTATTAAGCCATAAGGACAATAGGAGTTAATAGAAGACACATTTCTATTTCTATCTTACATTATTTGGGGGAAATTGCCTAGACAGAGAAGATACTACTTCTTGCTTAAATGTATGGAAAAGTCTAGTATTGAAATAGCGTGTATTTTAGTAGTAAAATTTAGTTTTATTCCCTATAATATAAAAAATGTTTAATGAGTACTCTTGAAATCAAAGAAAATGAACTTATAAATGAGTTCAAGCACACCATCAGAAAAGTGCTACTAGGAAACATTCCTGATATCCTTCTGCCCTGAACTGCACAGTTAGCATGAAGTTAAAAATAAGTCCACTTCTCTTGGACACTCAGAAGAAGATCTGTAGATAACTCTGGAAATTCATGATTTAAATTCATACTCATTTACTTACGTACCTACCTATCTAAAGCTATGCACAAGCACTATTTTCCAAACTTACCTGCCCCAGCTGATCCCACTGAAGCTGAGATGAGTTGTTCCCGCCAACCTTTGCCCAAATTCCCGACTCACAGAATTGTGAGCAATAAAATGGACACTGATTTAAGCACTAAATGCTAGGCTGGTTTATTACACAGCAATAATAACAGATACCTGAAACACAATTGGTATCTGGAAGTGGATTGCTGCTATAACAAAAACCTAAAGCTGCCTGTCATTGGTTTTGATACTGGGTGGCAAGAGAAAGTTCAGTGAAAAAACTGTTAGTCTGCCTGGAATAACAGTGAGAAAATCGCCATTGGAGGTTCAAAAAAAAAAAAAAAAAGTAAGCCATGTTACAGAGTGGTAGAATTTTTTGGACACACTATCACTTATAGATTCAGATACTGGACCCACCATTTACTAAAGTAGCATGGGCAAATTTAATTTCTCATTTTTACAGTTTCATTACAGTAAAATAATAATGCATTTACCACAGGATTTCCATGAAAATTAACAGAGATAATACATATAATGTACTTAGAGTGAGGCTTAGAGCACATACTCAGTAATATCGTTGTAATGGTCATGATCTTGTCACCAATTGTATTGATTTCAAAAATGGGATGAGAAAATTGAAATAATGTTTGCCAAAAAAAGTGCAATAAAACTTATTTGTAAGAATCAGTTTTAATCATTCAAACAGAATATAAATAATTTCACTCCTTTAACTGATATAAAAGAAAGAAATTCTTTGTAATTATCTCCCAGCACAAGCTATCAAAGTTATCTAAGGGCATATTCTGTTTTGGGAAAGAAAAACTGAAGTAATCAGTGCTCTGAGGAACCAGATGATTCTCCTTATTCCTCTGAACTTGTCCACAAAATCAGGAGAATGTGACATATGATGGTCATTACTGATTGATGGGACTTTTGCCTGAAGCTTAGAAATATTCAGAGTGAAAGGGAGATAACCTTTATTTTTTTAATAATTTTTATTTTGTTATATTAGTCACCATACAGTACATCCCCAGTTTTTGATGCAATGTTCCATGAGTCATTATTTGCCTATAACACCCAGTGCACCATGCAATACGTGCTCTCCTTAATACCCATCACCGGCCTATCCCAATCCCCCACCCCTCTCCCCTCTGAAGCCCTCAGTTTGTTTCCCAGAGTCCACAGTCTCTCATGGTTCATTCTCCCTTCTGTTTAC
>NC_048218.1:181373891-181389117 GCF_002007445.2 Ailuropoda melanoleuca | reverse complement strand
CAAATAATGGAGAAAATTAATATTCATAGCTGCTCTCACATTATTACCACCCAAATTATGTTAAATTTGAACTGCATTGGCACCCTTGCAGTTTATCATTTTTTATAAACCTAGTAACCTCTGTTCTTTTAAATACATAATTTTTTTTTCTTTTTAAGACTAGAGCATTTCATTCAAATAAGCTGCAAAATGAAACAGGTCATTTAGTTAAAGCATGTGTTATATTCCTGAGGTAAAACAAATCGGGCTTTTAATACAGACATGGTGAGATAACTACCTTAACATGCAACAGAAATAAATGAAGGGTATGGAGTNCACTCATTTGTAGACAGGTGCATCGATCTGGAAACGATGACAATTATAGTTTCCCTTATTTTGCCACACTTGAAATTATTGTGACTATCAAATACTGTTTAGTTTAACCGGATATCTATATATAACTATAACATGGTGATTTTGCATAATACTAAATATACTTGTCATTTTTCGAAAAGCTTGAACAAAGGCAAATCTCACTCAAGAGCTCATGTCCTCCTCCATGTCATTCTGTCTCTCCAGGGGTATAAAATCTCACAATTCTATGGACGTAAATTCTGCCTATTGTGCAGACTACACTTTTGGAACTTGAACTGTCACAACCATCCTTTGCAAGCTTCTTTCCCTCTTGTCATTTTGTTCTCACTGACTTGTTCTTTAAAGATTCTGAACACTATACAATATACTCTTTCTGGATTATAACAATAGACAGCATTTCTGTGAGGATTAGGTACAACACTGTGGTTTGATGACCCCTTGAAGTAATAAAAATTGTTCCTGCCTGTATTACCGAAGTTTCCTTCCAAAGTTCAAATGGAGCTTTCTCTATCATAAAATACTTAAATTTCCTCTTTTATTGGACAAGCAACTTTCTGCAGTAAATGTACATATTGCATAAAGGCACAATATTAAAACACAAGTTAAAAGAGGACTTCCATTCACAAAATGTAGGTATCTTCCGAATTAATTCCTTGTAGCAACACAAGCCCTTCATTGGTTCAACCTGGCAGCATTATAGCATCAAAAATATCAAAATAACTTAAAGTGTACAGATAACTGCATAACACATAAGACAGTGAGTTACTCAAGGGCAGGGATTTTAATTAAACTTTTTCATGTTCTTATCCCCAGCGATTGACATAATGGCAGTCACAAGGCATACAATACACTAATACTTCTGTGGGTTACATCCCTAAACAAGCTTCCAGTTTTTCGTTTTGATTTGGCAAGCAAACAACGATATGAATTCCCATAATAACACATGAGAATAAAATTTTCTAAAACATTAAAATCAAGATAAAAATGTGTTAAGCAGTGAATCCTTGAACGAGATCCTCTCATAACTTACTGGATATGAAGTCAAATATCTTCATAAGAGAAAGCAGTGTATCCACTAACACTGCAGGAATTACAAATAATGGAGAAAATTAATATTCATAGCTGCTCTCACATTATTACCACCCAAATTATGTTAAATTTGAACTGCATTGGCACCCTTGCAGTTTATCATTTTTTATAAACCTAGTAACCTCTGTTCTTTTAAATACATAATTTTTTTTTCTTTTTAAGACTAGAGCATTTCATTCAAATAAGCTGCAAAATGAAACAGGTCATTTAGTTAAAGCATGTGTTATATTCCTGAGGTAAAACAAATCGGGCTTTTAATACAGACATGGTGAGATAACTACCTTAACATGCAACAGAAATAAATGAAGGGTATGGAGTGGAATGAAACAAAATGTTTCATTCACACAATATTACATAATGCATTGCTGAGGTAACCTTTGGCTTATAGATTTGTTTTCTGGACTACAGAACAAAGTGCATTAGTGCCATCTCCTGGCAAGTATAATGATCCTGAAGACGAGGCTTAACTTTCAAGAAGGTGCCTTACTTAATAAGCAGTCTGTATTTACTAAAATGATAATTGGAGAGGAGAGGAGTAGCCGTACGTTTCTCCTCCCGTTGCAATAATTACTATTTCTTAAATACAGTAAATGCAAGGATTAAAATTTTCACCTATAAAAAGCTGGGGGGTTTTTTTGTTTGTTTGTTTACCTTCTTAGCACCTTACCTCAACTTACATCATGAATCACTGTAGCTTTAATATTAAAAATATATACTAAATTTACAGGGACATGTGTGAGTTGTCTCATATTATGATACTAACTTCCAGACTGAAACCAGTAGGGTTCATGCCTCATGAAAGCCAATGTAATTTCTGAACTAATGTAATTTGTAAAAATATCTAAATTTGGAAGGAACATTGTTAGACTCTTGTACTGAGGGTCTCATCTCCCCATACATAATTTTTCTGTACTTATTTTTTTAAGTGTTTTCCAAAGAAAAAACCTCTAATAGCTTCTTCAGAAACCTATCATTTTGTGTCTAATTTCTATTAGAAATTTCATTGTTTGAGTTCTGCCACCCCTTATGCTCAAATTTAGCCCATTTCTTAATATTTTCAATTCAATGGAAATATTACAGAGAAATGCATTTTATTGGGGTGCCTAGCTGGCTCAGTCAGTTAAGCATCTGACGCTTGATTTCTGCTCTGGTCATGATCTCGGTCGTGGGATCAAGCCCCACATCAGGCTCCGTGCTCAGTGGGGAGTCTGCTGGAGATTCTCTCTCCCTCATCCTCTGCCCCTCCCCCTGCCCGTGCACTATCTCTCTCACTCTCTCTCTCTCTCAAATAAATAAATAAATAAATCTTAAAAACTTTTTAAAAAAGAAATGCATTTTTACCTTTTTATCCATTTTAAGGTGTGGGTGGTTTTTACTGCTCTGCCATGAAATTACTAATATTTTATATCCTTTCTCAAGGAATTATACCAAACTGTATACACAATAAAATATTGTTGCTTAAATAATTAGAAATTGCTGAAATTTAGTAAGCCAAAGACTAAAAATCTTCAGTGAATGTAAGTTCTATGAAGGTAAGAAGGTTTTCTATTTGGTTCAAGGATGTATCCTCAGCATCTAAGATAATATATAGTGATGTTCAGTGTATATTTATTGATTTTTTAATGAAAGTTAATTGGGCATAGGAATTTATTCATATAAAATTAAAATTAATATAAAATTAAATCTGGAGGTTTTATCTGAACCACTAGTTATTCCTTATGTCTCAGAGTATTTCAAATGGAATATAGACACACAAATACATACATACACACAATACATAAACCACATTAATTTACATATAAACCCTTAATATAAGGTTCTGTATTTGGCCCTCTGCTTTTCTCTGTCTGCTCATGTCTGCTTCCGCAATTTTATTTATCCTCAAAGTTTCAGTTAGCTCCTCTATATGGATGACTCCAAAATCTTACCTACAGCCATAACCTGTCTTCTATGCTCTAGAATCAACCCACATTTCAAACTTTCTGCTAAATATATCTGTGTACATACCTGGTATATCTGCTATGTAAATTTGTTCTATAAACACCTCAGTCTAGCAATATACAATCCTAAATATATGGCCCATAAATATATTTTTTCTCTTAATCCATATTTCTGTTAATAGCAGACCATCCTCCCAGCAATTCAGATTTGAAATCCTAGTCAACCTCCTATGTGTCTCCCACATCAGATATGCACACACACTTGTGCACACACACACTCACACATCCCTTTCCACTTTTGCTGTCATGTGCCCAGTTGAAACTCTGATTAATTCTTACCTCGCCACAGTCAGTAATCAGCCTCGTGGCTTAGAAGCCTCTAGTCTCCCCTCACTGCATAGCCGCCTAATTCTTGCTGTCATTTCAATCATCCTAAAGCAGCATCACTTCAAAGCATCTGAAGCAAAACACTGACTCAATATGTTAAGAGAATAAAAGTCTCTGGCCAAATAAGTTGGGGAAAAACTAGATTTTTTTAAGAAGCAAAATGTATATATTTACTTTACAGCCTGAAATATACTAATGTGAATGTGAGTTTCCAACAGGGGAAAATACTATGCCGTCATTTCCCTCTCTTACTTGGACTCTGAATTTGTTTATGTGAGACCATCTCTTCAACTATTATTCCATAGAATATATTTTGGGAAGTACTGCAGTACAGCATCATCATGATAACTTCTCTCCTGTGCTCAAAAATGGAATGATAAAGAGAGCACACGCCAGAGCTGGGCTGCCCAGTCAATAGGCTATTTAAATTTAAATTAATCAACATTAAGTAAAACTTAAAATCCCAGTCATACTAGCCACATTCCAAGTGCTCAGTAGCCTCATGGGGCTAGTGGCTACCATATTGGATAGCATTGTTCCAGAGTAAGACTAAGTTGGTTCAATGGTTGGGTAGTTTAACCAGGGACAAGTTACTAAACTACTCAGGATTTCAATTTTCTCATTTACAAATTGAGGAAAACGATACAAATTATTTTACAAAGTTGTGGATGAAAGTTACATGAGTTAATCCATGGCAAGTGCTCAGAACAGGAACCGGCACATAATAATAACTCAGTAAATGTTAAGTATTATCCATTAACATTATTTAAAACCAAGCTTTTTAATATGCTATTTGGTCTGTCCACTTGTCTTTTAGCCTTTCTTTCTGCTATATCCTTATATGCAGATTGGCTTCTAGTCTACCTCACAGGTCTCCATAAATATCCCATAGTTTGCAGGCTCTGTACCTTTGCTACACTCTCTTCTTTCTTGGAAATGCCCTCTCCTCTTCCTACCATCACTACATCTAAATCCTGTTTATTCTTTAAAATCAGGATCAAATTACACCTTCCCTTAAAGCAAGAAATAAACTCTCATGGCTCTGATTCCCATGGTTTGCTCTCAGAATCTGTTTTTGGAAAATCCAACCTTGCTTAATAGTTATGTGTATATACACTTTATTTCTTCTACATAAATTATCCTGTAAATCATAATATATCTTACACTTTGTGAATGTGATTAATAAATATGTTCTAATTAAATAAATCATAGTTCAATATAAGGATCTTAATTTTACACAGGTTAACCCCATAAATGATGTATATAGACTGCTTACAACTATACTTTTTATCTTATCCACTATCTTAATATGGTCTAAAATTCAGTTTCAGTAGACAAGTAAATACTTACAAAATTTATTCTTCCAATGAGGAAAAAAATGAGATCATAATTTATTATTGGATCAATGGAGTATTAAAATCCATGGGGTGCCTGGGTGGCACAGCGGTTAGGCATCTGCCTTCGGCTCAGGGCATGATCCCAGTGTTATGGGATCGAGCCCCACATCAGGCTCCTCTGCTATGAGCCTGCTTCTTCCTCTCCCACTCCCCCTGCTTGTGTTCCCTCTCTCACTGGCTGTCTTTATCTCTGTCAGATAAATAAATAAAAAATCTTAAAAAAAAATAAAATAAAATCCAACAACACAATAGGTACTAACATAAAGACGTATTTTACTTAGAGATATGTTAAACCTCTATCTGCAAATGATTGGTTTCTAGCTAATTTTGTTCTGAAATAGAAATGCAATTAAAAGCGATATGCTTGCTTGAAAAAAATTATCAATGATATTTTATCATTGGGTGTCCTTTCTGCCTACTTCGAATGCCAATGATCAAGTGACATAGAGAAAAGAACAAGAACATATCCATCCTGAATGAGCAGGGAATGATTTCATGAATGTAAAACACTTTTTAAAAAGTGAATGCAATAATTAAAAGTGCTTTGGACATGAATAAGTTAGATAGCTTAACAATATTTAGATAGACACAATCTTTACATTAGAAAAGTCAAATGATAACCTCCAATGTACCAGCAACTTTTTTTTCAATGTTAGGCATACTGAATAGGAATTTTCAACCTCTTTGAGAACGTATTTAACATTTGTCGGTAGAAAGGAATTCTCCATTTCCAAGACAGTTTTAAGGCTCTCTTGAGGGCAAAGACCCAACTAGCTTTACTACGACTGACACATGGTAGGAGATCAATCCCTGATTACAAAGATGTTAACAATGATAATTCGTAATGTGGATACATTTCCACTATTTACAGCCACTTTTCTTTTAAATTTCTACGACTGGAAAGTTGAACAGTTTAAAACCATTTAAAGTTTTCATCAACATGTATATTAAATTCAGAAGGGAAGTGGCAAATAAAATTGATTAAAGATGTACTCTTGACATGGTATTAGCAAAAAAAAAAAAGATAGAAAAAAGTGCATTTATTTGAATTATTAAGGTGAGGGGCACCTGGGTGGCTCAGACGGTTAAGTGTCTGCCTTGGGCTCAGGTCATGATCTCTGAGCCCTGAAATCGAGTCCTGCATTGGGCTCCTGGCTCAGCAGGGAGTCTGATTTGCCCTCTGCCTCTCCCCCT
Source organism: Ailuropoda melanoleuca (assembly GCF_002007445.2). Taxonomy (NCBI): domain Eukaryota; kingdom Metazoa; phylum Chordata; class Mammalia; order Carnivora; family Ursidae; genus Ailuropoda; species Ailuropoda melanoleuca. The sequence goes on along the minus strand of NC_048218.1, from coordinate 181,382,756 downwards.
TGTTCACACACACTCTCTCTCTCAAATCAATAGATTAAAAAATGAATTATTAAGGTGAATAATTTCAAAAACAAATTTATTTGGCAGTACCTCAATCGAACTATTAATCATTTATTCCTTAATGTCAAATAATTTAACCAAAAACCACCCTTCATGTTTTCTCCTGTTCCATCAAAATTTACTCTTCCAGCTCCAAGTTCGGCTAGCTGTTAGAAGCAACACAACTGATGTTTCCATGTGTGGAGCTGAAATATTTACCAAGTCTTGTCCTAATAAAATTGTAATGTTAAACTGGCACCCTTCAAATTTCCTAATTCTAGTAGTCCTTCCCCATCAGAAACAGCATCATAGTGAACACAATCAAAATCTGTGTTCAAATTAAAAATAAAAAGCATCTCATCTTTCACTGATTACTTCATATGGGATGAGCTAAATTCAAAAGCTTTAGACAAAATGCATCTTTTTACATCTAATACATCTAATTTTAATGAGAGAAATAAAAGAAGAAAGGTGTAAATAATATACATAAAACAAATATTAATTTACGGTCATTTTAACATAAAAACATTTATTCAAATATTTGTGGTATATTTTAAGCATATAGAAAAGTAGAATAATATAAAACATTTGTTGACGTATCTCGCTTCCTTGTCATATCTTAATATTTTTCCATATTTGCTTCAAGTCATTTAAAAATTATTCTTGGATAACATTCTATAATCCTATACCAATCATTCCTCCTCCCACATAAAAAATAGTAAAATTTTTTTTATTCTAATACATGCATCCATACTTGACCAATTATCTATATGCACATGAAAATATATGTTTTATTTGTTTTTAAACTTTAGATTTAAGGCATTCTTCTGCAAAACTCCTTTTCTATCAATATCAATTTTATAAATTTTTTTGTTCATTGAAACTATAGTATTTGTTGATAAATATATTGTATATTGCATGGACATACCTTGACTTATATTAATTGCTCTCTAGTTAGTGGACATTGAGGTGCTTTTCAGTTTTCTACTACTACAAAATGCTGAACTGATCAATTTTGAACATAAGCCCTATTTATAATGGCAACACTCCCTGTATAGAAATAGAATTCCTGGTCAATGAATATGCATGTCTTTAACTCTACCAATATTTACAAATTGCTCTTCTAAGTGTTTGCACTAATATAGAGTTCCACTAGTAGTTTATAAAAGCTCTGATTGCTTCATGTTCTCACTAATAATTGGTATTTTCATGTTTCTTAATTTACGACAAATGGATGGTCATAAATCATAATCTTAATTTTTAATTTGCATTTTCCAGATTGCTAATGAGGTTAAGTATTATTTCATATTTGTGGGTAGGACATTTAGTTGTCCTCTGTTATAAATCAATTCAATATTTGGTGATTGGTTAGTGACTTCTAAGATTAAATATGTTCTGCCTACTAATCCTAATTGGTTATATTATTTTCAAAAAAACACATTCAATCCTCCTTTTGTCTTTTCACTTTTTAATAGATTTTTTGAAGTACAGTTTTTAATTGTAATATTGCAAAATCAATTAATCTCTAAGATGTGAGCTTTTGTGTCCTCTTTAAGATATCCTTCACCTGCCTTAAATACATAAACATATTCTGCCATATTGTTCTCTAATAGTTTATAAGCAAACTATGGCTCTTTATTCTTCCTAAAATGTATTTTGGTATATATTATATGCTGTTGCATGATCGAGTATTCAATCTTTATCAGGGCCCAGATAAGAGATGTTTGCCCAAATATGATTTTGCTGTCCTCTAAACCCCTACAGGCCTGTATGGTGTACATATTCTTATTAAGGTGCCTGGTCATAGCAGAGGAGTGAGAAGATATATCAGAATATCTGACCTGACTTTTCATGTTACACACATGCCCTTTCCCCTAACCCCAATACCAGTTCATAATCACTGATTCCCATGAGAGATGCTGGGATGAGAGAGTATTACACCTGTGACGTATAGTATTGGGAAAGAAAAAGCTAAAACTCAAGCTTAAAGAGACTATGGTTTCTAGCCTGCAGCATTTCCTTGTAATTTGATTGGAAATAATATTAGATGAAAGACTGTATTCATCGTAATTATTTAAGGAAAATAGTAGAACATGGGAAAAAGAGATGCTCAGAGGTAAGTTTTGGTATTGTTAACCCATAGAAAAGTGTCCCCCTCCACGTTAAATATCCTGTCGGCTGTCAGGGATACCTTATTGGGGCCATTAAACACTTGAGCCTTATAGAGATACACTTGTTTTGATTTCATGGAGTATTGAGAGTATTAAAGGCATCCATGTAACATGCTTATCAGGAGTGAATGCACTGGTATGATGAACGCAAATATCCAATCCACTCCCACTTTTTTATTCTAACTAAACTAAATTGAAACCTTGATTTTCAGGGCACCTTGGTGGCTGAGTCAGTTAAGCATCTGCCTTCGGCTCAGGTCATGATCCCAGGGTCCTGGAATGAGTCCCACATTAGGCTCCTTATTCAGTGGGAAGCCTGCTTCTTCCTCTCCCTCTGCCTGCCGCTCGCCCTCTTGTGCTCGCTCGCTCGCTCTCTCTCTCTGTCAAATAAATAAATAAAATCTTTAAAAAAAGAAGAAATCTTGATTTTCTACATTAGGTTCTTCTGAGATTTAATAATGTCAGCTTCCTGAAATGCAGTTAGTTCTCAGAACACTTATGAGATGGAATTCCTGCCCCCTCAGTACGTGAGAGTTTGTGTCTGGACAGTGAAGACGTCACAAGGTGAATGGAACTACATGGATTGGAGGGATGAAGAGTCAGGTTTCTCCAGGCAACACATGCCTCACCCTTTTCGCAGGTGTTCTTCCTATGGTCTTCCCACATGCTCTCTTCCATGTGAAATGGTCTTTGTTCAACTAGCCACAAACCAAGCCTGCCCTTCAAGACAGTTTAAAGATAAAGCTATTAACCGTTCCACATTCTCAAATTCAGAATTAAACACCATGACTCAGTATAGCCTTGGCACTTTATGTACACCTTAATCTCTCTACTCTACTTGTAACTTGCTCAACTTAAGAATTATACCATATTCATGGGGCGCCTGGGTGGCACAGCGGTTAAGCGTCTGCCTTCGGCTCAGGGCGTAATCTCCGCGTTATGGGATCGAGCCCCACGTCAGGCTCTTCCGCTATGAGCCTGCTTCTTCTNTTATGTACACCTTAATCTCTCTACTCTACTTGTAACTTGCTCAACTTAAGAATTATACCATATTCATGGGGCACCTAGGTGGCACAGCGGTTAAGCGTCTGCCTTCGGCTCAGGGCGTAATCTCCGCGTTATGGGATCGAGCCCCACGTCAGGCTCTTCCGCTATGAGCCTGCTTCTTCTTCTCCCACTCCCCCCTGCTTGTGTTCCCTCTCTCACTGGCTGTCTCTGTCGAATAAATAAATAAAATCTTAAAAAAAAAAAAAGAATTATACCATATTCCATGTCTTTTCCTAACAGAATCTTGAAGCTTAATTTGTATAATAGTAATTACATAAATACAGATTGAATCAATTAGAAAAACGCAAGTTCTCTACTGTACCTTGATGCATACAGCATGTGGAGAAACTTGACATCTGGTATTTTCTCTTCTTTTTTTTAAAGATTTTATGTATTTATTTGAGAGAAAGAGCGAGCAAGCATGAGTGGGTTGGAGGGGCAGAACGAGAGGGAGAAGCAGGCTTCCTATTGAGTAAGGAGCCCAAAGCAGGGCTGGATCCCAGGACCCTGAGATTGTGACCTGAGCCCAAGGCAGATGCTTAACTGACTGAGCCACCCAGGGGCCCCAGGTATTTTTTCTTCTAACTATGAAGCATTCTTACCAATCAAAAAGGAAGAAATGAACACAATAGAAAATAATAAATGATAATGATTAATAAAATAACCACAAATGTGTAAAAAAGTGTTCATGGATATTCAGCAGAACATTCTGTATTCTCTTTTCTTCTCTTAACATTGCAGCATGAACATTTTCCATTCCTATAAAAATCCTTTATAAATATATTTTAATATTTATTTTATCATGTATGTATAATGTCCCATTATATTGACATACTATGATTTACTTATATCATTCTAATACTAAACATTCAAGCTATTTCCACATTTTCATCATTATAAATAATGCTGCAGTGAATATCTTTTTCTGCATATTTCTTTACAATAAGTTCCCTTAGGCTAAAGGGCAAGAATATTTAAGCCACTTACACACACTTACAAATTGTTTTCTAAGTACCTTTGAGTGCTCCAATTTAAACTCTAGCCAGCAATACATATGAATCTGTCTCTCCATGACCTCCTCAGTAGTGAGTATGGAACTTTTTAAGCCTTCTTTTTACTCAAATAAAAAAATGGTTTACTCTTACTGCCATGTTTTTTCTTCTTTGATTACCTTTAAGGTTAAAACTTTTATATATTTATTGGTAATCTTTATTTCAAATTTTATAATTTGTCTTTTCTTTGCCTTCACTCATCTTTGTGTGGTCCTTAGGGGTGCCTCTCATTGATTTGTATGAACTTTATATATCAAGAATATTACCTTTTTACACATGCAGGTTTAATAGTTTTATGTGTTCAGATCTATACCTTTTCAGATATATGTTAAAGATTATATGTTAAGAAAATACCTATCTGGAGACTAAATGAATATTCATCTACATAGATTTTTTAATTGTTTACATTTATGCTTTAGTTCACCTGGACTTTCCTTGGAGTATACTTTTAAGTGGAAGTAGGGCTCCAAATAATTTGCTAATTTTTCCAATGTCATTTGGTTAACAATTTTTTTAAAAACCTTTCCTTTCTTATTTACTATATGAGGCCTCCTTTATTCAATATTAATTTCCTATACAAATCAGAGTCAGTTGCTGGATTATCTGTTTTGTTCTATTGTTTTGACTATCCTTCTATTTCGACAGTTTTCATGATTCCATCTTTGTCATCTATGTTTTAATATCTATTAAAGCAAATTCCCTGGCATTACATCTTAAAGATTGAGGATACAGATGGACAATGGTCAGACCATCTATGACAAGAAAACTCTAATGGACAACCACTGCAGCAACCAGTCTGGGAAGCCCACCCCCAGCCCCTGCAGCCATTGAGAGTGAGGACTTGGTCAAGGACTGTGCCTACCCTATTCTGCCCCCACTTCCAACTCAGAACCAACAAAAGAAAGTCAGATAGACATGCTTCCTAAGCCAATCACCTAAGCTGTCCTCTTCCAGATAGCCCACCCCCACCCACTTCTCCAGGCCAACAACTCCACTCAGAGCTACCTGAAGCCTTCCCTTTCTTTCACTCTACAGCCTTCCCACTTCCTGCTTGCCTTTGAATCTCTGCAACACAGACACAAACACCAGTGATGGTGGCTGCCTCCCTTTCTGCAGCAAGCTCTGAACAAACAGCCTCTGTTCTCATCTGGGTTTTCTTCATTTATTTCCACACAGCTCCTTTCCAAAATTTTCATAACATTAATATCTCTCAGTGCTTCAGATAATCACTTTTGAGGCTGCCTTTTCAGAAAGAATATTAACCTTAAACATCAAAGAATTCCCAGGTGCTGTGTTTTTATGTATGAAACTAAAATTTTCCCCCAAGGATCACCTTAAGTCAGGTGGCCACCTGGGCCAGGGGGACCTTTTCAGAGATGTTATAATGAATGGTGTTAGAAGCTCTACCAGCACTTGTTGCTTTTGTGTTGGGTACAGGTTTTTGGACACAGAAGCAGCCTCTATTATTATGATGCTGTGTTTGCCATTTGAAACATATAAAATTATAAGATTAAAGAGAAATTTTCTACTACATATGGTGGACCTTTCTTTACAGCCAAGAAAGGCCCAATATGTACAGTAAATTATATTACTAACTATAACCTTCAGTAGTCTTCAGCCAAGCCCTTGAAGAGTTGGCCTTGCTGGAGGTCTAGGAAGACTTCGAATCCACACAAACTGAGATATGTCAAAGGCTTGGGCTCAGATTAGATCCTCCTTCCTGGGATAGAGATGACCTGCTGTGGAGGCAGAGGTGGCGAGGGAGTGATATGTGGAGGTACAGAGTGGGGGGAATGAGGGAAGAACTCCCTGCCCTTACATAAACACAAAGAGGAGGAAGGACTCAGGTACCAGGGGTAAAAGCATTCTAATCTAAAGCCCAGGAGGTGAAGAATCAAGTTGAACATTAATCAGGTTTTGTTTTGTATTTTTTTAAAATTCAGCTGAACTAAACTATAAAAATAAACACAAATAATCTGATAGCTTTTAGAAAGTGCCTTGAGCTAACTTCCAGAGTCTATTGCTTTTTTCTGACTTTAATGCTTAGAACGACTCCTATATATATATAACCTGGAGTAAAAAGTATGTGTAATGTAGTTCTGTTGGAACATACAATAAGTCAACTCTTTTTTATTATTATTTATCAAAACAAACTATTATTTGAATCAAATAAAAGTTATTGATTTCTTCTTCGACAAAGATGTTATAAATCCTGAGATTGCACTAAATTATATAGGTTACAAAGTACAAAGTACTTCTTTGAGGAAAATAACTACGTATTTGTTTCTCTTGCAGCGTCAAATTTTTAGAAAAAAATCACTTAGGCAGCAGGAAGCAATGCAACCCAGCAAAATGATAGTAAATGTCAGATCCCATAGGGTTTAGTGAGGCCTATGTGGCTGGAAGATACAGGGCAGAGTTCCAGAGAGACAGGAGAGCTATTCAGAGAAAGAGTACCCCTCATCACATAGGGGTGCCCCTGAGTGTTAGGACAGGGCATGCATGTACTGAAACACCAAGAGCTGGGCAAAAAAGTCAGGGGAGTTGTAAACTAAACAATTCCCAAACGTTCCATCTCTGCAGCCCAGAATGAAGAANGAGAGCTATTCAGAGAAAGAGTACCCCTCATCACATAGGGGTGCCCCTGAGTGTTAGGACAGGGCATGCATGCACTGAAACACCAAGAGCTGGGCAAAAAAAGTCAGGGGAGTTGTAAACTAAACAATTCGCAAACGTTCCATCTCTGCAGCCCAGAATGAAGAATCCTCAATTATTCTCCAAGACATTCAGTCATCAGAATCCCCAGAAGGACCAAGGACAGATATATTATTTATATAACATACATACGTACATATGTGTGTATCTATATGCGTATATAGGGAGATATACATTATATTATGTTATATAAATTATGTACTCTGTGTATATGTATGCATGAATATGCAGATATTTGTGTGTGTGTATATATATACTGCATACGTGTGTGTCTATACATAGACGTATATATATTGAGAGAGAGAGGAGAGAAAGCAGTTACCTACTTGATAATCCAACCTCAAAAAAAATATTCTTCTGTAGATTGGTTGAAATTCTGTGTGAATTCCTATTCATGCCACTGTTGTGTTTACAGGTTTCTTATTTCAAACAAAAACACTCCTAGGAAGTACTGTTAAACCATTAACACCTTGGCCTTGATGAGATTCTGAGATCACTGAAGAAGGACCCTCCAGCAAGCCTGGGTAGAGCTCAGTATTTAACCCTGATATTCAGGAAGGACCAATTCTGGCTCTAGTCTATCCCACCATTCAAAAGCATAGTTTAAGCTCTACAATGTGATTAGATTACACTCCATACTAATGAAGAGACTTTAAGAATTGCAAAGTGCCACATAATCAACTGCTAATTTCTAAACGGAGTTTTACCAGCATGTGGTCATTAAGTTTTTATAATTCTTAAATTAGTTGAAAAGTGAACAAGTCATGTCTGATCATTGTTTTGTGTCTGCTTGTCAATCAGCCAGACACAGATTCTGAAACAGAACTAACCATTTTCTTGATTTCCTCCTAATCAAGATACTTACTTTCACATCTCATCTCACCCCATTTAGTCTAATCAATGTGTCTGAGCCTCTTACCATTGTCTGTGAATCAACGTTTATAACAAAAAATGTGTATGTTGTAAGTGCCCCCTCCAACATATCTCTGAAATTGTAAAGGACATTATGCAAAGAAACAAAGAAAGCAACATGCATGGTGTTGCTTTGAAAGTACAGAATTATTTTAAATTAAATAATTTATCAATAACAATATTACTTACTGAGCATGTGGTAAGTGCCTGGCACACTTCTAAAATGTTGGATTCTCACGCCAACCTGGAGAGAAGGCACTGTTATTCTAATATACACTTTGCAAAGGAGGAACTTGAGAGGAGCAGATTCTAAATAATGTGGACTAAGGTCATTTTTGTAAGGTCATTTTAAAAGCCAAATTCATTGCGTTTTGATTTTTAAGTATTTGAAGTATTTATTTTGACAGAAAAATCCTTTCAGACTAGAAATTGATAACTGTTAATACTGTAAGAAGATAGGTAGTAGTTATCCTGCAGCTAATCAAACTTAAAAGTGGAGGCCCCACCATGGTATGTTTTTATCTGCTTTCTGAAAATTAACCCCAGGCTGCTTTTACCCTTAGGAAGCCTGCAGTCCCTGTGGCCCACCATCCCTCTCCCAGGAGACTTTTCCAGCAGAGTAGGGCAGCTCCTGCAAATTCCAACCGCTCTCATATACTCAAAAGACTGTTATTCACAGGTTTTGTCTGACCTATGCCCCAACAGTAAGAAAATCAGACTAAATTTATGCCAAACAAATTTTTAATAACTTTGATGAGAAATATTTTTACCGGGTGTAGGAGGTTAAGATGGCGGAGGAGTAGGGGACCCCTTTTTCAGCCGGTCCCCTGAGTTGAGCTGGATAGGTACCAGACCAGCAGGAATATCCACGGAATCAGCCTGAGACGCAGGAAGATACATCTGGATCTCTACAAATGAACATCTCCAGC
>NC_048218.1:181336001-181373680 GCF_002007445.2 Ailuropoda melanoleuca | reverse complement strand
TGGTTCAGATGTGGACTAACTTAAAAGAAATTGAGCAGCCACCATGTGGCAAGCTCAGTTCTACATGTTTTTTCATACTTTATCTAGGCCTTTGTTTTTGTTTTCTAACTACTCAAAGCCCCAGGCAGTCAGCCATTTCTGTACAGCAACACTCAATGCAATCTAAAGTTATAATAAAACTTACATATAAATAAAGTTTCTGGATATTGCCATGGAGTTTTTCATGAGAGTTTAGCTGCTATTTAAAATATTTAGCATGAACTATTCTTATATCAGCATAAGCACTGGACAATGATTATCTATAATTCTTAGTCACCCAGTTACCAGGGTTCAGGCTGGTTTAGAGAAACCAATAACTCTGCTCTGGTGTGACAAACTTTCTTCAAATCCCAGGAAAATTCTCTGTGTCAGTTGACCTGTGTCTTCAAAACAAAGGCAAGTGAGTCCAAACACCATAATGGTTTAAGGTTTGTGCTACTCTGATATAGGCACCAGAAACAAATTGGAATATTGAGGAAGATTTGAGTGGTAGAAACATTTAGGAAAGAGGAAAGACAAACCTTTCCTCACAGAAAGCATGAAGGAAATGGATTCCTCCATGAGTAACTAATATTTCCAAGTAGTGCCAAATGCCCATTTTCTTGCTTCTCATTTTGTTCCAAATGGAGGTTGCAGAGATATTAAAAAATTAGGGTAGTATATGGCAGCTAGAGAATTTTTGCAATATTAACCAATTCATATCACTATTTAAGTCATTATAAATGTTAGTCTAGAGGAACATGCATGAATATAATACTATTTTTCAGACTAGATGGATACTGAAGGCCCCCCAATGGTCAGCCTTCCATTGCTCTACATCCTTGTCAACAATTATTATTGTGAGCCTTTTTATTTTTTTTTAAAGATTTTATTTATTTATGCGACAGAGACAGAGATAGAGTNGTTAGTCTAGAGGAACATGCATGAATATAATACTATTTTTCAGACTAGATGGATACTGAAGGCCCCCCAATGATCAGCCTTCCATTGCTCTACAGCCTTTTTATTTTTTTATTTTTTTTTAAAGATTTTATTTATTTATTCGACAGAGAGATAGACAGCCAGCGAGAGAGGGAACACAAGCAGGGGGAGTGGGAGAGGAAGATGCAGGCTCATAGCGGAGGAGCCTGATATGGGGCTCAATCCCATAATGCCAGGATCACGCCCTGAGCCGAAGGCAGACTTCCGCCGTGCCACCCAGGCGCCCCTATTGTGAGTCTTTTTAATTTTAGCCATTTTAGTAATGCTGTAGTTTTACTGGTAAAGAGAAAGTTATGAAAGCAATAATTTTCCCTTAAATCAAGGTGCATTCTTTGTGCAGTACATGGCAGCCGATAGTTTGAAATTGTAACTAGGTAAAATGGTCATGATGGTAGCTTCAGCTCTGACATTCATCAGAGCAGTTCAGAGATAACACATAATATTTTATGAATCTGTTCAAAGATGAAAAATCTTGAGTAAACATAAATCAAATTTGACATTACAGCAACTATTGGGCATATGATAGAAAGGTCAACTAAATACTGGTAAAGGAATTAGAGCTAATTTAGACACAGAACAAGATGACCTAATAAGAATTAAGTGAAACAACAGAATATCTTCAAGGAACAAATTGTGGTCTTTCACATAAAACAAAATTAATTTTGAATTTGCAATATCCAGAGCTATTTGATATGAACTATTGAGAGTGTAAGCAAAATCTATAAAAACAAAATCCAAAGAGGTCTTAATTTGTCAATTACTCTTTTAAAAAACATATTTTTTTCATTTAGAGAAAGTGAGGTTTTTTAAATCAAAAGAAATTTCATATGAAATATACAAAAGTCATAGCTAGTTAAATATAAGAACAATAATATGAGAATGTATTAGAACAATAAAACAAAAAGTTTGCGTGACCATGAAAGGGAATATTTACAAATTATCTTGAAACTAGAAGAATATATTTCTGGTATTATGGATCAAAGTATACACTTTAATTGAAGAGAGATTTTAACAATTTGAGCAACTCAGAATAAGTTGTTTGCCAAATCCAGCTCCCCATTCAGGTCAAAAGCCATGGTTCAAGTGGAAACAAACCATAGGTTAATGAGGGTTACTTCTCAAAAAGAAAAACTGAGTGGATCAAATCCACCTCTCTCTATCTCTGTTCATTAAAAATGCCATTTGAAGATCATAAAGAGATGCTTACACTCTGTGGCTGAGAGGTGATAAGGAAGGATCTTGTGTGAGAAAAGAAATCACAATAAGGTAGTGAGAGAAGAGGAGGGAACAGACTCACAGAGATAAATAGAGAAGGGAGACCAGGCAACCTCAGAGTAGAAGGTGGATGGGGAGCCTAGGGGTCTGAAGACTCTCCAGCTCTCTGTTCCAAGTGAACTTCTTCCATGAGAATTCTATGAGATTTTCCTATAAAGAAATCTTGGTCCTATAAAACCCAGTTCCATAGTACATAACCTCCTTGTTATTGTTAGTTTCCATTTCCGTCTCTCCAGCAGACAGCTCACAGCTCTAGGGGGGTAGAACCTGAATCTGATTTCCACATCCATTCTCAATGCCTAACACATATTGCCAGCTCCAAAACTGTGTAAAAAATTAATAGAAATTGATCTCGTTTAAAAATCAAACCCCAAGTCCTCCCACCCTTTCAACTTTGCCAATCAGAGCAGAAGAACAGAACTAATAACATCACAAGTTGAGACACGCAGAGAGGAAATAAGAGAGGGAATTGGGAGTTGGGGGAGGGGGAGGAATTTAACAGAAGGAAAAGAATTTTAACAGTCCTAGCTGAAGGCAGCACTTCTCAGACTTTATATGTATCAGAATCCCTTGGAGGGCTTGTGAAAATTCAGATTACTGGGCCACATCCCTAAGTTTCTGAATCAGTAGATCAGAGGTAGGGCCAAGAATGTTCATTTCTGATGAGTTCCCAGATACTGCTCGTGCTTCTGGCCAAGGACCTTATGTAGAAAACCACAGCCTTAATTAAGGGAATGGGAGGTGGGGAAAAGACTGAGGAAGAAATAGAGGACAGTAGTAGAATTATAATTGGCTTCATAGATTAAGAGGCATTCAGGTATAATTCTCTGTCAGAAAAACTGATTAAGGGGCTGTAATTGGTATCTTGGAATTGATTGGTAAAGTTTAATTGGTATTACTGTTTTAAGCAAGTAGACTTAAGATGACCATATGTCTAGGTTTGTCTGAAAGAGTCTTGATTTTCTCCTATAGCCTAGCATAATAATTAATAGCACTCCCTTTCTCTCTCAGGAGTGCCCCAATTGGGACAATAAATTATATGGTCACCTTACTTATAAGAATGAAATACAAAATGTGTGCAAACTGTGAAGGGTACTGCTTCTTAGTCTATCGGGCAAGAGAATGAATGAGCTGGTGAAAAGGAGAAACAAAGATCTTTATCTGTTTAATGCCCTTTCTAAAGGATCTTTGAAAAATATTGAGTAGCAGACACTGTCCAAGACAGAGAGACAGTTCTCTGAACACCAGGCATAGAAATAAATAAGTGCCAGACCTGGAAGCAGGATGATTAATGGCTAGGTTTTTCTTAGCCCAGAAGAAAGGTATGCCATTTGAAGACTAGGCCTTTTCAGGACACACTTAAAGGGAGGAAAAAATATTAATCCCCATATATCCTGACTCAGGATGGCTGCGAGAGAGTCCAGGAAAGAATTTGTTTTTTCCACAAACATCTCGGGAAATTCAGATGCATGCCATCCATTAAACATACTTTAAAAAACATTTTAATAATGTGGGCTAGGTCTAATGTGTTATTCTTTCTAATAGCAATGACATTTTAAAATCTTAACCCAAAGAGGGGTGCTTGGGTGGCTCAGTCAGTTAAGCATCTGACTCTTGGTTTTGGCTCAGATTATGACCTCAGGGTCATGAGATAGAGCCTCAAGTTCGATGAAGTTCTCTCTCCCTTTTCCTCTTCCCCTCCCCCCACTCGCTCTCTCTCTCCTCTCTCTCTCCAAAACAAATAAATAAATAAATAAAATCTTTAACAAATAAAAATAAAAAATAAAACCTTCATCCAAAGGAATAAATTTATAATAGAAGAAATCTGGAAATAAGATGAGTCTACAGATTTTGTTCTTCACCATCTCAATAATCTCAATTCCATTCTTCATTACTAAAACAGGAGAGCGGGCTGGAAGGAAGGAAGTCATCAGAGGGGCAGGCCTTGGAATTAGAGCATTTTAACTGCCTTACCTTCCTCATGAAATTAGAAGTTCCCTAGTACTATCAGCAAATCATGGTGGAAGAATTACTTCCGTAAAACTCCTTTAAGTCCAAGGACATTAGATTTTGTCAGTAGGGGTGTGGAAATCTCCCAGAGTTGGCACTGAAAACATGATAGCACCTTATAATCTAAAGGCACCTTGACTGGCATAACTTGAAATTACCTTTTTTAGTAGAATTTACATAATCTTTAACTAAGTTTGTTGACTTGATTTCTCTCAGTAATATAACATTTGCATGACTCAATTTCGGCGTCTTAAGAAGGTCTGCATAAATATGCATCTTCCATTGAATTTATGATACAGCCATGCAGAGCGTATCCTTGACATCATGTCACCTTCTTGGTCACACATTGACATTATAATGTTATTTACTATAAAATTGCATTGACAGCATCTTAGGAGCACGGTGATAGCATTTTAGTCACCATCAAAGTGAATAATGAAAGCACATTCTGACAATATTTACTGGGAGGAAAAAAACCCACTACCTATTGGCTTCAACATAATCATTACAGAATATACATACATACATACACACATGAAGATAAAAAACAATTTAACTATTGAATGCTAATTAACAGTTTATTGTGGCTCACTGGCAGATGAGGAACTGAACTTTACTGGGAAGGTCTTCCTCAAAAAATCTAGAAAGGAAATTCATCTATCCCAGGAAATAGGACAGAATCCAGAACCTCCTGCTTTTACTTGCAAGTGCAAGGAATATTATTACCCCCCTTCATAGGTTTTGCCAGATAATTGTACTTAAAATGATAATCCATATTGTAATAGGTATTTTGTAAGTGTGCATTTAAAAATACACGTTTTGATATAGAGTTAACCAGTATAGACTACCTCAAAGGTAAAGTCATTTTGTTTTAATTGTAGAGTAGGCCAACAACCTGTTTAATCCCAGTGATTCATTTTGAACAAGTTTTCAGGTTTAAATTGCTAGTATTCCCTCTTAGACTTATTTATCAATTACCTTCACACCACATGCTGCTAAGTATTTTTGCAGCAGAGAGGAAGAAAAAAAGGCAAAATAATAATAACTAGCATTTTTGGAGAGCCAGTTATGTCCTAACCAAGAGCATTGCATGCAAAATCTCATTTACTCATAACAAGAATCTCTTGGGGAAATGCAATTACTATTCATAAGGTTTAGATGAGGGAACTGGGCCTTTGAAAGGAGAAACTTTCTAAAGGCATATGTGTTTCTAAACTCACATGGCTAGTAAAGAGTAGAGTTGGGATTTGAAAAATGCTGGCTTCAGTTCCCCTGCTATCATTCCTCTTTGAAAGGAGAGAAAGGGGGTATGTATGGCATATGTATGGTTGGGAGTCATTGAGCACAACCACAAATGCTTCCAGCCTGTGGGCAGTGTTGCCATTTCCTTTTCCAGTGAGAGGTTGGTGGGAGGGAAAGTTGTCTGACCCACAGCAATGCTGGGTGAAGCCAGAGTGGGATTTACCAGACCATTTCTGAAAGGGAATGCTTAGGGTCATCACCTGAGAAGTGTATCCAGGACAGACCATCAGAGCAAAGGAGTACAGGGTTCTGACCAGAAGATTAGTGAATGGTCCGATAGCCAGGAAAATGTAGACAGCTGGACAGGAGTCCCTCTAAATAAATATCAGAGACAGCAGCAGCTGGGCCTCACAGATTGGATCAGAGGCAATAAATTATGCATATCTATTTAATGTTCGTTTATGGGCAGCCATATTACCCTAAGGACTTAGATGAGATGTGATTTTAGTACCAAGTTCTTCTTTTCTTACTGTTAGCTAAAATATTTGTCAGGACCTTCTGTCCACAGTACAATCCTGTCAAGTACCATCCAGGTTAAATTCTGAACATCAGTGACTTCTTTCCTAAGAGTGTTATTTGCTGAGCCACCAAGGGACATGTGAACAAGCATTTGACCTGAACCTACTTAGGACAACAATTATGTAAACTTCTTTCTTGTTCACTTATTCAACTCTAGGATGTAAATTAACTTCATTGAAAGATTAAACCCACTCAATATTGTTAAGATGGTCAGCTTTCAAGTCAAATTATCTCAAACATTTACTCACGAAGCATCTACTCCTAAAAGAATCACTCATCTGGATTATTTTTCAATTATTAACTTAAAGGATTTCACTAAAACAAGTGATTTTCAAGTGTCTTTTAAATAAATGAACTTGTTAGTTGTGTTCAAATAAGTTCTAGACATGGGGGCTGGGTGATTTTCAATTTAAGAAAATGTGCTACCATTTGTTGCCTTCAGTTTAAGAAAGATGTCATTGTCTAAACAATTAACTTGAAGATAGCTGGCATTTGAATCTCTGAATGTATTGCTAGAAATCAATCATGTAATGTAAATTTCATTTGATAACTTATAACATGGAATGTATAAGATTCTCTTTCATATAAGTGTATGTATATGTAAACAAATGCATAGTCTATGTGTATATATACATAAACATATAACAGAAAGAAAAGAAAAAATATATATATATACATTTGGTTATAGTTTGTTTTAGTCATAGTTTTATGGGTCTAATAGATTATTAGCTATATTTGGTATTTGGTTTGGTCATAGTTTTATATTTTGGTCATAGTTTTATTCATAGTTTTTTGGTTCTAATAGATTATTAGCTATATTGACAGTTCAGTAAAAAATAAGTAATGTATACAAATATGTGGGTAAAGGTCATAGAAAGGTTTATAATGAAGAACAAATGATAAGCCCCTGTCTCAAGTAAAACTCTCCCTTTCTTTGATAATCCAACCCACACCCCCTATCCATTTTTTAACATACTTTTTCTTTATTAGTCCTTTGGGTGGCTAATTTCTCCAAATAATGTTCCTGTGTCTAAATTTTGCTGTGCAATCAACTTTATATATGAGCTATTGACTTCCTAATATGACAGATAAGGGTGATCTCCCTTCCACATCCTCATCTACTCCTTCCGCTAAGATTGTGTAATCACTACTCTGGTCAACTATGCAAATTCAAACAAGATACTTAGGCCCTCATTTTTTATCCTACAAACTATAGCCAGTATCTCTTGACTTCACATTTGGTAAGGAGAGGATACCTGCGAGGGTCAGGTAGATGTAGATGGTTGATAAGTACTTAAATTCTTTCCCTCTCCAAGAAAAGTGCTAGAATTATATTTCCTACTCTATAGGCCAAATGCTATGACTCCTGTGCCCCACAAAGGGGAAGTTTTTATCATGATATTTGAGTGGATTATAAATTTTTAATGGTTTTACCATATCCAAAATAGTTTTCCAACCTCTCAATCATTAAATATTCTATGGAATCTCTTTTTATATCACTGTATCACTCTTTCCAAAAATCTGATCTTCTGCTGGTTTTCTTGGTACTTATATGAACTCATTATTTCCTAGATACTTTAGAGTCCTCTTCAAATTCTAACATTTTCGACAGCTCTTTTGAGGTATAATAATTGACATACAATTAGTTTCTGATTTTGAAATATTTCAGATTTAGGTTTTTTAAATTTAGAGAGAGTTCTAAAAATAGTACAGAATACCCTATATCCTTCACCTAGAATCTCCTAATCTTAGCATTGTGCAATGATCAAAATTAAGAAATTAACATTGGTATAATACTATATACTAAGCTGGAGACTTTATTTGGGTTTTACCAGTTTTCCCCAGGGTCCTTTTTCTGTTTCAGAATCCAATCCAGGATCCTGCATAGCCATTAATTGTCATAGTTCTCCTCCAGTCTGTAATAGTTCCTGAGACTTTCCTTGTCTTTCATGACTTTGACACATTTTAAAAGCAATTGCAGGTATTTTGTAGAAAGTTCTTCAATTTTTAGTTTGTATGATATATCTTTAGAATAAGGTTATGGATTTTTGAGATAAATATCATAGAGGTGATATGTCCTTCTCAGTGCACAATTTCAGGGAGTGCATGATGTAAATATGTATTATTGCTGGTGATGTTAAACTTGGTCATTTGGTTAAAGTGATGTCTGCCAAGTTTTTTCATTATAAAGTTATTTTTGTTCCCCTTGATAAATAATATTTAGTGGAGATACTTTGAGACTATGCAAACACCTCATTTCTTCTTAAATTTTTGCCCAACTAATTTTTGAAGATCTTATCTGCATTAATTATCTTTCAACTCAGTAAGTTGGCTCTCTTGGTAACTCAAATACTTCCCTGCTTCTCAACCATGGATAGATTTCTCTGGTTCTGTTCTCCAGCTGCAATCTGTTTTCACTAGTTGTTCTAAAAGCAAATCTCCCCACAGATTAAGACTCCTGTTCCAAAGAGGAGGCAGAGGAAAAGGGTCCTGATGGAGTTTAATGGCCCTTCCACAGTGGCACTCTTCCCCATCCAGTTTTTCCCTATGAGAGAGACTTCTCAAGCTTCTCCCAATCTTTGGTGTGAGTGCCTTGCAGGCTTCATGGAGAAAAAAATCTGCAATAGGTTGCAGATTTCCTTTCTCCTGTGATTTGTTCTCTAGTTATAATATTTCTTTTCATCATTTTTAGGCTCACTCATATTCATAGTGCATTGAAGTGTCTGATTGTGTACATTTAAGACAGAAGAAACAGAAATATTTATTGCAAGCTCTATCTACGGAGGAAGGGCTTGTGGATGGCAGACCCCACTTCAGCACAAGCTTGTGGGGCACCAGGGCATACATACTCTATGTTGATGGAATCCTAGGTAGACAAAATGAAAAGTGTTTTGCCCCTCATTTACTAGAGGGAGGGTTGGGAAGATGACCGGTCTTCATTTGGACTTTAATCTCTCTGTTTTCCACCTCCCCTGTATCACCTCTCCCGAATTCAGGGGTCTCAGACTCTACCAGGCAGGTCATGCCCCTGTTAATCAACATACCTCTAAACATATTGTAGGCTGTGACTTTCCCATACTGTTTCCTCTGTCTGTACTCTTCAATCACTTTTTTACTTCAGAAATGTATTTGAATCTATTATCTGCTGATTGCTCACATGTACATTTTTATAAGTTTGTATGTCTTCTAAAATATCCTTTATCATTTTTATGATTCTTAGGAAAAGGAAGAGTTAAATATGAGCAATCATTTGGGCATCATGAACCAAAGATAAAAGTTTCATTTCTGACTTAATAAAACACTGATATCTTCAAAGATGAATCCTAATCATAAATATAGTGATTTGTGGTTGTTACTTATCAAACCATAGATATTACAAGTTCTTCACTCTTTTTTTCTTTTTGGCCTTACCGTAAATGGAGTCATCCAGAAACAGATATATAATATGAAGGACTTTAAACTATGAAAAAGGCATAAAGTTTCCTTTGGAAATTGTTATGTTGCAAATACTTTTCTCCTTTCATAAGTTTACATAAGTAGACAGAGGATAGAGTGAAATGAGCAATGGAATCAGTAGACCTACATTCTAATATCTACTTAAGTCTAATCTCAGCATTCACATTCTGGGTAATTTGCCATGATAATTACTAAGGTCTTTTCCATTCTAAAATTTATTGTTCTAAGCCTCTGATCCCCTTATTTTGTTATCATCAGTGAAGTTCTGAATACTTGAAGCCATTAATTCATCTTCATTTGTCAAAGTTGTTTTTTATTTTTTATTTTTGGTCACCTAACTTACATAGCAAACACAATTTTAACTATCTAAGCATTGTACATGCCTTCCTCTACTGTACAGTATAACCATAATGCCTCCCACTTCCATAGTGTTTTTCTAAGAAAATTTTCCCTGTGCATAAAAATTTAAGGCAGGATGTGGGAGCAATTTCAAGTAGTTCATTGCCTCCAGGAAGCCATATTCTATACTACAGCATCCTGCCACTTAGGAAATAGACCAGGAAATAGCAACTGATCAAAGGAAAGCAAACCTACAGGTTGGCCAGCACTAACGTGCTGACCAAATGTGCATGACAGTAATCAGTAACTTATCAAATTTATCCTTTAGAAATCTTACCGATGCTATAGAGTTGAAGAGTTGGTAGCAAGAGCGGGAGCTGAAAATATGCTTATTGAGTGGAGGTCATGAGGGGCCGGGGTCAGAGTGGACCACAAGTAAGAATATGGTTATAATTATGCTAGAAGTAAGTTGAAACTGAGATGGATAAAAGATGTTCATAATAGAAAGTGAAGAAAGTGATTAGAGCAGAAGAGTGTATATTTCTGCAGCAGGGGATGGAGGATCTCCTACTGATAAGGGCTAAAACTTAACTGGATTTGCCTAGATTCTAAGCTACTTTCCTGTCTCTATGATCTCTGACCTATTTCTGGATTCCCATTAGACTACACTGTCCTTGTTCTCATAGGCAACATAACCATCATCTTACTATTTAAGGTAACCTGAGTGAATCTATATTTCTAGCCACCAAAATAACCTAGCACATGTTCCCAAGTAGATCAGAGACCCCTAAAGTATCTGACAGTGTCTTCTTTGTACCTACTGCATCATGTAGGGTATAAACATCAGGGCTTCTTGTCATGGTCTGTTGAGGATTCTAGAGACTGGAAGAGATTTGATCTCCAGTCTAGACACTAGAGAAGCAGTGAACATACCTACATTTTTTCATACTCCTGTCAAATATCAAAACATTTACTCTTGATATACACACTACAAGAGTAATTGGAGTTTACTTAAAGGACAAAATACGACAGGCCATAACTTGTACAGGTTATCACAAAACCACCATACTCTGAGACATTCTAAAACATTCCTACGGTGAATCAACCGAAATCTATAAATCTAGTTAAGATGTTTGGATTTATCCTCCCTCAGAGGACAGTAATGCAAGACAGGTTTCAGCCTGAGGTCATTATGCTGTTGATTCATAGCATTTTTCTTGTTAGGTTATATATGCTAAGAATGAATAGTCTGAAAATTTCTTACACAAAAGTAATGAAAAAATAAGAAAGGAGATGTTCAGACTAGGAAAGGAATGGAAAAGAAAAATAGAAAAAGAACTTGTGGTATAATCTTGTGATGTTAAAATGTTTACAATAAAAAATAACTTGAGAGACATTTTATGATGTTTGCCTTAAACGTAAAAGTTTTATCTTTACTATTACTTCAAAACATATTACTAGTGCCAGTGAAGGGTTATCTATATACCCAAGTCTACTTTACTTTAATAAATGAATATTTTACATATGAAAATATTTTTATTATGAATCACATTAATTAATGTAATCACAAGTTTTGCTTGTTTTCCCAATATTCCATATATGTAATAAGAAAGTTACAAAGATTCTACATAGTTTCAAAATTTTAAAAAATCCTAATCAATATCATCACATTTTGCTAATATTTTCATTTAGAATTCAGGACTAAATTTTCATTTCCAATGAGATGAATGAAGATTTTTTTACAATCCACAATAAATAGACTCCATCTACTTCCTCAATAAGGTCATGTAGTGTATAAGCCATCTTTATTTCCACTATTATTAAGAAGATAAAAATAGAGTGCTTTAATATATATTTATAAAGTTGAATTAATATAAATTGTCAGCTGTCCCCAAAATTTATTTTGATAGCAATAGTTTGACTATAACATGATTTACTCTCTAAGAAAATGGCCTTTTCCTTAGACCTTGAAATTGAGAGCAATTCACTATGAATGAAGACACTCCCCAAGAGAAAAGTGGGAATGACATTGATTGAACTGCTACATGGCACACATCTGATAGGCTTTTTTCACAACCTCTATGGGGAATTTCAAAATTAATATTGTGACCTTGTTCCTTGGGGAAAAAAAGAAATTGAGAGTCATACTTTAATATATTTAAGTTTAGATGTTATGTTTTGGTACCACTTGAGGTGAGTAATTTAGAGATAAATCTACTCTGTCCACAAGACCTAGCCATGAAAAAGTGTCAATTCAGAATATTTCTTAGTTTAGTCAGCATAAACAAGATTAAAAACTTTCACTAATAACAGATTCCTTCTTCTTTAAAGAAAAAATATTTTAATAAAAGGCTCCACTTCTAACATAACACTGGGAGAGATGCACTCTCTTTCACATCTATAAGACCAAAGGGTAAGGGATAATGTAGGAGCCTGGTCAAGAACTGAGACTACAGCTTTTTTAACACTCTTCTATTTAGATTAAATTCTGGGATCATAACAAGCTAAACCATTCAGTTTTCTAATGTTTAGCTCTAGAGAGGTATAAAGTCCAGCAAAGTCATGATCTCAAGATGGGTCAATAATATCCCAGTTGCTTCTATCTGGAAGACAGTAGACCATGAGGCTATCCTGCTTTTAATTGTGGTGAGAAACTGTGTTGGAACAGAGGATTAGTGAAAGTCCTTCTCTATCCATAGCACCAATAAATCCCCCTCCTACCTTTTAAAATCAATCCATCTAAATGATGGAGTTGATTAAAATAAGATCTTTCCTAGAACTCTTAAATCTTGAACCAAATTTTGAGGACTGCATAGAATAACAACTTCTGAAATATTACTCACAACCATCCCATATGGTGGGTCCTAATGAAAAGACTGAAATAACCTGCCCAGCAGGGCACTCTCAGTGAATGGCAAGAAAGAGGCTATGGAACCCTGGCAACCAATTCCAAAGTTCCTGTTCTAACCCGCTGCTGAGCTTCAGCAGAGGGAGAGAAACATACTCCTTTCTGAGCAGGGAGCCCAATGTGGGCTGGATCCCAGGACCCTGGGATCATGACCTGAGCCAAAGGCCAACACTTAACTGACTGAGCCACCCAGGTGCCCCAATCCACTGAGTTCTTTGAAAGATGCTCTTCTTGACTTTAAAGCACTGGGCTTGGTCTAGATGCCCTGCTATGTTTTACACGCACACATGCTCATATGTGTGTATTATGTATGTTTGTAGGTATGTATGTATTCCAAATATGTGCCATTCATTGAGGCTATTCAGTATGGATATATTCTCCAAGGGAGTAACTTTCCTATTCTGCTCTTCCTTCTGAAGTCTCTGAGAGTCTTGAACAAAGGAGAGGAGGGGTCCCGTGCATGAGCTAAGCTAGAGAAAAAGGTAGAATAAGGATAATAAGAAAATAAACATTTCTGTTTTCAAATAAACATCTTCTCTAAGTAACTTCAAAGCATACAGATACTTCAGACATTGCATAAAATGAGAAGGGGTAAACCTTTTATAATTAATCATTCATCACCATATGAAAAGTTAATTCTGTAAGTATGCACCTTAGGTTGTATATTCCAATATTGTATCCCAAACACTCTTCCAGAGGAAAGGAAGAGAAATGAAGCATGAAGCAATGCGAAAAGAAAACTGAAGGATGAGACATTTGGTGTATTAGTGATAACCAAGAATATATCCATCTCCTAGAAGTCATGGATACTAGATACTAGACTTTTATAGTAACTCTCCATCTATATTTAGTAAATAATCTTGGTTTTAAATTTAAAATCCCATGTTTATGCTGACAGAACTAACAAGTCCCACCAAGATTAAAAGGAGAAATTACTTCTCCCCCAAGACCATGTTTAACTTGGCTACAGGAACATGGTAACATTATAGACAAGCTACTAAAAGTTATATTTAAAGAAATCTATTTACTCTAACAAAGTTGCCTTTGAGTAAGTGGAAAATCCACAAACTTTGAAATCCTCAAGAATGAAAATTCAGGAAAAAAATCACTTCTATTGACATTAGAAATTCAGAAGTCATCACAGAAGAGTTGACTCGTTAAAGCTACCACCTGCCATTCTGCTTTCAGAATTTCAACACAGACATAAAATAAATAACACCATCAAGTCTGCACACAATAGAATAATCGTATTATTTAATCCTAAATTTAGAAACAGGAGTTAAGTGTTTAAAATGCTGAAGAACGTAAAGAACCTGAGTCTCATTCCGTCCTTGCGCAAAGAGCAGAGAATGGGTCAGGAGCCGCGGGAACGCTGAGCAGAGGCTGCACTGAAGGAGTAAGAAAGGTATGCAAACATATCCTCTTGCCCTCCTATCTGTGAAGAAAAACTGCCCTTCTGTGAAGTCCAGAGTGTGGCACTTTAATATTAACTTAGACATTAAGTTGGAACTCTGGTAAGGGTCTAAACATTGTTTGACTTCCTATTATGAACTAAGGCCAGTGCACAGCCCTGAGCCGTCAGAGATGACTGCGTCTCACAGAACAGGTAAACTGGAAGGGAGACAGACACCGGGGAAAGATAATGTCAAAGTAATTCAGAAGATGTTATAACAGTGATAAGTACTGGTAAGTATATAAATAACATTAAAATGTGATCATTGTAATTGTAACATTTATTATATACTTATAATGTGCAGGGCACTATGCTAAAGTAATTTATAAGTATTACCTCACTGAATCCCATACAAGGTAAGAACTATTACTATTACAAATATCCCATTTTACTGATGAAGGATGGAGGCCTTGGGAAGTTCACGTTACCCAGATAGTAAAGGGAAGATTGTAAGATCCAACCTGGCCTGAGCCAGGACTATCAATCAAGACTATCAGTTCCTATCAACCAGAGAAAAGTTCAGAGTCCTGCTCAGAAGCCTGGAGTGGGAGCGTGTCGCCTCACTAGCATTCTGGGAAGATGTTATAGGAAATAGAAACAGACGGCAAGAGTGTGGAGGTACGAAATAGTCCCAGAGGTGTCTCATGACCATAGCATGAACTGAATGAGGCTGGAGGCCCCAGTGGGTCAGGGAGAGGGAGTTGTTTGGAGGTTTGACCCCCTTCTTGTGGGCTACCAAGAGCCTTTAAAAGATTTCTAACAGGGAGTAAATATCGGATTTGCATTAAGAGAGATCTACTCAGGAGCTGTGTGTTAGAGCATGGAGAAGGCTTTGAAGGGGGTGAGACTGGCCTGGGCGGGTGGGCGGTGAGAGCCCAGGGGGCAACAACAGAGGACAGTGTTGTTTACTCATGTTTGCAACCCAACACATAATAAGTATGGAGTATGTGTTAGACTGTTAGACTTCTCCCCCAAATAACTCAGCCCTTAATAAATTACCCATTAATCATGTATTTCTTCCCTAAATCCAGCATAGGGATTAGGAGATTCTTCCAATAAGCAAAATATATTAGATTTGTCTTCTATTGTATTTCTGGAGGAAAGAGAAAAGAAAATCCACATGGCAGTGCCCAATCTGCTGTCTCAACGCTGGCTCCTGCCCTCCTCTACAGAGACAGAATTTGTAAGCGTCCAGGGATGCTGGATGAATGACTAACCACATGAAAGTGAGTTGGAAACTTAGAGTGCTAGATAAATACAAATGAATACATAAAATTCTGCATATTAAATATTTATATTTACCATCTCTGTTTGATCGTTTGAGTTGTGGCTTAAAAGATTAGCAGAAAAATGAAAAAACTAATGTCTTTAATCAGTCTGTGAACGCCGTTAACAGAAGCCTAGGAATTAAAAACACAAAAGTGCTTCAGCAAGAGAGGATCCCTTTGTTGTTGAAATTCCAAACCTGCTTAGACATTAATAGCATCTCAAGACTCTGTTAAAGTTAAAATAAAACTTGTGACGAAAAGCTATTTTTTATACATGTATTTGTTTCATTTATGATAGTCAAGTTTCCATTAGCAATAGAAGAATGCATACTCAAGAGTGAATTCTTTCTAAATAGTTTTGTTTTAAAAACATCAGGTTTGCCAGGAGTCAGTATAATTTTTCACTTATTTATATGACTGAATAAAAATCATTTGAAGTTATTATTATAAATATAATTCTACCTAACTGTAGGTGGGGTTTTCATAACTTCAAAAATATTTTTAATAGAGAAAGTTAAGTACCACAATTATTTCATTTCAGATAAATGGATATTTTAATGTATATCTTTCTTGTTTATCTTAAATTATTATTCCAATTTCCTATATGTAGCTCTTTCTACTGAGGTTCTTTAATATTTAATTCACCGGTTAGTAGCCATGCTAGATAAAGTATCTACTAGCTTAATGTTTTCACATGGTCGACAATATAGATTATGCCTAAAGCTCAACATCAAAGCAGCCATATGTTGGAAACTCCAAGGCTATTTTGCTTCTGAGACATAACAATCAATTGACAGGCTGGGTTTTTCATTCTCTGATTAAAATGTTATTCCATGCTGTGGGTACAACATACTCACAAGCTCCAAATCAGGGCCAGGGATGGGCGCACTGAATAATTATCAATAAATAGATTGAGTCTGATATCAGTGAAGCACCAGGTAAAATCTTCCTGTCTCCTTTCTGTGTGTTTATTACTAATTACATAAATACAACCTGTCAAATCCTGGAAGCAACAGTATGGAAACAATAAGAATCAAGGATCTGAAGTGTAAGGAAATCAAATCTACAGCTGTTTATCAAACACCCACCATGTGCAGCTTCCTGATAAGACCACCAAGTACATGGGAACTTGGGATGGGGGAAGACCAGATTTCAGAATCTAAAAACCACTAAGTAGGACATCAGAGTAAACCTGAATCAGAAACAAAGCAAGCAAATCTCCAGCAAATGCAACAATGCAAAGTCAGGAGAAAAAAACTGGGTTATTTGCCAGGAAGAGGAGCAGGAAGGAAGTCAGGGAAAGTGATCAAATAACTTGGGAAAATTCCCCAGAAACAAGGGTACACAGAGTAACTGAAAATGTCAGGCAGATTGAAAAGTGAAAAAAAGTCAGACATACTAACAAGGACAATGCCTACGTGAAGACAAATACTATATCCAGTGGGCAACATCTAAGGCAAAACATTCTGAGGGCTCCGGCTCTTGATTTCCTGCCCTAGCCTTTCCAGAAATTTCTTGTATATAGTTTTCTTAGGTATATGCGTACCAAATTTAAATTTTACCGAAATTGGTACCTAAAAGGTGGAAAATAATAACTCAAAAGATAACTTATTTCATGTCATCTTAACTGAATAATATAAAAGTCACAGTAAAACCAACCAATTTAGCAAAATATGCTTACTAAAAAGGCTTAAAATATCCTAAAAATGAATTCAAAGTTTGCATAGCCATTATTTTTTTTTCTGCAGCCATCATGAAAAGTTGTTTTGTTATTGTTGTTGTTGTTGTTGTTGTTACCTCTTTTAAAACCTCATCAGTGATGGTTAAGGAAAATTCAAGTTTATTTTGCCCCTACTAGATGCCAGAAACTATTCAAGGTGCTTTACATATGTTATCCCATTTAAGAACTCTTACATAAGAACTATGAGGAGACTATGTCTCTCACTCCATTGAAGCTGGGTAAAGATGTTTTGCAACAGTTTATGGTGCAAGAAGACTCGAGGTCATAATTACGATAGACACTTTCATTTGGTGATAGACAACTCATACTTAGTATCTTTCAGTCACAGCTTCTTCTCATGCTGTGTTTAACTGTGATACTCCCCACAGCTTTGGCAAGATGATGCAAAGCTAAGTAATATCATTAATCTCAATCCATGATCAGTTACTTCAACCTAAACTAATTTATTATGTACATGTTCCTGACTATCTTACATTTAGCTGATAAGAAATGATAGCCTACATACTTTGAAAACAAGAGTAGGGAGCTAGTTAACAAAGTACTGTTTGCAAGGTTTCATACCAAAGAGAATACATAAACACAGAGAAATTTCACCCATCAGTTGTCTCACCCAGATCACACAACATGTTTGTGAAGTTAGAAGACTTAAGTTTAGCAAGTTGACTACATTCTCCCCTTAATACATAAATTTCTTTGCTATCATGAAAATAACTCCTTAAGTTTTCTGCATACTTGAAAGAATGAACTTTGCCCAGGGTGAAAAAAGTGAACCAGAAACCAGGGTTCATTGACCTTATTTTTCAACTATACCAATCCTATGATACCGAGTTGAGAGTAATTTCAACTACTCTGCATTCTTNAAGTTGACTACATTCTCCCCTTAATACATAAATTTCTTTGCTATCACAAAAATAACTCCTTAAGTTTTCTGCATACTTGAAAGAATGAACTTTGCCCAGGGTGAAAAAAGTGAACCAGAAACCAGGGTTCATTGACCTTATTTTTCAACTATACCAATCCTATGATACCGAGTTGAGAGTAATTTCACTGCTCTGCATTCTTGTTTATTTAATTGTCTAATATGAACAGTTATGATGGGAGAAAAAGTCTTACTTATGTTTTTACCAAATGTTTTTTAACAGGACAGATTCTGAAAAAATCGTTCCTCAAGTAAGGGGGCAAGAAAGCAGTTATAGAAGCCGTGTAATTAAAGAAGGATGCTCCCAAGAAATGGACCTCATAAAATTCAAAAGCATCTTTTTATAGGTCTCATGTGGTCCCAGAAATAGCTCATCTCTACATCCCAAGTTCCTTGTGTTAATATCAGAGGTCCATTTCATTCCTGTTGTCTATAATGTAAATTTCCTCCCTTCCTTCAGTCACACATATAATAAAGTATAGATGGACATCTCAGAACACTCCCTTTAGGATTAATGGTTGGGAGAGCCCTTATACTTTCTTAGGTTGCCAAATAAGCATCGTTGTCTGAGTAGAATCTGAGAGTAAGTTCAAGGTTCAGTGACTGGAGTGGCTTTGGTTTTAAGGGAAATGTCAATACTAATCTGAGGTGGTGATTTTTCTTGAGTTTTTTGTCTGAAAAAATACTTTGATGGACATCTTTCAGCGTGAAAGATAACTGCTGTATTCATATTTCCACTATTGTCGAGGGTGTGATTTGTAAAGAGAGGATAGAACAAAGAAAAACATAAAGGTTCTGCATAACTAAGAGGGAAAAATGTGAAGTTTTTAATACCCAAGAGAAAGGAGATAATGGGAAAACAAAACTAGATCCAGCAATGTGGTAGGAGGAGAGGAACATCCACAGGGACATGGCAAGTGAGAAAGACCAAGTGTTAAAAATGGCAGGAAGTTTCTAGGAGCAGTGATAACTGATTAATTGTTAAGTTTTTTTACTAGGCTCTCTACAATCACCACAATGTCAAAAGACTCCCAGGTGTGACAGTCATGGGATGATTCTGTGGAAAAGTGAAAGAAGAGTGATGGTATCCAGAATGAGGTGAAGCCAAACAGAAGAACAGCAGTGCAGGCGCTCAGAGTGACAGCTAAGTCACCGATTGACAAAGATGAAGGGTTACCTGTACTTCCCATTAAGCAGGAATCACCAAAGATATGATTGATGATAAGGGCACCAGGGGACTTCCCCAGGTAAGCACTATGGATGTCAATATATTTTTTGGGGATTTTATGATAAGATGCCTGAGGACAGTAGAGGACAAGGAGATAACAGGAGAACCCAATGTAATACCTTTCGGCCCTGGCTTATGGTTCATTTCTCCAGCAGCCATGACTATTGCAAACATCCTCATGGAATCAAGAAAATATTTTGGTAAAACACTTTATTATAGCCCCATATATTGGGATGNGTGATGGTATCCAGAATGAGGTGAAGCCAAACAGAAGAACAGCAGTGCAGGCGCTCAGAGTGACAGCTAAGTCACTGATTGACAAAGATGAAGGGTTACCTGTACTTCCCATTAAGCAGGAATCACCAAAGATATGATTGATGATAAGGGCATCAGGGGACTTCCCCAGGTAAGCACTATGGATGTCAATATATTTTTTTGGGATTTTACAGTAAGGTGGCCTGAGGACAGTAGAGGACAAGGAGATAACAGGAGAACCCAATGTAATACCTTTCGGCCCTGGCTTACGGTTCATTTCTCCAGCAGCCATGACTATTGCAAACATCCTCATGGAATCAAGAAAATATTTTGGTAAAACACTTTATTATAGCCCCATATATTGGGATGAACAAATCATGTTCATGAGCTGTTTAATTGAAGAGAATCACTTTGGATATTAACATACTTTGACTGCATTTCCTTTTTTGCCAGATTATTAGCCTCCAAAAAAATTTCAGGTCATTATGTAAATGATAGCTATACTAGTGAATCCTAAGTATAATTATAACCATAAAATCATTTGTTTCATTTAATAAATTTGGAATATATGATAATTAAAAGATGGAATGAAGTAAAGTTTATACTTGCCTATCAATATTAAAGAGTCACCAAGAAATTAGTAATAAAATGTATAGATAGAGCAATTTTTATTTCTTAAACAATTTCATATATAATAGCTGTCTTTGCAAATGCAAACAACTCACTAGCAGGGGTATTCAAAGCTGATGGCTTAATATACTGATTTTACTGGGTTGATAGTGTTCCTCTAAAACCGTCCACCTGGATCCTTAGAAAGTGACCTTACTTAGAAGTAGGGACTTAGTACATGTAATTAGTTAAGATGAGATCACACTGGAAAGGGATTGGCTCCAATCCAATGACTGGTGTCCATATAAGATGAAGGAAAAGGGAAATGTGGACACAGAGAGCGCCACAGAAAATACCCTATGAAGATGGAAGGAGAGATTGAGGTGATATGTCAACAAGACAAGGAACAGCGAATCGCCAGCAGCAAGCAGAAGCTAAGAGAGAGGCATGGAACAGATTCTCTGTCAGGGCCTCCAGAAGGAACCAACCCTGCTAACACCTTGATTTTGGACTTCGAGCCTCCAGAACTGTGAGAAAATGAATTTCTGTTGTTTTAAGCCACCCAGTTTTTTGTGGTACTTTGTTACCAGAGGCCTAGAAAACTAATACATTGATCATGAACCATTTGCATCTGATAATAAATAAGGACATTTAATGAGGATATATTTTAAGCTTATTTGAGTAACTGTGTGAATTTGAAATGAACTAACCTTCCTTTATTTAAATCAATTCTGAAACTCAATTTTTCCAGTCATTCAAACCAGTGTTCTGTAAATTACTCATGTTAGTAAAGCTCTATTAATATTTTTAGTTTTGAGACATTTTTTTTCCTGGTGAAATAATCCCTATCATTTTAACTCTTGCCTTTTGACTTTTAGATGAACTCCTAGGTAGCAATGATCTAGAAATCAAGAAAGCAGGAAACTATGACCTACTTATCTCTCTAGGCTGTTCATTTCTGGTTTAGTCATCATAAAAGTTGCCCCTCACCTCCCTTCTTCAGCAACCAAAAGAATCTCTTGGAATAATAGTGTATATTGCTGGTGTTTGGGCTGTCTACCTGTCACATCTAACTAGATGGCAAGGAAGCACACAGGTTGTTTCCTGATGGTGTCCAGTCACTTGCTTTCCTTGTGAAGTTGACTGAATTTAAAAAGGGTTGCTCAGGAGTGCTTTTTCAGTCAACTCTTTAAGAAAGCAAAGGAAAAGAAGGTTCATTGACTTTTGGTCTTTTTATGCTCCTCCTGAGACCATTAAGATAACAATGCAATCACACAATTCCTGAAGCCTAAAAAAAAAAGATTATTGCTAGTGTTATCTAGCTGTACTGTCTACCTTCCTCACATCATAGAAAATAATCATATTCGTACAGCACACTGGAGTAACCAGAGAAGGCCCCAACTGTCCTCTTCACAGCATAATAGTGTACAATGACGGGAAACTCTGGTCAGGCCATTCTATTAAAAGTATTGAGGAAACACATTGTTTTGCTTGTGTGTACATTTACTGTAGTATTGTTTAAAACTCTCAAAGAAAGTGACTAAAAGAAAATTCTCTCCTTCCTTAAATTCAGCATTTGCTTATTTCAAGCATCATCTGAATATCTATTAATAACCTATATCACATATGAATATCTTGATATAATTTCTTACCACTTTTTTCTCTTTTTAGCTTACTGCATACCATCAACATTCAGGGGAAAAAATGCACACACACACACACATAATCTAAAAGGCTGTAATGCATAAAATCTTTTTTTCTCCACATTTGATTCAGTGTGAAGTGGCAAATCCATTGTGGGATTACAAATCTTGCATAATAGTAATATAGACACTAAAATCAATCTTGCATAAAAATAATAAATCTTGACAACAATGTAGTCAACATAAAAATGACCCAAAACCGTAATAAAATGTTCTTTCGAAGCATCTGTGCTAAAAGCTAGGTGATTTAATTTATTCTACTTTTATTATAAGCAAATTTCCTATCATCTTTACATTACCTATAGGAAAGGGGAGAAATTAACCTTCCTTCAACAAGTTTTCATCCCCACAGAAGTCAACCAATTTACTAATTCACATAACTCATTTATTTTTTCTAACTATATTGACTGGTTCTTGTTTGTCTTCATGGCACCACTTTCAGGAGCTAGCAATTGAAAGGAAGAAAGAGGAGGAACTGAGTATGAGAGAGAGATTAAATTTAAGAATAAAATTAAGCATGAAATTCCTGATATTCTAAAATTTTCATAACTATATATTCCTAAGAAAAACATATTCATAACAACCTACTTTTAAAGATCAATTCTTCTTATACACACATTTAAATGACTGTATACATGAAGAATATATCATTAAGAAAAACAAATATATGCATGAGGAATATATTGTTAAGAATTCTTTATAACAAAAAATATGGCCTTAAAGGAGCTTAGGAAGATGGCGGAGTAGGAGGACCCTGAGCTCACCCTGTCCCACGTTTTCAACTAGTTATAATCCACATCCAAGTCAACAAGAAACATGCCCTTATGCCTACCACTCTTTCCCTCTCCCTGGCTTTCGGTCTGTAGCTCCAGTAGAAACAAAAGGAAAATTATGTAGCAAATTGGAGGAGAAATGAATTGATCATTAATTAAAAAGCTGTTAAAAGACAAAAATCAAAACTATTTGACTAAAACTAATATAGTTAAAAGAAACAAGGTCATTTTAGTGAAATTGCTTTTGCCTAATTGACCTACAGCCCATTTCTGCATAAGCTTGCTCATCAAAAATGATGTTAACCAACATTTTAATAGAAGCTGGCTGAAGCCAGGTTATGCTTCATTTACACAGATAACAGTCCTCTTATCTGCTCCCCATTACAGTGTGTTTTGATATAATCCTTATTGGGGATCAGTTTATTTTCTTCATCTTTCTCTTTCTGCCCACTTTTATCTTATTGTCCAGATTTTCTCTGCTCATTGAGCATAGAGAGACTTAAGGGGAGCATCACAATGAATAGCCCTCTATTCAAACAGCCTGATATATCCAGAATCCCCAGGAAAATTATATTACATTCATTCTATTTTCTTTGAAGGGGATTGGCCCCACCCAGTAGGCATATAAGTATTTATTTATAGAATTAAAATTTGTTTTGGGCATTTGGAAGTTCCTCATAATCATTTTCTATTCTCAGTTTGCTAAAATTTTGTTTCTAAATAGCCCATTTGGTTGTTCAGCAGAAAAGCTGCTGATTTGTCATTGCCTGCAACTTCCATTATAGTTATTTAAACATTTAGATGTATCCATTCTCATTCCTTCATCTCTGCCATTCTGATAGATATAATAGCCCTAATAGGTATCCTTGTGGGGACCCCTCCCCAAAGTGGATCCTTATAAGCTTGAGTAAACTGTATCAATGATAATGTGTTTTGGGGATTCTCCAACTGGTTTTATAATTATCAGCTGTTTTCCTCTAAGTTTCTAGGAGTTGCATTTCAAAAGCAAATTTCAAGATTATATTAATTTTTACCTTTTAAAAATAAGTATCACAACTTTTTTTAATGACATCTCACTTTCAAATCAAGGTGATAACTTTTTAAAACATCATTTTCACAGTAGCAGAAAAAGGTAGCAACGTCTCTATACTTTAAAAATGAATCCTATATTTGCACCTAACATAAACAAATGACATCAGTAGAATATTAATTTAACTAAATTAAATAAATAACTTGTCTTAAAGTATTTCTAATATTCTAATATTTCTAATATTCTAATAAATAACTTGTCAAAGTATTCTAATATTCTTAAAGTATTTCTAATATTCTAGTAAATAAAATTCCAAAGTCCAGTTTGATGTATAGCAGTTCTAACATCAGCATCACAGTGTTTGTAGGGTTTTTACTGCAAAGTGTTTGCAAAATTTGAAATATCACTAGGGCAGAACGAATAGCTTCTTTATCTAATCAGAATAGTCAGAGCAGCTGTTTGTTAAAAAGCATTTCAAAATCTTTTTGTTCAGAACCTCCTTCTCAGAATTTTTCAAACTGGACTAGCATTCATGCACTTCATTTTTAATAGACAGAAGTGCCAGTATTTTAAGTTTTAATATTTTAAAATTTAAGGTTCAAATAAAATAATACAACGTTCTTATACATATTTATACCTCCTACATATAAAAGAGACATTGGATCTCTTTTTAATATTCAACTTCCATCCCCTTTCCCTTGATCTGATTTGCTGCCAGCTCATTTTAGAATATATATGCAACTAGAATAATACCAGAATTGAAAACAAGGAGGCAACTACTAGACATAGTTCATTTAAATATCTCTATATTGAATTCTTCCTGGATCTGGGTAGAAAGACTTGTTTTCAACAGTAGAACTATTACTGAATCACCATTTTTCATTTATGCCCTAAAAATATTGGACTTATGGATATGGGAGGGTGACATTTCCCTGTCCACAGAAACAGAAAGAAAGAAAGAATGACAAGATCATGATATGAGAGGTGTTTACTGAAGACAGATCTGAATCTAGAGTTTTCAGACTTTGGATAGCTTACCCTCCAAATAAATATTCTTTAAGAATATATTCAGTCTTTGTTAATAGGAGCAGTTTTATTAGTGCAGTGCTGTTCTAGTTGATTGGCACAAAAGGAAAAATAAAGGGAGGTGAGAAAGTGGAGCCAGTGTGTAAAAATGCCTCTTAAAATAAACTGGGCATTTAAGGAGAGCGGAGGAAAGACGAATCTTCAGCAAGGCATTTGGCGAAGGCTTTTCTGACATCATCACACTCATGCAAAAAAAAAAAGGCAGCAATATAAGTTAGATATAGATATAATCAAGGGGACAGATACATAGGTAATTTTTCATACCCAAAGAGTATTGAATAATGTGTTATGTGCCATTCTAGAGTTTTTTAGTCAATGCCACATGGCTCTGTCTTCAGGCTTTTCCTATTCAATATTTTAATCTCTGATATGAATAAATATACATATTTCATCACTTTTGCTTACACAGCCAGGTCATTGTAAATGCATTGGATAATGGAATCAAAATTTCATGAAGACCTTAGAACGTTAAAATAATATACTATATATTTCAAGATGAAAATTTTAAAATGCAGAGTCCTACAATTAGATAAGTGATAATTACAAGACTTCAAGGTAGAGACTATGGTTTAGTAACAGACCTTATGGAAAAGAGTGAAGGTGTTCATTAGATAGACTTCTCTAATGTGTATTTTTGTTTGGTTGGTTCATATGTTTCATTTGCCTAGAAGAGATTCCAGTGTATAGTAGGCATTCAATAAATATCATTTGAATGAATGAGTCAAGTGTAAATTGTAACTACAAACAGCCATTAAAACCTGAGGTTGCTTTAATAGAAATGGACAGGCAATAAAACAAGAGAAGATACAGTCCTGTTTGCGCTCTATAGCCAGACCACAGCTATACTAGGGTTACGTCCTCTTCTGAACAACATACTTTAAAGTTGGGTATATAAAGCCAGACTCTTCAGAGGGAAGTTGCCAGAATAATGATGATACTCAAAACCCAGCGGAAATTCCAGAAATAAGAGGTGAATCATCAGGGTCACTGTCTTTAAATGTACAAAAAGCTGTTTATATAGAAGAGGGTTTAGATTCATTCTGGATGGTGTCAGTGTGGTGGACTAAAACAAGAAGAAAGAGGGGCACCTGGGTGGCTCAGTTGTTAAGCGTCTGCCTTCGGCTCAGGGCATGATCCTGGCATTCTGGGATTGAGCCCCACATCAGGCTCCTCTGCTGGGAGCCTGCCTCTTCCTCTCTCACTCCCCCTGCTTGTGTTCCCTCTCTCGCTGGCTGTCTCTCTCTCTGTCAAATAAATAAATAAAATCTTAAAAAAAAAAAAAAAAACAAGAAGAAAGAGTTCAGCTCAGTATAGAGGAAAGATCTTCCAGAAGTAAGACCTATCCAAAGCTGCCAAAGATACCTTAAGAAGTAAGAAGTTCCTGCATTTTGAGGCATACAGGAATAAAATGGACAGCCAGTAATCAAAATGTTAGAAGGAGGAATAAGAACAGCATAATTATTGGACTTCAAACCTTTAAGATACCACCAGTCCTTATTCTTTTATGATTTCTAAATAAGATTATATCAAAGGTGAAAAAAATGTTCTTACAACTCAAAACAACCATGGAAACATAAAACAGAAAAGACAACAAATCCATTTATCAAATAAGTTATATATATTTCATATGAACTTGGAGTTTTTATCTGAGGAAATTTGATGAGCTAGAATGTAGTGATAAATATATTTGATTTTCAGCTGTTGTTTTCTAGAAGCAAAGTTATACACTTATAAATAAGTGGACAAGAATAAAAATCATTTAATTCTAATGATTTCACAGTTTACCTATGATAATAATAAATGGTAATAAAAATGATAAAATTATAAAATATTAATGAGAGAAGGGGCCTTAGCAGTTAAGATATAATCTAAGCCAATTCTTTATAAAAGTTCCCCAAACATCTGTCTAGACACTGACAGTGTGGAGAAATTCATTACCTCAATCCATTTTGAGGTCTGGCCTAATAGTTAGAAATTATCTTATGTAAAGTCATATGTTCCTTTTTCATAATTTTACTATTCATCCTGCTCCCATCCTTCAGAACTTCATAAAATTAGTCCAAACCTCTCTCTACATGAGCGTCCTGCAAATAATTAAGGACAGCTATCAGGTCCCTACTTCTTTCATTTACCAAGCAAAATATTTTCGGTTCTTTCATGTCTGTGCCCAGTGACCCAAAACCATGCTCACTGCCTAGCCATGTACACTACTCAATTTTTTTGGTTAAGATTTATTTATTTATTTTAGAGAAAGAGTGAGAGCATGAGCGGGAGGGAGAGAGAATCTCAAGAAGACTTCGTGCTGAGCATGGAGCCCGATGCAGGACTCCATCCCAGGACCCTGATATCATGACCTGAGCTGAAACCAGGAGTTGGATGCTTAACAGACGAAGCCACCCAGGTGCCCCTACACTACTCAATTTGATTAAAGGAGGGTGTTAAATTAATTAAAGGAGTTCCTTTAATCAAACTGAGGAGTTCACATGGCTAGGCAATGAGCACAGAACACAATGGTCTGGTGACTTCTGCCCAGCATGGAGTTGAGAAGCTGTATCCCTGTCTTCACCATGAATATGCAACTCCTATTATTTTCAGCTAGAACTAAAATACCTTTCACTACTCAGTATAAATCACTACCTTACCTACCAGTGGTATTGATCAGGACAAGGAGTTATGTAAGTAGTGCCATGAGATTCCTACATATTATTTTCAGCCGTGCGTGGGGTATAACTCAATCAGTCAATAATGTGTAGGAGGTAAATATTATCCCCATTCACAGATATAAAACATGAAACCCAAAGGTTGAATGATTCAGTCAAGGTCACACAGCCAAGAAGAAAGAGAAATAAGTCAAGAATTCTCTACCTCTGGTGTGTTGCACATTTCACTACACGGTGCTACCTTCCTATATATCTTCTATAATCTCCATCCACAGAATAATTTATAACAAAATCATTCATAAATTAACATGGAATTAGAGTACAAAATAGTTTAAACATATAACTCTACTGTTTGTTTTTATCCTCCTGTGAACATTTTAAAGGTATCTGAACAAAAAGTTCCAGCTTGTTTGGTATTTCCGAACAGCAAGGTTTTCTTACAATATTTTTTTAAAGAGGCTACCTTTAATTCAAAGTGGCAGGTAATTTTTCTTAAGGGTCTAGAATGATGAAAGTAGCATTTTATGCTAAGACTCTTGAGACTGTAAACAAAATAAGAAGAATTATGTGTTTGAACCAAAAATTATGAACTATGGATTCAGAATTTATTAGCCCAGACCTAAAAGCCATTTAAAAGATTGAAAATGATGCAGCTTTCACTAGCTTTTCAGTTTCTTTCCAGGAGGGAATTGACAATTCCATTAGAGCCATAAACCTATGTCTACGGAGAAGGTTCCGGAGGGATCCTACCTAACGAATTGTAGCAGATGCCTGGGAAGCAAGAGGAAGCTCCCTGAACTAGAAAACCAGAAGAACCTGGTATGTGTAATTTATACACCACCCAATGGTCCTAGAAAATCTACTTTTCATCAGCTCAGAGATATATAGATACATCTACAATGATTTTTTTTTTAACTGCTGTGGTATATTTGGGGATGATGTCACAAAGTTCATTTGACAGAGAAACATAGTCTCCCCAAATTCAATGAGATTTCTGTTCCCAGTTCTTGTACAGCTTTGGGGAAAATTAGGTGAAAATCTGCCATTTCCACCTATTACATTTCTCTCAAGAGTGGGGGCACCCTAGTCAGTTATGTCGGGGTGACCATTATGGCTTAGCAAAAGATGCTTATTTCTAACACATTCCGCTATAATGACTGCCTCCCACCTTCCCAGACCATGATACTCTCCGTGGTCATCTGAAGGTCAAGCATTTTACCTTGTCATATTTTACCATATTCTCTTACCTCATGCTCTCAGGAACTTCCTTTGTCCCTGTTTGACCTTGATTCACAATCCACAACCCAGAAAAGTTTTCTCCTATAAAACATTCATTAAGTTGTGGAAGAAAATTTTTCCTTACAGTTTTATCCTCTCAAAAACAATTGAGCAAAGCATCTTCTCTCAGGAGGATTTAATCACCTTTCCTCTAAAGATGCCTAGCTTGTGACAAACCTCCAATGTACTGTGGTGTATTATAAAATCATGGAAAGAGCATAGAACTTAAATTCAGAATATGTGACCTTGAACGCAGACTCTGTTACTCAGCTTAGTGAAGTTACTTCATCTCTCTGAGTCTGGGTTTTGTTCACTCTTGGGTACAAAAACAATACCCACTTCCAAGCTATTGTGATCAAAAAAATTAGACAAATCATCTAAAAAATAAGCAGGTATCCAAAAATGTGTGAATTTTCTAGCTAGAGATAAAAGTTTTCCAACTAAGGCTATTGACTTTTTAAGCTGCCAGAGCTCTGACTACATTGTAAATGTTCATCAAACAAAAATTATTATCCAGGGAAGTAAAAACCAATATGTTAACAGAAGGTGGTAAAATCTCTACCGAGCAAATTAAATGTATGCTACTGACTGCATTTTACATATTGAAAACATTATTAGAAAAAATCACAGGGGTATTATTACCTCCTAGACATTTTTTTTAAGCCAGGAAGATTTACTTTCAAAAGTCCATATTTTATATTCCATCAGTCAGAAATAAAAGTTCAAAACCTATAGTAATCAAAGACTTAAGTGCAGAGTTACATCATTAGGTCACAGGAAACTGAAATTTAATTTAAAAAAATACTTTCTTAGCTCTTGCTCCTTCCCCTATGTCCTATCATTTTCTTACTAATAACTCTTATCATAATTAGGTCTTGTTGGCTATATGATGGCACGAATCAGGTCTAATTTTCTATGATTAATTACCTATTTATTTTAAATATAGAGTGTTCTTGATATCAAGACATGTCTGCTTTATCTTCCTTAAAAGAGATAAAGTTTCCTGCAATTATGCCACTAAGGAACACTGATGGAAAAAGAGTTGGGTGACTCTGATTTATTTGCTCTAAATTAACAAATCTCTTGTGGCAACAGGTGTTCAATACTTAGGAGGAATGTAGCCACAGGGTTGTTATCATTGAATATATAGAATTTTTTTTGTTTTCTACAACATGTAAAGAAAAAAAGTATTTTTCATGGAAAAATCTAGATTGGGCAATTCTGCATCCTCTTCTATCAATCCTCAAAGAAGTCATGGCTCTTAATGTTTAATGGGGCTGAGAAGGGCACTAAAGACCTTTATGTGTAAAATTTAAATAATGGAAGACTTATTTGGAAATCTTTTAGGGCACTCATGTGTTTATAATATGAATATACTGGCAATAGAACGGGATATTTCCCCATTATTAATATAAACTGTTTTTCTCCTGAGGAATGAATGATAAAGCTACTGATGATTTCCAGGTCTTTAAAAAGGCCCACAGCAAACTGGATGCTTACCTGAATTTAAATTAGGAAGAGGCCATCTAAAGTTTCCAAATGGAAACACTTTGATGTTGGCAAGGGGGCCCGAGGCCTGAAATCCTCAGGTAAAGTGGGATAAAGATCACTGTGGGATGTGCCTCCACATACACTCTCTGTTTCATCATCCTTGTCTTCCCAACCACTGGTTATTCCTTGAAGGCCCCAGTACGTTAAACACACAGAACGAAGCAAAATTACCACTAACTCCCCCGAACTGGAATTTTCCTTCAAATTTGAAAATAATTGTTTGCTTTCCTCCCTTAAGAAATTCGGTACTACTTCTATTTATTGCTATGGGTAGAATTATATCACTTCCCTATCAAATAGTACCGAGAGGGCTCTACAAGCTGCTGCTTGACTTTGACGGTTTCTCTCAATGTATATGTACATTACTTTAGCAGCTATGCATCATGAAAAAATTATTTTCCTTCTATTTCTCGTAGCCTTTGTTATTTTATAATGAATCTTACGTAGTCTACTTCTCACCCAACGTGTATATGATTACGCTCAGTTATTAGTTTTCTGTGCTTACTTCATGTGCTGTGCCCTGTTTTTAAATATTAGTACATATTTTTCTATTGAAAACTGGCAAAATATTCCCAGGGAAGCATGCAGTCACAGTTCTCTTGTACTCGAGAAAACTGAAATACTCACTATGATTTTAGTGAAACTTTCTTTGAGTTTGCATACTAATTTTATTATTTCTGTCCACTCAGCAACTTTTACATTATATTTTGTCCTGATTACACTCTTTATCAAGGGCATTAGTTTCAAACTATTTTGTCCCTATTAGAGCTTTGTTTAAAAAGTTGGTAAGTTGTGCTCCATATCTTTTCTAATACTTGAAAGATAAATCCAACCCATTTAAAATCCCTCAGCATAAAATGAGTTATTTCTACCAGAGATAATGATTTTTGAAGATGCTAGAATTTTTTTCAATTTCCCAGGTCGTCTCCATCAGAGATGTGTCATATATATATATAGAGAGAGAGAGAGAGAGAGAGAGAGAGCAGTCTCAGTCCCCATATCACCTTACAAAATTGGCATAACTTAGCAAATCACAAGTATATCATTAGAAAATTTGTCAAATGTAAGACAAGATAGTTTCTTTTCTAAATATGTAGAGCTCGGCTCTGGAAAATCTATGTCTTCTTTAAAGATATTTTTTAAAATAACAGAAACCAATTTTTTTTGGTAATATGGTGGGAGGAGAGGAAGGACAACCAAGAACAGAAAAATATTCACTTATGTGTAAATGGATTAACCAAGTTGTCCAAATAAGATAACTGGAGACAACAAATACTTCCTCTATATTTTCCTAAGGAAACTTCCTGGCACATTTATACTTTTGAATTTCCCAAGATCTGGAAAAAGACTCTTGAACTTTTATTCTATTAATAGACTTGGGGGAAGAAGAAAAGGGCACAATTAATGACATTTTGCACTTTTTCCTCTGCCCTGGCAAATAGTCCCACAGTCCTTGGGCAGCAGGACAGGGGCTGCTGCTAGGCTGGCTTACCACACTCCCATAGATTTGGCTGGCAAGGGCATAACTAGTTCAAGTGGATTTAGATAGCTTATTGCCTATGGCACAGCAGACAACATGAGCTTCATGTTTGCATTGGTTCCTTTCACTCCCATCAAGTCCACAGGGCGATGAAGAGGCAGGCCCGGGTAGCTATTGCACACACGGTGAATCTGCATTGCAGTTGAGAAATGCTGTACTTCGAAAGTGCCCAAACTGCCATCCTGGCTCCATTCAGCTCTGTGTATTTAAGGCCATCAACCTGTAGGCTTAGGTCTATCCAAGGCCTAAAATGATCCTGACTGACTAGTCCAGCAATATTTCCTTGGTTAGGTTTAAAATTTATTTTCCTGCCTCAAGCCTGGTATACCTAGGGGAAGCCTCAGAACAATTTTATCAAAAGGTTGAAATGAGCTACTGTATGTAAATTACCCAAATTATAGTAAGTATCCTAGCATCCTCTTTAACCTCAAGATGTGTTGTTTCCTCCTTCCTTATGACAGTTTTGCCTTCACAAAATTGGTTGCTCTCCAGTTTCCCCTGTAAAGCAAAGCAAAACAAATAAATAAAAACCTGGAGGGCTACGTAAACCCCAATCCATTTGGCTGATACACTGGTGTATTATCTCGCTCCTATCAGCGCCACAGTCTTATATCCCAATCCCCACAAGGTGGAATGCTATTATATCGCAGGTATCTTCCAAGTTCAGATCATCATCATATAGCTGACTGTAACCACTACTTTTTCCTAAGATGCTTCTCACCACCTTATAGCCTTGGACCAGCTCCACTGTGACACTGACATCAGCCAAGCTGGTAAACAGATTGCATCTCATGTTGGGATATGACTTTCTGATCATTCTGTAGAGGACTGTACTAGAGAATTATAGAGCTTCCCCAAACCCAACTACATCCCTGCCCTACTCATCCCTCTTCTCCTCCTTAAGTTATAGCACATCTCAAGTGCTGACCTTTTACAAACTCTAAAGCAATGAGAAATAGGACATATCCTATTTTTTTTATATCTCCTACAAGTTCCTTCCATCCATTTACAGAAAATGTTCCTTTCAGGAAATAGGTATAGGATTTCTTCTTCTAGTATCATTAATTATGCTTCTGTTGAATCAAACTTCCTGCAGATAACTATGAACACTGGGGGAAAAAATCTTTGAAGGCACTGAACAGTGAATACTCACAGATTTTGGAAGAGAGTCAACACATGGAAGAAGGGAACTTCACAGGGTGAGAGTTTTCCATTTTTATGACTTTAGCCTGAGGACAGCCAACAATTGGTCCCTGACCAAAAACTTACATTCTGTGTGGCCTTAAGAGCCAAGAGACAGAATTTGGGACAACCAAATCTGCAATAAAGTGAGAGAGGAACCAAAAAAGGAGAAAGCCACAGAGTGAAACCAGAGTTTGAGTAAATATTCTGCCAAAATCTCTTGTTGAATCCTAAACCATGTATGAACAATTGTTCCGAAAAATAAAGAAGTTTAAAAAAGCCCAATTTAATAGAGTCTTATGTACCTGTATGAGAAGATCAAAGTTTTGCATACATGTAATGCAAATCCCAGAAATAGAAGACAGAGAGGGGGACAATAAAATATTTGAAAAAAATAATGACTCAAAACTCTCCAAAATTAAAGACATAAATTTGTAGATTCAAGAGATTTAACAGTATAAATATGAAGAGGATTATGACTAACCACATCACAAAGGCCTTAAACCAAAGATAAAGTGAAAATATTGAAAACTTCCACAGATAACACCTTATATACAAGGAAACAATGATTAGAATTTTTACTGACTTCTCATCAGAAGCTAGGGAGATGAGAATATAGTAGAACATCTTCAGTGTGCAGAAGCAAAAACACTGTCAATCAAAAATTTTAGATCCAGCAAAAATATCCCTTAAGAATTAAGGACATTTTCAGAAAAAATAAGACTAAGGGAATTTGTCACCAGAACTTTATTATAAGATATGCTACAGTAAATTCTTGGGGCTGAAGAGAAATGATTCCACAAGGAAAAATGGATGTTCAGGAAGTAAGGAAGAGCATCAAAACTGATAAATATTTGAATAAATATAAAATAATATTTTACCTGCATTTCTTAAAACACATAAGACCAGCTTAGACAAAAATTATATATTATCTTGTGGATTCAATAATGAATATAGAGGTAAAACATATGACAAAAGGATTGGAGGCCGGCAAATTGACCTATAAAGTGGTAAATTTTCTCTACTCCATTTTAGGTGAATAGATACAATATTAACTTTAAAGAAAAGGTACTAGTGTGGACAGGGAAGGAGGTAATTATTCTGCATGACACACTGGCAGACACAATACCAAGCACTCCATGTGTAAACTGTTTGGTAGAGGATATTTTTAAAAAATTGTTTTCTTCTTGAATTTTTTTATGTAGCTAGGCCATTCTCTTATTTGGTTAACCAGTGTGTCAGAGAAGAAATGGCAGAGAAGTAAGGTTAGAAATAAAATAGTCTTTTTAAAAAATTTTCTAGGAGTTAGTAGTCACTATAAAGACTTTGGTTTTTACTTAGAGGAAGTCACAGGAGATCCAAGAGCAGAGGAGGAAAAAGATACGCCTTATTTGGCAAAAGATCTCTCTGGATGTTTTGTTGAGAATAAGTTGAAGGCAAGCCTAAAGGCAGGAAGTCTGATTGAGAGGGTTTTATAATAATCCAGGTGATGGATGGTGGGAGTTGGACCAGGGTGGCAGCAGTAGAGAGAGTAAAATGTAGTTGTGTTCTGATATATTTCAGGGATGGTAACATATTAGTGAAATGAAGAAGTCTAAGTAGAGACCAGAGAGGTGGCAAGACAACACAAGTTTAGGCAGATAGGCATGGGATGCTCTAGCTGCCTTTAACCTTGGCACCTGAAACTGATTGGGCATTTCCTCAAGGACACTGTCTCATAAACAATTTCTTTA
The DNA here is from genome assembly GCF_002007445.2 of Ailuropoda melanoleuca. NCBI lineage: Eukaryota > Metazoa > Chordata > Mammalia > Carnivora > Ursidae > Ailuropoda > Ailuropoda melanoleuca. The sequence continues at coordinate 181,338,842 of NC_048218.1, read as the reverse complement.
ACCATATCCTGCTGTCTTACTATATGGTGATTAAATGAATCACTATTACTCTATCTATTTGAAGACCTTCATTATAGTTTCCCTTGAGAGAAGCCACACAGATCATTTTAAAGTCTACTCAAACTTCAGTTGGATCCAGCTGCACAAATGAACAGCGAATATGTATATACATGCTGGACTATGTTTTACTGACTATGGTAGAACTATGGTAACAATTCCAAGACATGCCTCAAATGGTAATGAGATGCTTCATGGAGAAAGTGTCCTTGATCAGTGATCTAAAGATGAAATAACACATGCAGAGATGGAAGGAAGGGAAGGCTTTCTAAATGAACTCAAGAAGGACACTAGAACCATGGCACTTTCATGCGACACTTAAGCCCTTCTCTGAGTTCACAATCTTCTGTATATTGTGATTTTCAATGGGGTGGGAGTTGGAGGCCTTTACTGGGAACTCCCTCTGCAGGAGAATGTTCCATAATTTGTGGAGGATGGATAATTGGAAGAAGCACATCTGCCAAAGATCCCAGCTGAAATCTAAAAATCTGGGGACAGATGATTTACAAGGTGGTTCAATGAATGGAAATATAATATTAGAACTTTTAGTTTCTCAGATCAAGAGGAAATGTTTAGCACAAGTGGTAGTATGCAATCCAGGGAAGGAAAACATACTCTGCATTTTTTTAAAGAAACTATCATGTAGGAGACACTCTGTTAGGTGCTTTACACTGTTATTTCATTTAATCCCCCAAATAGTCAAGAAGTAGGTATTGTCACCCTCATTTTACAGATGAGGAAATTGAGTCTCTGTAAGATCATGTAACATGTCCAAGAACTGAAGCTTAGATTCAAACACAGGGCTGCCTGATGCTCTTTCAAAGTGTGTCACCATTTTTTTTTTCCTAGCAGTCCCAGCACCTTAATTCAAAGTATTTTTTTCCTGTTTTGATTTAAAGTATTTATACACACACACACACACACACACACACACACACATGCAATGATGGAGATATGTATTGATATAAAGATAAAAATGAATTTGCTACTCATAAAAAAAGTTAAGTGATCTGTAACTTAAAGTACAGAAGACTTCATATTATTGCTTTTTTGTACCCTAACATCCAGTGGGACATATCCTAGTGTTATATTTTTTTAAGATTTCATTTATTTATTTATTTATTTATTCATTTATTTATTTATTTATTCAGAGTGTGAGTGGGGGGAGGGGCAGAGGGAAAAGGAAAGAATCCCAAGCAGAATCCCAGAGGAGCCTAACGCAGGGCTCAATCCCATGACCCCGAGACATATTTTACTATTATAAATGATAACTGAAGGTTTCAAAGCACTTAGCCCCATAAGCATATAATGGATGTTTATTAAATTTCATTGTCTATCACCTCCTACTATTTTGTTTTTACAATATATTTTTTGTTGTAAATGTCACTAATTATAACACAGATCCTTTAGGGGGAAATGTTGTTCTCCCTTAGAAGTAGCTGCTTCAAATTGTGGTTTCCAGGAGTACAGCAAAGTTAAAAAAGGAGAGACTGAACATAGTTTCATTTCAGAAAACATCTGGAAAAGGAATGTGATAAGCAGCATTAAATTTCTTCAAGACAGTTCCTTCTGCAAGCAAGTTTCTTTCTTCTCTGTGCACAGCTTCTGCTATCCTTGAAGTATATATCTTTGTCCTTAGGAGAGCACTCAGAAATGGAACTGCCATCTCTGGAAACACCCACAGCCACAAGCTGCCACTTCTGCATATTTCTTTTTTACCACCTAGTTGTCCTTTCTTTCCACCTCCTTCATAAATGCCTTCTCATTCGCGTCCTCTCTACAGATCCTTTTATGCTTGTTTCCCAATGCCTTTAACATCACCTGCCCTTATAAGCTCCAGGTGATTTATGATTTAATTCTGCTCAAATTTCCATTCCATTCTCTGTTCTCCATTAATATGTTCAGCCTTAAGACAACCAGGAAATCACATGTCCCTCCTTCCCACATATTTTGTGAATAATGGCATTTTGGTTGATCACTTCTGTGACCTGGCTTCTTACATCTAAAGCTCTCCAAATGCCAGGGCTCATGCTCAGATGCTCTCATATTTTAAATTTGTGTGGAAGACCTATAAATGCAATGACCTCTTTCTTCCTCTGTTAAATTTTTGCATTAAGTATCTTATTCCTTTTTATTTTTTCATAGATCTATATCTACCAAAATCTAGTCTTCCCATATTTAGGCATCCTTCCAATTTCCATATTATTTTGCATTATTGTTATATCCATATTATAATGCTCCTATGATTGTTTCATTTCAGAACAAAATTTAATCCCAGCTGGCTTAACAACATTACCATTCAATTTCTCTAACATTATCTTCCTTGTTTCAGTGCAAACCCTTTCTAATATAATTCAAGAATCAACTTTCTATGTTATGGATACAACGTGATGTTCAAATATTTTCTCCTAGTCTGTGCCTTGTCCTTTCATTCTCTTAACTTCTTTTCAGAGAAAATGTTTTTAATTTCAACATAGACATGAATGTTTATATCAGCATTCTTTACAATTACCTAAAATTGGAAATAACCCAAATATATTTCAATGAGTGAATGAGTAAGCAAACAGTGATACATCCATACAAAGCAGTTCTATTCATCAATAAAAATGGATGAACTATTGCTATACACAACAACTTGAATCTCCAGAGCATTTTGCTGAGTGAAAAAAGTAAGTCTCCAAAGGTTACATACCAAATGATTCCATTAATGTGACATCCTGGAAAAAATAAATATTGCAACAGAGAACAAATCAGTGGTTTCCATGGGTTAGGGGTAGGGGAGAC
>NC_048218.1:181332544-181335034 GCF_002007445.2 Ailuropoda melanoleuca | reverse complement strand
GATTATGTTTAAATAAATTACCAGAAGTCATTCCAATTGAAAAGCAAATGCCTATAATCATTATCATAATCATATAATAATTATAATATTCAGATTGGAAACAATTTATTACTGACTAATTTAGGGTAGTATCCACATGAATCTTTGTTTCTAAAGCCTTTGGCTTTCCACCTGCAGACTTAAAGCTGTGTATCTTTACTAACTTCCCTTAGCCTGTTTCATCAGGATTTATTGTTATTTTCCCATGTGCATATTCCAAAATTCAATAATTTTTCTTTCTTTCTTTCTTTCCATTAAATTGCAAATTCAGAGAATAAACAGTATCTTAAAATTCCTTTTGTATCTACCACTTTACCTAATTCAATGCTGGTCACACAAAAAGAGCTCAGTAAACACTTGTATTTAATTATTTATTGTATATTTCTTTTGTCACCAGATGACCCAGTCCACTTCTGGACCTTGTTCCCAGACTGGAACCTGCTTCTCTTCAAAATATAGATTGGAGTTTTCTACAACATACTTAGGTATTTACATATCAGATACATGTTGGATGGAATCCCTTTAATTTTTAATATTACATATTCTCCAAACTTAAACCAGGGTCCTTACTAATGCTGGTAGTATAATACTCTTATTCTCATTAGCTGGCATTTATTGAACAATGATTTTGTGTCTGACACTGTGGTAAACAACTTAAGAGTCATTATTGCTTTCATCTTGTCTTCTGCCTTCCAAAGTCTTTTCTTTGGAGGATGACAGTCATACTGGTGGGCATTTGAGTTACTAATGGGAAGCATCTGAACAAAATAAGTTGCCATTGGTCCCATGTGCAACTTTCCAAGCATTGTCATCAGCTGGCATTGACTTTTGAGTAAAAGCCACTGGTAATGAAAAGATAGATACAGATATAGATCTGAGGACTTGGCTCTTTTTTTAAGCTTTGTTTTTGTTTTTTCAATTCCCCATTATGTAAACTCAAATGCACATCTCAGATATCTCTCTCTTGTTTTTTTAAGATTTTATTTTATTTATTTGAGACAGAAAGAGAGAGAGAACATGAGTGGGGGAAGGAGGGGCAAAGGGAGAGGAAGAGGAGGAAGAAGACTCCCCACTGAGCAGGGAGCCTGTCCTAGTAGTGGGGCTCGATCCTAGGACCCTGAGATCATGACATGAGCTAAAGGTAGATGCTTAACCAACTCAGCCACCCGGGCACCCCTCAGATATTTCTTTTAATGCTTTTGTTTATTCATTTTTATCTTGTATGAGAGAAAGAAACAGCACACCAAATTAATGTAGTGGTGGTCAGTCCTCATTTATAAACAATGATTTTTGTGAAATGTTTATTGGAACATTTAGGTGTCTAGCAATTGATGAACACCTAATAATAGGAAATGTAAATTACTAAATTTTGTATTGATCATCCAATTTCTTTTTTTTTTTAAGATTTTATTTATTTATTTGACAGAGAGATAGCCAGAGAGAGAGAGGGAACACAGCAGGGGAGTGGGAGAGGAAGAAGCAGGCTCCCAGCGGAGGAGCTCGATGTGGGACTCGATCTCGGAATGCCGGAATCACGCCCTGAGCCGAAGGCAGACACTTAACGACTGCGCTACCCAGGCGCCCCTGATCATCCAATTTCTAAAACATTTATTCATTTAACAAATGGTGGTGATCATAATGAAGGGATACTGAAACATAAAAATGGTTGCTGCTGAACTTGAAAATATCTTGGAAAAGTCAGGAATTAGACAGTAGCTTTATTTCACCAGAACTTCATGGCATAGAAATAGAATTACACCTAGGAACATGAAAGTCTGGGATCAATGCTGTCAAATACAGTAGCACTAACAATATGTGACTACTTAATTTTAAATTAACTAAAATTAAACAATTTAAAAAGTCAGTTCCCATTCACACAAGCCACATGTTGAGCGTTCAGTAACCACACGTGAGAGTGGCTCCGNGAGAGCGAACACAGGCAGGGGGAGTGGGAGAGGAAGAAGCAGGCTCTCAGTGGAGAAGCCCGATGTGGGGCTCGATCCCAGGACTCCAGGACCACGCCCTGAGCCCAAGGCAGGCGCTTAACAACTGAGCCACCCAGGCACCCCGTAGGACGTGATTTTAAAAGTGAATGCTGGATTTTAAAATTACAAATGCTAGGAAAAATATTGAATGTGATTTCAAAGTCGGAAAATGGTTGCTGATAACTCTATATAACTGTTTATCTTCTCTGTATTAAATTATTTCTCAAGTGGCGTAATTTCAAGAAGGCTTATTGCCTATTTATTTAATATCCATTACTTTTGTCAACTATGAGAAATTACCTTTACAACAAAAAGGTCTATCATTTGTTTTTGGTTCGTTCTTAGGATTTCCGTCTTTCTGCTTACATCGCCCTCCTGTTCTTGAATACTGTCTACTTTATCCATTAGAGTCCTTCCACATATTCATCATGGTTATTTTAGATTTCCAGTCTTATAATTCTAACAT